>NC_081195.1:44849532-45222196 GCF_902713425.1 Acipenser ruthenus
AAAGGGGGTTTAGATGAGGTTAAAGCAAACCAACAATTTGTGAAATGCATGCTTCGTTTAAATGTATTTATATAAATGTGTTTGTGTGAATGTGTAGTCTGTGTAGTGAAATAGAACGTGTTTTGGTGTTTGGTTGATTTTCATTGGTTCCTTGACGGTTGCTTCAGTCCCTGATTTGTCTCCCTGTAGATAAGTGGTCCCCTGCTTTGCAGATCCGCACAGTTTTGCTATCCATTCAGGCATTATTAAGTGCTCCTAACCCAGATGATCCACTAGCTAATGATGTAGCTGAGCAATGGAAGACCAACGAAGCTCAAGCCATAGAAACAGGTAAATAGTTGTTTGCATTAACTTTGAGTTAAAAACTGATCTTTTAGGACTAGAAAGTCTTTTGTATTAAGTTACATCACTTGCATCTAATTAGTGACTATAGAGAACACGCAGTTTTTTGCATACATATTGGAATGGAATTGCACAGTTAATTCACTACATTGCAGACGAATCTGTCAGAAATGAGTGTTCAATATTGTTTTGATTTCACATGATATCTGGTTTGGACTATTATGTTGCAATCCCAGCACCTGGCTGCCACATTTTATATGAATTTTTTTTGTGGTGTGGAAATCTGGTGAAATAAGTAGACCGGGGAAAAAATGAATCGCCGTCTAGAATTTAAAGGGGAGGTTCCATTGTTTCTAAGGTTTATACCTACTAGTACTACGTCTGGGGAATTAGTAGATCGAGCCCAGGGAATAAGTTGATCAGATATATTAACTAAAAATAAATAATTTAAAATGAACTTTGTAAGTGTTATTTACATGTCTGTTTGTTTAACAAATGTCATAGCAACTCCAGATGTTTTTGTTACATATTTAACGTGCAAGCAGTACTGTAAGGATAGGTATGCGAGCTATTATCAAAAAGATAAAGCACGATTTTCAATCATGGACAAAATTGAGCTGCATGCTGTGGTTACTAACTTAGGCCACGATGCACAGCAATCACTGATGCACTTGTATTATTGTTTATTATGCACTTTGTTCTTTCTTTTATTTTTACAGACAATACTCCTTTTTATTTTCCAACCTAGGTACATATGCTACATGACAAAACTCCTGTTCCTATTCAACCAAAAAAAACGAAACGTGTTTACTAATTTAGCTATCATGTTTGTCCTTTTTTTTTTTTTAAACTAGGATGTTAACATTTCGTCTCTGTAAACTGTGATAGTCAACGCCTACTGACAAAATAATAGACCTTGGAATACTACAATAATATTGTATGATTGTATGTCATTACAATATATTACTAAAACATTTTAATTTCTATTTAAAGATTGACAATATTTTGTAACAAGTGTAAAACTTTAATATACAGTAAATAAATCTTTGCGATCACACATTAACTACATCTGATTTAACAACGACATTTTTACACGCAGAGAAAAGCTGACAAGCATTTAACACTAGCCTAGTATAAAAAGAGATGTAAGTTACAGTATAACTGAACACTTTGCATTGCACATATATTTTACAGACCAAAAAAAAAAAAAAAAAAATAATAAAGAAAGTGGTGTGTGAACACATTACCATACAAATATGGCAAATAAAATGACCAGATAGAAAATGTTGATTCACGCAGTTAACCTCCCCTTTAATCAAACTGCTGCTGCGCCTTCCTTTTGCCTTACTGCGCTTGCGCGATCCACTTTTTCCTTGGTCTACTGATTCCCGGTTCTCACTAGGGGTGCAGTATACTATGGTTTTATATTTTATTGGAACTAGGGTTGGTAGGTTGTAGAAAGAAAGACTGCCATCAATGCATCTTGAGGGTTTCATCAAGTTGAAATACTTTTAAACTGTAACATTCTCCTTTTTGTTTTTCTGTCTTGCAGCCAGAGCATGGACTAGGCTATACGCCATGAACAATATTTAAGTTTAATCCGAAGTCATGTGTGAACACAACTGTTCTGCCAAGACCTCTTCCTTCTTAATTTGCATTTAAAGGACACAGTCTTAGAGGGGAGGGGGGGGGGGGGATTACAGCATAAAAACAAACCAGACAACTTCAGTCCTTTTGGTGATTTAAATGCACATTAGCGAGTATTTGTCTTTGTACTGATTTCACTGTTATATTGCATGAGCAGAGGCTAGAAATATACCACGTGGCTTTTTATTAAAATGTTTCTGAAGCAGTGGCCCGCCTCTAATTTGCATATAACTGGCATTTGTTTGACTGTACGAAGCACTGTGAATGAAGGTAGGCGAGTTAGCTGTGGGCAGAGTGTCATTTTTATGTTACTTTTTTTCTTTTTTTCTGTTGTGATGCTAATGGAGTTAATAAAGCAGCTAAATAGTTGAACTTCGATCATGCCCTCTGCCAAGTCTGGTTTACCCTTTAGACGCTGTAGATGTATTTAAAAAAAATAAATAAATAAAAAAAGCTTGGCTTTAACATCAACCTTAAAAATAATAACAGTGAAATCCACCACTCCGCCATCGCTAATAACATTGTGACTGCTGTCTTGTAGACCCCAAAAAAGGCTTGTGACTTTTTGTATGGCTTGTCTGGAAAATTCTGTAAATCTTATGTTTTAGTAAAATATTTTTTTGTTATTCTATTTGGTCTTAGTATTTTATTTTGATTTCCACTTTATTTGCCATGATGAGTTCTAAAGGTTATAAAATCATTGTAGTTAGCTGATATGTCAGATAAGTTTGCAAGTTTTACGGTAAATTGCTCCTCTGTGCTTGCTTGCAGATGAGCATTTCTTTTTTATTTTATTTTTTTTATTTATTTACCGCTATGAATTTCATTTGAAACTAAATTTCAAGGGTAAGGGTGGGAAACCTAATAGAAAGACATTTAAAACTGATGTTGGCTAAAACTTCTCCTTTTCTAAGAACAGCACATCTGTCATGATTGGTATGTGGTAAAATAATGTAAGAAATGATTGTAAATGCATTTATTTATATACAACAGAGGGTACTGTTTCTTACTCCTATCAGGGTGGGACTAAATCATCAATCCACTTCCATACTATTTGTCCTTTCCATAAATAAAAAGCTGTTGATTTACTAAGAGACATTGTTATCTATGTCTTCCTGGGGGCACTGTGTTTGTTCACGTAGGATGTGCACATTAAACCCGCAGGGCTGTATTTTAAACCAAGAGCAATGGTACGTTTTCCAAGATGATACAAGGGTTGTGATGGTTTAAAAAAAAAAAAAACAAGAAACAACTTAGCTGCAGGAGGGAGCATTTCAATCATTTGTAAGTAATTTCATGCTCGTTAATACAGTTAATTTGATTCCTTTCTTTAAAATAGGGCACTTTATGTACTGTTTAAGAAACACAGGGGGATTTCTCAGGGGCAGAAGTTGATTTGAATGTGTTCAACCAAGAACAATACTCCAAGTCCATATAATTTAACTATTTTGAAGACCATGGTTTTCTCAATCCAGACACTAAATTGAACGAATTGTCTTGCTTTATTGTCTTTGAGTCTATACACTGGTGTACTAACCCGTCTATGTTGCAGATCCTACTGTACTGGTGGTAGTGTATACTTGAGCTGGCTAGACACTGATGCATTTTGGATCGTACAGATCTTGAGCTTTACTGCCAATATAAAGCTGGTGTTCTGTGCACCTGCTGACTGGAATACACTGCTTCAGGATGTAGCCAAGTTTGACAGAATGCTGGTCCTGCAGTTAACTTGGGTCTTTTGTTGTGTTTTATGTTTACTGTGGTGATGTGAGCCTCTTGCCAGGTTGTCATTGTAAATGAAAATTTGTTCTCAATTGACTTACCTGGATAACGTTTTGATTGATTGATTGATAAATGTGGGGGTTAACTCTTTAATTACAAAACAAAGCCAGAAGCCGAACTACAATCTAAATTATTTTAAAAAATGTGTTCAAGCCACTGGCCACTGGAGCATAACTTGTGGAAAATTCCAGCAACTGTTGATATGCAGATGACCAGTTAAGAGGTGGGATTTGAAACCAATATTGTTAAGCCTCTTACTGGCACCCATCAATATTACAGCATGTCAGAAGCTGTTGAAAGCCTTTTGTGACTGGAGACTTTCCACCCAATAAAAGAAAAATGAAAGTCTTGTACTAAACATCCAGAATGGACACTTGAACATTGATCAGATGAGTTGTATAAACTAGGACAACATATTTTAAACTTAACAAACTGATTTGTGAGTGTTCTCTATGTGCGTGCAGTGGTTAAAGTATTAAATCAATACAAGTAATAGATCATATTCATGTATGCTAAACAAACACAATGACACATGCTGGGGACTATTTTAATCATCTAAACCGTGGCAGATTAAAATACTTTCTATGTCTGTACTGCTGGTAAAATGAAATGAGGTCTGCATAATATAAGTGTTCAGACAGTGAGCGTCTGTATATAGCCCGAGACAGACAGATGCGGAACGGCACCGCTGGGCTGCACCTGGACACACAGGAGTGGTATGCACTATGCGGAACAGAAGTTGTCAGTACCACACCGTTGGCTATGTATTCGAATAGAATTTACATATGTGGCCAAAAGCTTTGCATCTCCTAGTAGAATATTAGGATGCAGACATATTTTTAAAAAAAATGAATATAATTTCTATGTTTTATTTAACATCATGCAATCTAAGAAACTACAAAATGGTATCTCGAAAGTCTACAACAGTAGTACAGTATTTCCATATTAGATTTCTAAATGTCACATTTCTCAATTTTTGGAAAACTACAAAGCAATATGTAATTTCAATATGTCAACGTAACATTAATTCTATAGGGCATGATGCAAAACTTTTGGCCATAGCTGCAATGCCCCGCATATAATCTAAATTAAAACACTGGTTTGATTTTCAAAGTTGTTTTTCTGTCATCAATATGCAGGTGTATGAAATTAGCCATCATCTTAGCAAAGAAACATACAATGTGTTGCTGACAGCAAATAGCTTACTACTAGTGTTAGAAAATATATTCTTTTACAGCCAGTTATTTAGTAAAAATAGTAGTGAACTACAGATAAATAAATAAAAAAGGCAAAATAACAGTATCAAATTGGCTATAGGAAGGATGCTTATCAAGGGCGATCAAACTTGATCAAACACTTCAGGGTGCTTGGACACCTCCGTAGACAAGTTTCATTTATGATTTTTCCTGGGAAGCACTTGTTGTCAGCACTTGGCTGTCATTGGTTAATCCACCGATGCTCTGGTTTTGATTTGATCGGTATCACTCGGCTGAACTAGCAGCGTCTGTCTGTACGGCGCTTTAGGGGATAATATCGGTACAAGCGGTGAAGAAGTAAATGGGACTGCCAGTGCTGATGTAGTCTTTTGTCCATTACATTGAAAGAAAATGTTGATAAAAAGAAAACCATGAAGTGGCTGAGGTACACTGCAGATTTGTGATGTCCCGCATAAAAGATTAATTCTCAAACTGAACGCAGTAGGGATTCAAGGAAATGCATGCATGTGGATTAGGGAGTGGTTAACAGGTAGAAAACAGAAAGTACTGATTAGAGGAGAAACCTCAAAATGGAGCGAGGTAACCAGTGGTGTACCACAGGGATCAGTATTAGGTCCTCTGCTATTCCTAATCTACATTAATGATTTAGATTCTGGTATAGTAAGCAAACTCGTTGACTTTGCAGACGACACAAAAATAGGAGGCGTGGCAAACACTGTTGCAGCAGCAAAGGTCATTCAAAATTATCTAGACAGCATTCAGAACTAGGCAGACACATGGCAAATGAAATTTAATAGAGAAAAGTGTAAAATATTGCATGCAGGAAATAAAAATGTGCATTATAAATATCATATGGGAGATACTGAAATTGAAGAAGGGAACTATGAAAAAGACCTAGGAGTTTATGTTGACTCAGAAATGTCTTCATCTAGACAATGTGGGGAAGCTATAAAAAAGGCCAACAAGATGCTCGGATATATTGTGAGAAGTGTTGAATTTAAATCAAGGGAAGTAGTGTTAAAACTTTACAATGCATCAGTAAGACCTAACCTAGAATATAGTGTTCAGGTCTGGTCACCTCGTTACAAAAAGGATATTGCTGCTCTAGAAAGAGTGCAAAGAAGAGCAACCAGAATTAGCCCGGGTTTAAAAGGCATGTTGTATGCAGACAGGCTAAAAGAATTGAATCTATTCAGTCTTGAACAAAGAAGACTATGCGGCGATCTGATTCAAACATTCAAAATCCTAAAAGGTATAGACAATGTTGACCCAGGGGACTTCTTTGACCTGAAAAAAGAAACAAGGACCAGGAGTCACAAATGGAGATTAGATAAAGGGGCATTCAGAACAGAAAATAGGAGGCACTTTTTTTACACAGAGAATTGTGAGGGTCTGGAACCAACTCCCCAGTAATGTTGTTGAAGGTGACACCCTGGGATCCTTCAAGAAGCTGCTTGATGAGATTCTGGGATCAATAAGCTACTAACAACCAAACAAGCAAGATGGGCTGTATGGCCTCCTCTCGTTTGTAAACTTTCTTATGTTCTTATGTTTTCAATGGACTTAGCTGTGGGAATGGAATTCTGAGGTGAGTTTTCTTTTGACACAGCTGAAGACAGGGTTATTCCCTGAATCTATATCAGAATCCCTCAAAAATGCAGATGTTTTCTTTTTCATTTCAAGAAGCTTTTTTTGTAGTCTTCAGGTTTGCTTAAGTTAACCTCATACCTACATAAAAGAGCCACTGTGTGTGTTTTGTTTTGTTTTTTTTTGGGGGGGGGGGGGGGTATTTACAAAGTTGTAGGTTAGTTTTATAGTTTTAAAAAATGGCAAGCTATGAAAAAACAAGGACATATATATATAATTATGGCTGTCAAACGATTACAAAAATGAATCTCTATTTAATCTTGAGATTTAAAAAAAAAAAGTAATCTCGGTTAATCTGGGTTTTAATCACATATTTGATACAATTACTGCATCCATCTCATTTTAAGTTTGTTTTATTACTGCTGCTATTATTATTATTATTATTATTATTATTATTATTTAGTTTTGTATTTATTTGCAATCTTTCATTGTTGTTAAATTGTTTAAACCAACTGCTAAATCACAATGAAGTCAGTTTATTACTCACCTTACTGCGTTTACAATTACCAGTTTCCTTTACTCGTAAACTGATGTTTTTCATTACTGTTTTTAATAATAATAAAATGATTCTCTTTTATTACTAATTTGAAATTAGCTAAACAAAACAAAACATTAACCGAGTAATGGTTATATCCTCCATAATTGTAAATAATGTGTTTCTATTCCCCAGGGTTTAGGTATTGAATCACTTAGTTTTCTATTGCAATTACAAGCTCCTGCCTCAAGAGGGCCAGCGTTTTCTACAAAAATACAAACAGCACAGAATCTCACACTGAGAAGAAAACCTCACAAGATCCTGTGGTTACATGGCAAACACATTATCAGTTGTACTAGAATAGCCTCAGTTTTAGCCCTGCATATTTTTGCTATCCCTGCATTTCTAATCAGTTAAATTGAATTTGAAAGGACCTGACCTGAATACAATAAAATATTTGTACTGATTTTACCATAATATTAAGCTAGCTTGTATGACAGTATTTTGTTGACTTACCTCTGCACATTGGACAGGTTAAACTCATTAATTTTCAGGAATGCAAACATTTAATACAGATTACAAATCAACGTCCCAATTTTGGATCTGCTACAAACTGTATTTTCTAAATATTAACCCTATTCTGCGGACCTTTCAGAAACTGCTATCAGTGAAGTTAAAATACAAGATCAGTGGGTGACGGGCCCCACTTTTGGCACCAGTCAAGAAGGAAACAGTGTTTCCTCAATTAATGATAAAGGTTACTTCAGGGAACAAGGAGAAATGAAACAGCAACCTGTGATCAGACCTTCACATATCATTAGATTTCCTGTCGGATCGTGCTGGTATGGATATTCCAAGATCAAACAATGATTTAAGTAACTTGCTGTTTGGCCAGTCTTTGAAGAAACTTGGCAATGGATTAGATAGAGCAGATCTCTTACCACAGCAGAGTTGAGGAATGTCGGCTGCTGGAGCAGGAGAGATGGCTGGAAACCATGAGGGACCTGGGTTGCCTCCAAAATCCAGTAGAGGAGAGGTACTGGGCAGAATATCCATGCTTGATTGGATCGAAATTGCTGGCAGTGGGATTCCAAGTAGGTGGTACTTGTCGCTCCCTTTTTTTTTTTTTTTTGGTCTAAGATTTCAATTTTTTTTTCAAGTAGATGCACAGACTAAGAATAGACTGGTAGCCTACCGGCTCCTACGAAAAACAAACAAACACTAGAGAGAGCGGAAGTGGAAACGGGAGACTTATATAGAGAAGGGGAGTGATTGACAGGGAGATTAAAGATAGGGGAAGGATAGACGCAACTCACCAGCGCCCCCAAAACTCAACCTAAAGGTTTGCACAAAGATGCATGTACACTATGAAGGTTAAACTATGATACTGTCTCTTTAACAATCTGTACCTCCATGTGAAATATTGAGTTGGTACTGGGGTACACAAAGTTTTCTAGCGGTTATTTCAACACTGATGAAGTGCAAAGTGTTTATACTGGGAAATATAAAATGCCACAAGTGTATTAAAATATAGTCCCCCAAGACTTATACAGTTTCTACTGATTAGATTTTCAACTACTGCGATGTGTTCTACTTATGTTTGTGGTAGTGTGTGTTTTCACGACCCTCAGGAAATTCTTCACATATTCAGGACTGCAAAATGTGTGGCAACAGACATCTTATTGATTGTATTAAACTTCCACACCCAATGAGACAAAAAATAGTTTTATTTGCAGTATATCTGAAATATAAAGTCAAAAGTATCCTACAACAACCTCTTAAGAGAACAAAAAGACACGCAATGCAGTCGTAGCACATCTCAAAATGTTTACAACTCAAACAATATAATCATGTTTTTTCTCTGCCGCTCAGAACAAATACTTAGCAAGAAACACTGTATTTAATACAGCTGACACTTGTGCTGTACAGTACGTTATGTACACAAACTTTAAGGTCATAATGGACTAAGGCCGGAAATTCTTGTGAAATTACTGAAAGGATATTTATTATTTTAGTAGGGATATTTAGAAGGTTTTTTAATATGCTAATTGTGGAGACCACAAATTGTACAATTTAATTGAATAATGTAAATTATACATTGTAATCTTTAATAGCCTGTGAAATCAATACTGAATTATATACAGTAGTGGTTAGGGCTCTGGACTCTTGACCGGAGGGTTGTGGGTTCAATCCCCAGTGGGGGACACTGCTGTTGTACCCTTGAGCAAGGTACTTTACCTAGATTGCTCCAGTAAAAACCCAACTGTATAAATGGGTAATTGTATGTAAAATAATGTGATATCTGTATAATGTGAAATAATGTATAATGTGATATCTTGTAACAATTGTAAGTCGCCCTGGATAAGGGCGTCTGCTAAGAAATAAATAATAAAAATAATAATAACCAACTTCAAATCATGCTGATGAAGTTACTGTATAAAAATAAGTTTAAAGATGTTCATACTAACTCAAATATTAGAAACGAATACGTTTCTAAGTAACTGGGGCAAAGTCTAAAAAAAAACAAAAAAAAACTTTGTTGGATTTTGGAATTTTTGCCCACATTTTGCATATACATTGTATAAATATTATAAAATATGAAGTCAGCAGGCATATACATGTTTGCACTGCCACCTTGTGGTAGATGCAGGTCCAATTCACTCAAACAGGAAGGGCCTAACGGTCCAAGTAGAACTGGAACAACCTGTTGAAACCTTTCACTATGTATATTAAAACTAGATGTTTCTATTATTTACAGTCCTTTTTGTCTTTACACAGTATGTTCATTTATGCTTTTGTTACAATCAGCTGGCAGTCTAAATCTCTATGGTGAAAACCTGATTCAAAAGTTTAAGGTAAAGGACATGTTTACATTAACAGAGCAGATACTCTTAATTAGAACTGAGAGGTAAATAGTACTTCATAAATAGTACTGCATATACAGTGCCATGAAAAAGTATGTGCCCCCTGTCTGATTTTCTGCATTTTTGCATATTTTTGACACTGAATGTTATCAGATCTTCGATCAAAACCTAATATTAGATAAAAGGGACCATGGATGAACAAATAACACAAAAATTGGATACATATTTCATTTATTTATTAAAGAAAATTATGCAACATCCAATGCCTCAGTGTGAAAAAGTAATCGTCCCCTTAGACTCCATAACTAGTACGCCACCTTTAGCAGCAAGAACTGCAACAAAACGCTTCCTGTAGTTATTTATTAGTCTCTCACAGCGCCGTGGAGGAATTTTGGCCCACTCCTCCATGCAGAACTGCTTCAACTCAGTGACATTTGTGGGTTTTCGAGCATGAACTGCTCGTTTTAGGTCCTGCCACAACATCTCAATGGGGTTTAGGTCTGGACTTTGACTAGGCCATTCCAAAACTTAAAATTTCTTGTTCTTCAACCATTCTGATGTAGACTTGCTTGTGTGTTTCGGATCATTGTCTTGCTGCATGACCCAGCTGCGCTTCAGCTTCAGCTCACAGACAGATGGCCTGACATTCTCCTGTAGAATTCTCTGATACAGAGCAGAATTCCTGGTTCATTCAATGATGGCAAGGCATCGCCAAACCATGACACTTGCACCACCATGCTTGACCGTTGGTATGAGGTTCTTACTGTGGAATGTAGTGTTTGGTTTTCGCTAGACATAACAGGGCCCATGTCGGCCGAAAAGTTCCACTTTTGACTCATCTGTCCATAGAACATTGTTCCAGAACTCTTGAGGATCATCCAGGTGCTTTTTGGCAAACTTAGACAAGCATTCATGTTCTTCTTAGTGAGCAATGGTTTCCGCCTTGCTACTCTGCCATGAATCCCATTTTTGCCTGGTGTCTTTCTGATGGTGGAGTCATGAACACTGACCTTAGCCGAGGCGAGAGAGGCCTGCAGATCCCTGGATGTTGTTCTAGGGTTCTTTGTGACTTCCTGGACGATTTTACACCTTGCTTTTGGAGAGATTTTGGCTGGACGGCCACTCCTGGGAAGATTCACTTCTATCCCAAACTTTCTCCATTTGGACAATATGGCTCTGACTGTGGTTCAGTGGAGCCCCAGAGCCTTAGAAATGGCTTTGTAACCCTTTCCAGACTGATAGGCATCAAAAACTTTTTTCCGGAGGTCTTCAGGAATTTCTTTTGTTCGTTGCATGATGTGCCTCTAGAACCTGTGTGCTGACACTTCACTCTGATGGTAAGGGCCAAAGTTAGTCAGATTTATATTGGGCAGGGCTGGCCCAAATCAGGCCTGCTTGTTAACCAAAGTACTCAAACAGCTGACCCTAAGTATCCCTTTAATTGGGTTGAGTTAACTAGGGGAGGCAATAACTTTTTCACACTTGAAGATTCCATGTTTGATTACCTTGCACACCAAACAAATGAAAGAAGCAACAAACTTTGGTGTCATTTTTTCTCTCAGACTCCCTCTATATACTACTACAACCCACAAAAAAATCTGACCAAATACAATATGAAAAATATAGAAAATCAGACAGGGGGCAAATACTTTTTCACGGCACTGTATAATTATATATATATATATATATATATATATATATATATATATATATATATATATATATATATATATATATATAAATAACAAAACAGGTCGTGCATTATGTCCTTTTAATAACTGCTCGCCACAAAATTAGATCATTTTTAATTAATTATAAAAACATCATTTCAGAAAAATAAAAAAAACATTTAGAAATAAATAATGTATATGCATGTTTGCATCTATATACAGGGAACCCTTAAACAACTCAAACTCTTTAAATGGACTTCAATTTTGTAGATGGATGTAGACCAGAGATGGTTTAGTGGTGTAATATCGCACAATTCCACACTCCTTTAATTCAAGGATGGTATAAAACATTTATACATTACAGAAAAAAATTAATTGTTCAATAATCAGAATCTATTGGTAATGTAGGTGTTATTCAGGTGGTTTCGCAGAGCCTGATTCGGACTAATCTTATTCAGAGATTAGTTGTGATTGTGGTCTGTGAAACCGGTCGTCTAAGTCAGTGGTACGTGTACTTGATGCACTCCCGGAGCATTCTGCTGCACATCCCAAAATATTTTTAAAAAATCAGGGAAAAAAAAGAATAATAATAAAATACATACAAAAACACAAACTTGGCCTTGTTCGTTAACAGAAAACACTTGTGCATGCACTAAATATACTGCATCTGTAATTTAAAACCAACTTTAACCATTTATATTCCACACTCCCCTCCTCTCCCCCAAACAGTAACTTTCTTTACAAATGTTGGCTTGTAATGCCTGATGTACAGAATGGACTTCTGAGAAAGAGTATTAAAAAAATAGAACTGTAAAGTAAATTTCTAGAAGGTAAATAGCACAATATTTCTGCTGCATTGTCCATGGAGCTGAATGTGGCAAATTTAGAGTTTCGCTGAAAGTAACACTACTCAAAAGACGAGTTTTTTTTTATTATTATTATTTTTATTTACAGCAGCACTTTTTGTAAAATTTTAGAAGTATACATTAATAGAAAATAAAGCATAGAAAAAAACTAAAATTTCCAACTTCCTTTTTTATGTATTAAGGTACAAACCACACAAGACCATTCCAGTCCTATTTTCTTGAAATATTTACAAACCTTATTTGTGTAATTTTGTAAATGTGATTTGGCATAATTTGTTTAATTTAATTTAGGAAATATTTGGCTGTAATATACTTCGCTCCAGTGGCTCTAACAGGAGAAAACGAAACCAGTGAGTCGATGAAATTGAAGGTTCAAGACCTAATACAGTGTAATATATTAACTACATTTGTAAATATATATATATATATATATATATATATATATATATATATTTGTTCTGGAACATACTTTTACAGTCTGTCTAATGTGTTTTTATGGGTTCCTCACAGCTGTGCTGTTTTGTTATTATTATTTGGGTCAGACATTTAAATGGACATCTGTAATTTGTTAAAATATTGAGGTAGCTTTGGAGTACTCAGAATTGATCAATTGGTGGACGAGGTTAGGGTCTATTTTACTGATGTAAACAGCAGCAGATCTAAATACAGAAGTTTTTACCCTGCTGATTCTTTATTAACATTATTACATATTACAGTGAAAGGAGGTCCTCGAAAAAGTGTGTACATTTTAGGGTAAAGGTATTAAGATCTGCCACTGTTTACATTATTAGAATACACCCATATTACTGGCACCATGCATCATCCAGCATTAAATAAGGTTAAAGTTCCCAATGCTAGTCTGACAGGGGTAGCTTCTTTAGCAGACACATGTAACAATATATACAAATTTGTCAATTGTTCAAATAGGACAATAAATCTATTGAATTTAAGGACCTGTTTCGTTTTCTTACCAAAAAGCCAGTGTACATTATTTCCCCAATATGATTACAGCTGTGTCTGCAAATCTCCAAGTTCACGAATACAGCATTTGTTAATTTCAAGTATAATTAAAACAGAGGTGTTGAATCATAAAGACCCTTTCATGTACTGTATAGGACTGTTTTAAAAAAATCCCCAAAAAGCAGAGTTAAAAAAAGGCCAATTAAGGCATCCTTAACAAAACATTGTTAACACAATTCCAGGTATGGCTTTGGTTTGTTGAAATATTATTTTAAAAATTATACTTAAAAAATCAAAACAAAAAAAAACACTAGTGTTAACACTGCAAGATTTCATGCAAATGTATTTGTTTTATGGATACATTTTACATGAGAATCCTGGGTCAGATGTCCCTACTCTCCTGTGAGTGCAGTGTCCCCTCTCCAGTGTGGGATAGGCTGTGACTGTCCGTTTATCTCACAGTGGAAGGCTTTCCAGGAGTCTGTGATGAGGTCACATACAGAGTGGAGTTGTCGTCAGGAAGGGTGGGAACCACAGAGTTGCCGTTGGTGGGAGAGCAGCCCAGTTTCAGTTTTTCCAAGTATTCCGCGTGAACCGGTTTGTGACACTGTAAAACTTTAATGGCATCTTCTATTTTAAACCATTCTCTCTTTCTTCCTAGAAGCAAAAGTCAGATCATTAGTAACAAGCTATGCATAGTTACACATCCCTCAACAGGCTGTCATAGTCGAGGGCCACAACGGGTCAGATTAAAATATCAATCTTAATGCAGACAGACATATTTTCGTGTTCTAGTCTGTCTACAGCCATTTTAATTAACGTAGGCCTTTTATCAGTATAAGAAGCACTAGAAAAGGCAACACCACTTCAACAATCTATGGGAAACAAATGGTTTTTCAGGGAAACTGTACAGCAAGGCAAGAGTTAACTGGTCAGAGAGCTGAGTGAAAAATCCTAAAAATAAGCACTGCTGTTCTATACTATTCAACATCACTTTCCAGCTGAAATACTACTTAAACTAGGTTATTTAAGGACTGACAAACTCTTGCCAGAGCCAATCCCCATTTACAGAGGGTATTAAAGCCAGTGATATTTATAAATGTGTCAAGACAGCTCTATTAAAAAGAGAGTTTAACACAGCAGCTAGCCTGCCACATCCTCATTGAAGGGCTAAATGGTGACACATCTGTAGTCACAAATGTCCCAAGTTAAGGGACTTAGCCACATTCTGATATTGCAAAAGGGCTGCAGCTAGTCAGGTGCCAGGGGAATGCTGACACACTGTACAGAATTACCAGGCCTCATTTGGTAGCATCTACAAATAGTGACAGGTTTGAATTACAGCGCACTTGTTCTTAAACAGGTTGGAAAGAATTTGGTTAACTTCCCTCAAAGATAAGAGTATGCACTCAATTTAATACCTTTTCTATTGAATGTCAGTGCCGGCAAAGGGGGCCACTTATCTGACTAAGCCCAATATTCACATACCAGATTTCATCCATAACTATCTAACACTCAATAATGAAACATTTTGAAATATGAAATGAAATGTAAAATTTAATGACAAAGGTTTTGACTTGAAGACTTTGAAACAGACTTCTAGTTGAAAACATTTGTCATTGAATTTAGAAATGTTTCAGGTTTGGTCACCATTGCTGGGTCAAGTCCATGAAACTTAACACTTTGTAGTATGTATTGACGAGACCTTGGAGCCACAGCCATTAAGTCGTATTTGGTAAACGCCAAGCTAAGACATAAAATATTGGAAACGCTGCAAGACCATAAATGGCCAACTGCTGCCAGATTCTTTCATCTCTGCAAATAATTTAACAGACCCTGACCGAGTGCTGCTACTGGTTGCTAGGACGACCACCTCTTCCCAGCTTCTGATAACATTCTACTGGTTGGGCTTTTGTTGTATGTAACTGTACCTTCACTTCGCGCCAAAATAATTTCTATGGCAATAACATGGCTACTCGACAAAAAATAGCAATAGCGCAAATAGCAAGACTTTGTGGGACCAAAGGAGAAGGACCATGGGAAACTGCTCAGCCAATGCTTGGCTAAATGTTTTTTTTAATGCAAAAATGCAAGTGAGCAGAGATGTATATTCCATTGACATGCTGCGTGTATGTGGTCCAATTACTGATGATAGCAGTAAATATTACTAAATGTATAGTTTACTAAAATTCAAAGATTTTGTTGAGTTGCAACTTGTTTATTTTCGTTATACCATGGAGTTTCAATACAATATAGTTTCACGTTTAGTGACTATGCAAAATTACTGTTTCAGAAGAGGGAAAAAATGGCTGATCAGAATTATTTTATGTGGATAACATTGTTCATATGTTATTGATTAATATGCTTTTTGAGATTTCATGGATTTGGGGATTGTGGCAGGACAAAAGCTCTAAAATGGGATGAGGTTAAATCTGGTGCAGCCATTCCCCAGTTCGGTAATTGAGTGCTAATTGAAGAATGGCCAACTGTATAAAGCAGGGTGAAATCCTATGTTGGGAGGAGTTTGTGTTGGGAGTGGTTTTGTTTAGGGTAGTGAAGGCGAATGCCCAGCCTACTGATTTAGTCTTTTGTTAAACCTTTTATTTTGGCGCTTGTGCCTGTTAATTTTGTGCCAGTTTGTTGTTTTGTTCAATAAATGTGCCCGTGAGTGCTTACAGCTTGGGTCATGATTGACGCAATCCTGTCACAGGGCTGCAGACGTATAGATAACAAACAACACCAGTTGATATGCTGCTGCTTGCAATTTCCAGATAGATTTTAAAATCTTTAACAACCATTTCAGAAAATACATCACATTTAAGTTTCCACTTTGGAAGACCCTGTGTGATTTTTTTTCAACGTGTATCCAGTTCAGGTTGCTTTGGTGTGCACTTTAAATATATAGGCGATTCTCTTTCCACATACTGATGAAAACAAGTATAATAATAAATGTTTTTGTGTGCAATATAATAATTTATGTGCAATGCAACAGATGTCACAGCTTGAGGCCATGCTAGCCAACACCTTAGATCAATGATTTGCACCTTGCTCGTAGGTATGCAGACACAATTAAAAAAAACTAAAATAAAATAATGAATAATACATTCCTATGTGTTTCACTGTTTATTTATGTTTCACTGTCATATCTAAATTGAAACAGTCCGTTGAAAATCCTCTGCCAAGTTGTAGTTGTATTTTTTCAGCTAGTCGGATTAGCCAGTGAAAATGACTTTGTCAGTCACAAACCAAGTTTCAGCTGACTTTGGGGTCTAGTATTGAGTGGAAAATCTAGGACAAGGTCCTTTCTTGTGTTGTTTGCAGATATAGTATAAAGAACAAACAAAAAGTCTATTTTAATTGTGAATCGAATGTAAAGAGAAGAACACTGCTAGAAGAAAGTGTGAACACTGGTAAGGAGTTTCAAATGCTTAGTGAGTCACATGGCAATAGAAATACTTTCTGCTTCAGTAGAAATTACTTTCTGTGCTGCTCCAGCCTGGGCCATGAATAACAAATAACAATTGCTTTAGATACTGGTTAAAGAGAAACCTCCAAAAAGATTTTCAGGAGGA
Source organism: Acipenser ruthenus (assembly GCF_902713425.1). Lineage (NCBI taxonomy): Eukaryota > Metazoa > Chordata > Actinopteri > Acipenseriformes > Acipenseridae > Acipenser > Acipenser ruthenus. Next base: position 44,866,575 of record NC_081195.1, read on the forward strand.
ATATCAGAAAAGCCCTACATACCAACAGAATATCACAGATATCATACTGGATCTCATGAAGTAGAGATTGAAGCTGCTTTGAAGGACATTTTGTGAAGTTAGTGATTGAGATTCTAGATTTCTGGACATTACTGCTGATCTGTCTTCTGCATACTTTGGAAGTTAAGAGATTGTTTATATATATATATATATATATATATATATATATATATATATATATATATATATATATATATATATATATATTACACAACATTCCCTTTTTCATATGACACCACCTGGTTTACTGCTATCAGACTCTGAACATTGAGACACTCCTTCTCAGTTATGGAATTCCAGCTCAATGTTTATGCACACTGATGCTATATAAAGATCACTTCCTTAGAAACTAAAATGAGTAGAAGCTGCCTATCAGGCTCTTTGTACAATCAACAAATGTTACCAAGGGGTGGTTTTATATTTTTTTAAAGCCATTGTCTATTGAAACCTGATCATTACTTTTTAAAATTTATTTTGTAAAAACATAGGTTACAAGCAATCAAGGCATTAGCATTAGTTGCTAAGAAATGTGTAAGACTTGTTTTGTAGAATGTAAGCTGTGAGGCACTCCTGTTTTAACCTGCCTCAGCAGCTCCAATCTAACTAGCTGTCCCTTGGGTGTGTGGGGTTTGCTTACCTGGAGAGGGTGTTTTTAGAGTGCAATAGTTGTTATGGCAACAAATATATTTAGTACAAACTATTTTTCTATGTGATAGACCACGCTGAGGTGTCAAATAACAATTCCTGTATTTATTAATAAATAAACACATAAATAAATAAAAATATCTGTGTAAATAATGCTAGGAGAGATTCCTGTTGCAATATATACATTTTCATATTCTTATGTCATGGTACATGAAGTATGGCTGAAATTGTTTAGAGCCTAAGACTGGCAACAGCATGGGTTCACTGCGTGACCCACAAAGGACATGGGACCTTGTGTCTTTGTGTATTTGTGTGTGTATCTATGTGTGTTGTGGGGAGGTGGCACTTTCTTGGGCTGATGCCAGTCGCCTCTATTGTCCACATTTGAAAGATTTATCGGTCCTCTTAGAATTGAGAGAGACAATATATTTCAAGCTACTGGGGCACAACAAAGGTGCCTTTCAAACTAATAAATCTAGAGTTTTCAATTAGACCAAATGAAATCTTGCATTCTTAAATGCCAAACAATAACTCTTTAATGGTAAACCTAAAATCTCATTGTGTTACAGATAAAGGAGCCAAGCCCTTTTGAAAGGAGTGGAGAGGTGGTATTTTTGCCATGCTCAATCATTTCCAAAATCTTTTGAATCAGTGTCTAGTTTTGATTCAAGCAGCTGCTTATCAATAGGAATGAGTCAGTCATAATGGGGCATCGATTGAAGTTGTATATCTTTGGGAGTGTAGCCTGGTGGCTTGACGCACCAAAACATTAAATCTGTTCAATTCATATCCTGACTGCTGCAGTCACAGGACCAGTGAGCTCATGCCAGACAAAGAAGGCATTTTGACTGCAGGAGTAAAAGAGTCCCAAAAGTGTGCCCCTGATGCTTAGTTCCAGACACAGTAACTGGTTTGGGAGGCTTTAAGTCTTGAAAAGACCTGAAGCTACTGTATACCAACCCAGTTCTAGAGGCGGTAATGTAGAAAATGGTTGTACTTACCTATATTAACAGAATCCTCCCAGTCTTCAAGGGTCTCTGTCACTGTGAGAATGTATACGTATGTTCTATGCTTCCTGTCTTGGTTCTGCTTAAAAAGTATGATTAAAAAATGTTATGGACTTGCAATCAAAGGCTTTACTTTAGATAGATTCTTATACAGTTGTGTTTACAGTAGAGCCATGTGACAGGTTTGAAATGTTAGACAAGATACTCACCTCAAAAACTCCCAGCAGCCTTCCTAACTTGCCTTTCACACCAGCCTGCACAAATAAAACAAACAGTCAGTTTGAATTACGAGTCACCACAGCTATTTATTCGCATTTGTACTTTGACATTAAAATCCCACCAGAACTACGGTGGTGTCTTTTGAGGTCCATCGGTGCATTCTGAGAGGATAAGAAACAGAGCACTTATTATGAATTGTAACTTTAAAAAGAAAAAAAAAACACCTTTCAATTCAACAGCTCTTTGATCCATGAGAAGCTATTAGAAAAGTAGTTTTCAAGACAAATGTCTAAGAGCCAATAGTCAGAGTTCAAATTCCAGTTCAGTTGCTCGCTCACTCTTACCAGAGGAAGGTTTGTTGGCTTCCCTATGACTCAGTCCTGGTCAGGTGTAAAAAAAGGGGGGCAGAATCAAATGAACTGAGGTAAAATAAATACATTTCATGCAGCAACCACAGTCAGTGCTTGGGAGGTGTAATAGTGTTAAGAAGTTTGATAGCCTCTATGGTGCCAAAGATACTTTTATATAATTTGTTTGGAAAAAGTTTAAAATGTATTAAAACCAGTGTATTTTAACATGAAACACAGCTTATCTGCATTGGGTAGCATACAAAGTAGCAAGAGTCAACACTTCAGTCACTTTGCAGCTAATTAAGGTCTGATTATCTCACACCGTATGTGGTTTCAGAAAAGGAATATCAAGCAGAGAGTGAGAACACATTTAGCTCCCAGTCTCCCTCAAGCTGCTAACATTTTGCCAAGTTCATAGGCTTTTGAGAACCAATAATACAACTCTCTGAAGAAATTGAATTTATCACTGAATTCTAGGTTTTTAAACAAGAGTTGTTTTCATACTTGAGAGAGTGGGAAGGTATATTTATTGTGTGCAATTATATGTCTTTATATACCAGGCAATATTTGTGTCTAAGAGGAGAAACACCTACTAATACTCTGCATTTCTGTGGTTTCTGGGGAGCTGTTACAAGTGGGGGTATTCTTTATAAATAGTTTACACATTTAACAATGTTATCTTTATAAGAAACTGATCCATGCTTTTCATGTTTTATATAGTACACTTGATTATGTGACATGAGCTGTACAGAAGCTTAGGGAACTACATAAATACGCACACACAAATACTTGAGGGGGTGGTGGAAAGAATCCAAATACTGAGAGAAAAAAAGAAAACAAACTAACAATCTGTATCAAACTTTCAACATTGTTTTTATCAGATGACAGAGGAATTTGAATTAGGGATCACATGAATAGATGATGTGTCTCGACAGGGTTTTTTGACTATTTATACCTTGTTAAAATATAGATGTAACACACAAGGATACGTAGTAAGTACTTTTGCAAAAATGCAAACTTGTGCATTTCTTGCACAAATATTATTTAAAAACCTGCGTTGCCACCCCTTTCCCAGTCCTGCGGCAGCTGTATTAAACTAAGGCAATTGCCATGCTGAGCCAGATATAGTGGAATACCTTTATATAACACAACTTTACATTTTACAACAGCATATGACCAAACTTGTGATAAATACTTACTATAATGCATTAGCTCAAAATGTTATTTAATAAAGAAAAAAAAAGTGTACATGTTTGAAGAGTCTTTTGTGCGAGGTCTTAAGAATGCAAGTCCTGAAGCACATTGGTTTTGGCTTAAGTTAAGCTTTTATCCTGTATCCTGTATTATAGTATACAGTATAGTATACTGAGGATAAGGGCGTCTGCTAAGAAATTAATAATAATAATAATAATAATAATAATAATAATAATAATAATTTCAAACTTAAATTCTTCCTACTGGCTGAAATGAAAGCTTCTAGAAAACCAGCTGGAATAATATACCTGTATAAACATAATCTGATTAAAGAAGCAGAACAGCACAAACAGAGCCATGCTGGAGTCACCTGCTCTTACCAGCCTGATGGTTTTCCCAATACAAGTAAATGACAAGGAACACATAGCCCCCACCTTAACAGCCACAAACACAAAGTTCCTTTGATAACTGGTTAATTCAGGTTTTGCTATAGATTAATTAAAATTGATTAACGATTTATTGTAGTTTTGACCAGCAAAAAATGCCAATTTCACAACCCAAATATATACAGTTTAACCACAAGAGACTAGCATAATAAATGCAAGTCACATCAGTGCAGTCCAAACTTTTCACAATATTATTGTACAATTTAGCATACCTTCAACAGAGGTACTGATAACTAAAAGGGTGCAAAACCCTTCCATAATGCAACAGTAGCTTTAAATTATTCGAGATATATAAGTAATTAAATTACGAAAAGGGAAAAGCCATCTGAATCAGCTCAGGTACGGAACAGTATTTTAACAGATCTAGTTTTTTTTAGACAGACAGAGCAGTCGTAATGGTGAAGCTAACCTTCTTGTGGAGCTCATGACAAGGGTTATCTGCAATGTTGGGTTGATTGACATGTGGTGCCTGTCTGTTCTAGTATGCAAATACAGATAAAGATTTGCACCCCTTGCATGGCTGGCTTCCTACTTGCTTTACGCAGAGATAGAGATTACCAGTAACAGGATACAGCATTAAAAAAAGGCTCAGCCATGTGGGGAGGATGCACTGCTGTAGTTACCAGCTAAACAGTGGTATCAATGTAGAGATCACATTTCTGAATCCCTCCTATTCAAGGTTTATAAAAATCCAGTTAACAGTTTTCAATGAAGCTGATCTACATTGTGCACCAATACCTTTCTGGACAGTAACAAATCTGGGGTTCTCATTAAATTATGATTTATTTTTTTAGCAGACTTACAACTGAAACAAGATATCACATTATTTTTTACATTTATACAGTTGGGTTTTTATTGGAGCAATCTAGGTAAAGTACCTTGCTCAAGGGTACAGCAGCAGTGTCCCCCACCTGGGATTGAACCCACGACCCTCCGGTCAAGAGTCCTACTCCACACTGCTGCCCCACAAATGTGACATGAAGCTGTGGCCCAGTATATTGTTGAATGTCAACCCTGTTGGAAATATTCCAGACCTACCTTGTTATAAAATTGTCCCAAAATAGCTACTGGAAGGATACTCAAGACACTAAGTAATATATTAATGAGCAATTTGGCAAGCGTGGAAGCCATAAAGCAGGCTGCTACACAGGCGTGGTAGAGATGCTGATACTGGGGGAGGATGGTGTATGTTATATACTCTGTCCTGTGAACACCTATAAATCTCCACAACGTGTCTAGTCTCTAGCCAATGACAGCAATGTTGAGTTATTTATTGCTTCCTAATATTTTACCTTTGGCTTAGATGCAGTGTTTTGATTTCAAAAGTATTATAATTATGGTGGCGAAAAAATCCCTACCCTGCTATTTTAAAATACATTAATACCATGGTTATAACATTTAATACAGGTTTAAAACTAGAAAAAGTTTTCCCTTCAAAATGGTTACAAGCCTGGTTGCCCCACAGTAGTGAACAGTCAAGTACTACTGAACTGTACTTTACTAGACCGTATCTTCAAAATAACTCTAGAGAGCCTGAAGCCAACTGCTCAGAGCTTTACGGAGTGATAAACACCTTACCAATATAACATCTCCAGCAGCCCAGCTGTTTTTAATCAAATAAAATTAGCAGGAGGAATCTCAGGCTTTTCTGTTAAGAGTAAAACAAAAATAAGCAACATGTCTTGTATTTAAAGACCAGGCCAGTATATTTGTGTTAGTATATTCCTCCAATCTAGCTTTATTTAACTTTCAGATATACTAATGAATCTGTACAAGCACTTTTTAAAAATATAGTCTGGTGTGGTCAGTGGATTTCTTCCCAATTCTCATATTAAAAAGAAAGGGTTCGACCTAGTGATGCATCGCAGTGCAGTCCCCGAGGGTCAGACTTGGAAACTCTGGGCTGCTTTATGGCTTGTGAGTTGTCATTAGTTTATCATTTGCTTAAAAGTTTAAACAACAGTAAAGGCTTATTTCCTTTCCCCTTCCCTTGCCTCACAGTACCTCAAACACTCAAATCCAAAAATATTTTTTATAAAAGTTTTTTTATTTGCACCACTGTAGGAACAAATTATTATTATTATTATTATTGTTATTTGGAAGGCAACATCGTACTGATGGGACTTTAACAAAACTATGACACATTATGTTAAGATATGGATCTACATTGGGTAGTAAATTATAATCCTGGCATACAGTTACAGGAGATAATGAGTACAGTACAATTAATATAGGCTATAAAATTGGGAGGGCTACTGGTATAGAATATCAGGGTGGGGATAATGGGACTTTTATCACCAGTTAAGAATGTGAAAAGTGCTAAATTGGTTTAGACTAGTTATATGGGATGGGAGTGATGCATGTTAATGTCAATGCTTGAATTACACTGCTGTTGTAGTCTAAAGTGCCTACATACATAATATTTATTTATCCATATTTTGTGGGTTCAAATACCAAATAATGTAATGTAATTGAATGGTGTTTTTGTTTTGTTTTAAATTGTAGTAGGAGTTATGACTTACATTTAAACACTATTGTAACATGGAACCATGAATGTGCAGTACAGTAACTGTCTTCGTTTTATTAAGACTGAGATAACAGGTGTTTATACCAAACAAATATAGTTGTTTTCCAATTATCAATACAAATGCAAGAAAAATTGCAAATAGCCCAATAGCACCATAAGTTATGTATGCTTAGGCTACCACCCTGTTTTTCAATGGTACTGTTTCATTTCCAGCACAATCTGACAACTGATGCACCCTGTAGTTAACAAATATTTAGAGACAAATCTCTGACTTGCCAGATATGTTATAAAAACAGCAATAGGCCTGTACACATCACTGCAAAAATGCAACACGATCATGGGGTTCAAGTGCCTGTATAACCCACATGAGATCTTGCCCTTACAGGTTAGTGCAGTATGTCATCAACCTTGTAATACACCCATGTCCAATTCTGCACTCTCTGCTATGTTTATATATATATATATATATATATATATATATATATATATATATATATATATATATATATATATATATATATTTATATATATATATATATATATAGTAATCGCTGTACATTCACAGATGGCCAAAATACACAGTATGTTATTACAGATTCCCAATTCAAATTCCCAATTCCACTAACTAAGAAATTAGTATATATGGAGGAATTAAAGTACTGCAGGAAAGTGTGTGTGCTTAACAGCAACAAATATGAATGCTAATCATATACTGTACAATATCCGGCCTCTGTGACTCCAAAGAAAGAAAGAAAGAAAGAAAGAAAGAAAGAAAGAAAGAAATTAACCTAGAAATCATCAAGTGAAACATTACCCCTGATACATATTCTGCACCCTGCATCTCTGCAGGTACCCTCTTTGCACAATTAGCATTTCCGCCAGCAGCTGTCAGACAATAAATTCTCCAGGAATGCATTAGCCGTCTCCAGGAGGAATGCTGTCTCACTGTCTGTCATAAACGAGGCTGACAGTTCAATTCGTTTTTCTATGTGTGGGGTATTTTATAGATCAGGCCTATCCTCTGGAAACCACCTTTTCTTCAGAGGATCACATGATTTCCCTTTATATTAATGGACGAACAAATGACTATACTAAACTGTGCTGACGACGTGTAGATATTCTTTTCACCCTGTCCTCATAAAGGCAGTACTGGAGAGAGCACCGGCTCTATGAAAAGGAAGGATAAAAGATGTTTGTATTCTTATATTTGAAATGCATGGGTCGTGTTCCCCACTTCCAAACGTATTCACAGTAAGAGAAAACATCAAAGGGGTTGTCTGGTCATTACTGGTGTATCATACCAACAATAGGTTTTTGTTGCCAGCAGAAACACAATTTGTTCTATGGAGTTCAAAACTTTCAAGATCTTCAGTAGGCAGACTCATGCAATCCTGTGTTCTTATTGTCAAACTGTGCAGTAGATTTGAAGGATGGAGTATTATTACCCAAGTCCAATCCAATTTTGAGATTCAAGAGATGAATGTTGAGGGCATATGTGGACTGGCTTTTTGATATTCTATCATTCAGCAGTTTAGGGGTAAATAAGAATCTATGGACATTTCTATTACAATTTAAAAAATGATGTGCTACCTAACTAATCAAGCTGAAAAATAAAAACTAGTTAACCTAGACCCTAATCAGAACTTGAGGAATGCTACTAAACATGCTCCCAACTGCAAGCAGGTAACTTACCTCATGTCAAGATCTAACCAGTTTACTGAAGCACACCATATCAAATATTTGTATTTTAAAAAATTCTTCCACTATAGGCAAATTCTGCAAAAGTAAACACAGTGTGGGAATGAGACCTAAATAAAGGCACTTACTAACATTAACATAATACCTTTTAATATTGTTGTACACCTACTTGTACTTGAAGTAAATTACAACCATTTCAAATTCCCCACAGTATTCCTCCAGTATATTACTACATAACAATTTTAAAAACAGACAAACACATACACATGTAAGACATCCTCTATAGCCACGAAAGATTAAATTTCTGATTTCATCATGCTACATGCTTCACGTAGGAAAGCCCATGTCTTTGGAGCCACATTCCTGAACTACTGAACAGGTGCGGGTTGTACCGTAATTTCAGTGGATGACAAGGAGAGACTGACGGGGTCCTGACAGCGCACAGATGGAATTTTAGTTGAGAAACCCTGTAAGGGTTCATCTATTTTTTTAGTCAGCGTAGACACTCCAGTCCAGCGTAATTTAAATCGCTGGGACTCTTTGACCCTGCTAGTACAGCAGGCCGTGTTTCAGAACTGTCAGTGGATTCTTTATTTCACATCTTGTCAAAAATCCCTTCGTCTCCCATAACAAAATGGAAGGTTTTCTTTGGATTTGATTTTAAAAAAAAGCCAGACTACTGTACACATATGGGCATAACTGTTACACTCACAGGAACACCAAACTTTTAAATATTATAACAAACAAAAAACAAAAACAGTTGGTATGTTGGCAATTTCAGCAATGAATCCAAAATGCTCTTTTAACTTTGTATGGATTTCAATGTATTACAATTTAGGTTTCTGTGTATATAGATATAGATCAGTAGAAACTCCAATACATGGTTGATAGTTCTGCAAGTATGGATTCTGATCTAAAAGGAATTCAGGATTTGAGTTTATACTGTACAGCGATGGCCAGTTTTGCAATATAGAATGAAAACATTTTGCAGAATTAAACCTGATGAATAAAATGACGTTAACATTTTGAATTATATAGCGCTTTGTAGTTTTCCATATACTTAATGTAAAACTGAAAGAAAAAATGAAAAATGTGACATTTTGAAATCTAACATGAAATACTGTACTACTATTATGGCTTCCGGTAGACATCTGTGATATCATTTTTGTAGTTTCTTTAATTACATGATGTAAAATAAATACATGATGTTCACAGAGTTTTTTTTTTTATTTTTTTATTATGGTGTTGCAAAACTTGTGTCCGTAGCGGAAGGTTGTCTTTAAAGTACTAAAAAGACACAATGTAATAAAATATTTTAAAAGGGTTATGAAACAGTATTCTCTCATAACTAGGAGATGTCAGGACTTTCATTTGGTGTGGAATGCAAACCTCCCCCAGGTGCACAGTAAACAGAAAGCAATGCTCATTAAAACAGGTCAGTCAAGGTATTTTGGGAAGTGTTTAATTGAACTAGGCAAGTCCAGGAAAAAACAAACCGCGGTTTACGTTTCCTAAAAAACATGCAGCTGGAGATCTCAGGTCAACAGTGGTAGGGAGCTTTATTATTTGTTACATTTCCATTCACCTCTCTGTAGTCTAGAGACAACCAGCCACTACGTAACGCCTACCTCTTTTAATACACATTTAATACATAACCTGCACATTTTGTTTGTGTAGCAAAAAAAGAAAAAGATAAAAGTAAAAGACTTTGTTGCCTTACTGATTATTTACAAAATTAATCTAAAATCTTTTTTTTTTTTTTATTACCATTTGTGAATGTAAGGATCAGGCAATAGTTTGGGTTCTGTTGGTAAAAAAAAAAAATGTTTTTGCATGCACATGGCACAGCTTCATCAAAATGAGGTAAATAACTGCAACAGACAGTCGGTGAATTTGATATGCACTATTACAGATTTATTCTCCGTCTGGACCAGCGAACAAGGTTAAAAAGACACCAGACCAGAAATGCACTTATAAAAGGTTTTCTCTCATCAGTCAATTGTAGACTGTACTGCAGATCGATAAGGGGCTTCTTACCTCTTCATAAACTTCCCTGACTGCAGCACCACCAGGCTCCTCCTCGGGCTCCATGCCTCCACCTGGCACAATCCACTGGTCCGGGTGCCGACTACTGCTAACCAGCAAAACCTGCAAGAAAACACTGTGTTAGTACCCACAGGCAAGCTGAAGGATGGAATGGGACAAAAAACAATTTTAAAAAGTCAATACTGACATGCCAGTGTTTCAGTGAAAGGGATATTTTTCTCTGTCTTGTGTTGAACAAGTTTTATGAATATAGTGCTTGGAAGTAGATTATACTTTTACTTACACAAGTTATTTCAATGGGGTAAAAATGCAGCCTGGTTTGCTACACAAAATACGTTCATTATCCTATATTCATTATTTTCTAGTTTCGCCTTTTCTCTCGACATGTATGTTAAATGTCTTTTATCGCCCCATGAAATCAACATAGTAAGCATCTGTGCCAAGAGCGACACTTAAGAGTTTTCCGTAAGCAAGTCTGACCTATTTCATAACAAATCTGAAACATTAATACCAAACCCTGTTTAGCTTGCAGGGGGGTGCAGATGAGATATTGCAATTCCCATCGAACCCCATGCCATGTGTACAATTTCACAGGTCAGCTAGAACAGCTTCAAATAGCCTCCTAACAGCATTCCTCTTGAACCAAATGTTTCACAGACAAATGCATTAGATGCAATAGCAGCCCAAATGAGAATTGTTATTACTCTCTGTAAATGGCTGCTAGAAATGTTTGGCCTAGAACATAAAAGGATATTGAGAGGGAAATGGGAACAACAACCCTGGAGTCTATATGTCAATTTAACATTGTATACCATGCAGCACAAAGCCAACAATATTATGTCTAAAATTAAAATGTCAATGAACATGAAAGCAGAATAGGCAAGATAAGAGTCAGAGATGTGGTGTGATAGCAAGAGGACTAGCAGGAGATGCCCAATATGTGACAGAGTTACCAAAGCTTGACTGTATTTATAGAATAGCCTTGTGTCAGGGGTGAATATGGAGGTAGTTATTATTCAATGGAAACTACAAGGTGGAATGCTTAGAGAATATTTCAGCAAAATATATATTATTTGACTTACCGTACACAAATAAATAAATAAATAAATAAATAAATAAATAAAATCCTTCAAAAGGGCAGTGAATTGGTGGAAGGCCCTAGACCATCAACCCTATTTACCATCAACATAGCCTAACTGTGATTGAACAGAATAGGTGAATTATTGCATTATAATAATAATAATAATAATAATAATAATAATAATAATAATAATAATAATAATAATAATAACAGTGAAATTGGGAATACAGCATACAGTTTATCAGTCACTGCTGTCAATAGTCATACATGACAGGGTGCTGCTCAGTTCTAAAATATCTGACCGCTAACCCATGCCACAGCTCCAGTGTAAAAGAAAATATGTGGGCTCTGCAAGAAGAAGTCTAATTGTACCACAGGCAGAAGTGCCACCACAACTTGGCAAAAAATAAAATGTGCCTACTTTAATTAAAAACAATATTATTTTTCTTAAAAACTGGTGTGGTGCTTAAGTGGTTATTATGTAAATGTATTAGGGTTTCGTGTACTGTACCTTGATAAACTGCCTCTGTTTCATGTGAACTCTTGTTACAAGTGTTCCTGTGCTGTTCTATAGGGTTTTAAGTTTAGCTATGTCAAATTACATTAAAAACAACAGTTTGGGCTCAAATGTTAAACTGGTGCTTGTTTGCTAGTTTCTGTAGCCTACTGTATTTTGCAACACTACATGATCTTGCCAGGACAAGTTCAAATATGTTGCCTCCCTGTTGCTGCAAAAACATTTAAAATGAATGAGCAGTTTATTATTGCCTCACTCAGAGGCCTCCCCTGGTAATTCACCTTACAGTAGAAAACATTTCAGAAAATGGAATGGTGGTAAACGCCCTTACCCTTAAGGGGTCTCCCTATGCAATGTGAAAGATAGCAGGAATGCAGTGTAATGGCACGGTCATCTAGGACTGCAGCTTTTGGTTTTGCTGATTAGAATACTGTACCCAGGCATGCAGTCATGTGAAAGTCAATTGCAGAACTGCTGAATAGCAGGATTGCTGTGTTTCATTAAATCATACAGAGGCTTTGTGAAAGCTTTAAATCAGCACTTACCTTTCTGAATAAAAAACAAAAGCTTAGACTTTATGGTAGTTCGTCAACAGAAGAACCAACACATATGCACGTATGCAGTGTAAAATGCCTCCAACAACAACTCTTATGCATGACCTTGCAAATGTCAGGAATTCAGATGGCTCATCTCACAGCTGCTCTATGGCTTTTGACTCAATGATTTTGTTAAGTCATGAATAGGGAAGGATTAAGAAAAACATCTGCAACATGGATGAGACACAAGCTTGTGTCAGAGGCCAAATTACTACAAATTACTGGGGCTCCTGAGTGGCGCATCCAGTAAAGGTACGCCACGTGGAGTACAGGATGCGCCCTATAGCCTGGACCGAATCCAGGCTATGTCACTGCCGACCGTGACCGGGGCGGCGCACAATTGGCCGAGTACCACCCGGGTAGGGAGGGCTTAGGTCGGTAGGGGAATCCACAGTTCACTGCGCACCAGCGACCCCTGTGGCCGATAGGGCACCTGCGATTCTGCAGTGGAGCCATCAGATCTGTGTTGTCCTCTGGCACTATAGGTCTGATGGCTTTGCAGTGCGAAAAATGACAGATTAGCAGGAGCACGTTTCGGAGGACATGTGTTCCAGCCTCGTTTCCCCGAGTCGCCAGGGGGTTGCAGCGGTGATCCAGATACAAATAACAATTAGGAATTCCAAACATTGGCGACAACAATTAAAAAAAAATGTCTGAGCAAATATAAAGAGCGTATGGGTAAGTGGATTGTCAGTGGAATCCTTCAAGTGCTGGCAGGTACTGTGTTAATCCCAGCCCCCACCCTCTTCCAATATATAAAATGAAAGAAACTGCTGACTGCATCTTCAATGGATGGCATTATTGCTCTGTTCCTATCATGCACCCTTTTATCCTACATATTGGTGGAGGATCTCATGACCAAAATACCAAACAATTAAGCACAGCTCCAAATTATTGGATTATAGCTCGGCTTTTAACACAATTATTCCGGATATTCTTATCACCAAATTGGTCACTCTTGGCCTTCCCCCCCTCACATGTGCTTGGATAAAGGATTTTCTCACTAACCGGCCCCAGACGGTGAGACTCGGACCCTACCTCTCCTCCACTCGCACGCTGAGCACCGGCTCCCCACAGGGCTGTGTGCTGAGCCCCCTCCTGTACTGTCTCTACACCCACGACTGTTGTCCGGCCCACAACAACAACCTTATCGTCAAGTTTGCTGACGACACCACAGTGGTCGGACTCATCTCAAAGGGAGATGAGGTAGCTTACAGAGAGGAGGTCCTGAACTTGGCAGCCTGGTGTTCAGAGAATAACTTGGCTCTAAACACTAAGAAAACCAAGGAGATCATTGTAGACTTCAGGAAGAATAACATCGACCTAGCTCCCCTTTTCATCAATGGTGAGTGTGTGGAGAGGGTCCACACCTTCCGGTTTCTTGGCGTCCTTATCTCCGCTGACATCTCCTGGACAGACAACATCACAGCGATTATCAAGAAGGCTCAACAGCGGCTACACTTCCTGAGGGTCCTCAGGAAGTACAACCTGGATTCCAATCTGCTGCTGACCTTCTACCGCTCGTCCGTTGAGAGCCTGTTGACATACTGTATCACAGTATGGTACGGCAGCTGCACCGTGGCAGACAGGGAGAGGCTTCAGAGAGTAATAAGAGCAGCACAGAAGATCATTGGCTGCCCTCTCCCCTCCCTGATGGATATTTACATCTCCCGCTGCCTCAGCAGAGGAAAAACCATCATTAAGGACAGCTCCCATCCTGGTTCTGATCTGTTTAACCTGTTGCCCTCAGGGAGACGTTACAGGTGCATCAGAACAAGGACTAACAGATTCAAGAACAGTTTTTTCCCAAAAGTCATAACCACTTTAAACTTACACATGCATTGACTTACAGTATAGGTATATAGCGTCTCAGAACTGTGCACTTTACAGCCCCCCTCACTTCCCCCCCTGGGCACTACTTATTTTATTTTATGTTGTTATATTTATTTATTTATTTTATTTTATTTATCTTATTTATCTTATGTACATGTTGGCACTGAAAATAGGAGTGGTTTTTAATCTCATTGTACATGTGTATAGTGACAATAAAGGCATTCAATTCAATTCAATTCAAATTCCGAAGCCCATTTCAGCCCCTCCTTCCCTGGCACAGCCCTATTCTACTTTCTACACTGAACATTACATTCACTCCCCTAACATGCTCTTTACCTTCTCCTCCTGGCAGACTGCCATGCACAGAGACTGGCTTGGCCCATTCATACATTGTAAATGGGCATCTCAGTTTAAAAAAGATGGCTTTGTTTCATTTTGAACTGGGTCTGTGTCAGTGTGTGGCGGGTTCATCTACAGGGAACTATAAACTGAGAGCAGAATATGCCTCACTGCCGGAGCAGAGCACTACAGTGAATGTAGTGTTTCTATCAATGGAGCATCAAATTGATCTATTCAAGAATCAATGGTTACACTTTAGGCTGTACTTGCATCAGTCTTTTGGATTAATCTTAGTTAAAAATGAATAGAATAAAGTATAGAATAGAAAATTGCTGTTCAGGCAATGACAGAATATTCACTAGCATCTGTGTAAAACTACAGAGGCTTAAAAAAAACTAAAGTTTCTTAGATTGTTATTCGAATTAAAATTTCTCTCCATCATTACACTCATGAGTAAACCCTCTTTTAATATTTCTAAACTTCTTGTATATTATGTATTCTTTATTAAGTTTAAATAAATTGAAGTTAAATTGAAGTTCTAGGCTGTTGTTGGTTTCCCTATCAGTAAATTAAATGTACACAAAACTTTGACAGATGTTGAAAAAATTAAATAAAATTAAAAAAAGAGAGAGCTGAATGAAATTGCAGAGTACCAGTGGTTTAGTCCTCTTCAAGCAGACTAACTTCAGGACTAGAAAATCCCAAATAACTGAACAAAATGTGTCCCAATTGCAGCGTACTAATCAGAAGATCCAGTTAATTCGTGTAGTTGATCTGATCAAGCGGACCAAGTTAGACTGATCATGGTAACCAACCCATAGACCAGTATGAGGAAAACATAAATCAGGATTTGAAGAATCATTTTCTGTGTGTTGTAGTGCAAAGTTATAAAGTTAATTTATTAAATGATATATCCTTTTTTAGGACTTTAACCAACATAATCTGTCTTTTAAAATGTACAGGAAGTGGATCCACCATTCTACACAATGCATATGCTGTAAAACCGTGTATATTGCAGGACAATCTACACACCCCCATTGTGCTCTGCACACATGTTTATGATGTATAGCCTGCTTGATAAAGGCAGTTTGGTTTTGTACTTTCAATATTCTTAGTACATTTGTGTGGTTATTTTAATATGATCATTAATGGTACTTTAGGCCAAGCAAGTATCAAACTCACTTAATACCTCTATTGGATGCATCAAGTGGACTAAATTTGGTATGCTGCAATTGACCTCTGATTTAGTAGAGTGAAAATATAGTTTATTTCACTGGGCGTGAGCTGGGGGGGAAGGATAAGGCAGAAGAAGCAGCAAGGAGCAGTTAGTAGGACAGAATGTGGTTACTGACTGAGGGCAACGCTGTCGCACATCCCAGGGGCAGAGGACCCAGCAACCGAAACAGGATAGAAAAGAGGTCACCGACTGGGGCCGACGCTGTCGACATCCCAGGGGCGGAGGACCCGGCAACCGGAAACAGGATAGAAAAGAGGTCGTCGACTGGGGCCGACGCTGTCGGCATCCCAGGGGCAGAGGACCCGGCAACCGAAAACACATATGAGGGTTATGACTTGGAAAGCCGCCCCTCGGGAGGAGATGAGAGAGGTACCCAGCATCTGAGGCTTCTGTAAGGGGCACTCGTAAAACCCCTGATTGGCCGAGACATCACGCTGCCTGGGACCTGAAAATAAGGACAAAGCATTGAGGTTAGTATAGGACTCGGCACGAGTGACCACGTCCTGAAGAGAGGCAGAATAGAAGAGAGCCTCGAGTGAGATGAGCGCAGGAGCTGCGACAGGATAGAGTTTGGCCGGGGGTCCGCTCTGACTCACGCGGTGAGAACCCCTGAAGGTAAGGGAGGCGGCTGCCTAGCCCTGAGGTCGGGGAAGTGAGCCTCACTTGCCCCCCAGAGATGACTGATGCGAAGGCATGTAGAAGGTGGAGGAGGGGAGGAGGAGGAAAACGAAACACTAGACAGAAAAGGTGCAGGTGATCAGGTCTTAAATAGTAAATAGATACTAATTAACGGGAGATTAGAAAATTGAAAGATTAGAAGATTAGCGGCCCCCCCAGCTCCACGCCCCCCGAACCTCGCAGCCTAACATTTAAACCTTCCTGTAAATCATTTTTACCACTGCTTTTACATCACCCATCACAAATAATTATGTGTTGAACAGTGCAGAACAAAATGCAAGCAGCTTTCCAGAGTTCCAATACAAGAGACTTTGTGAAATCCCTAAATAAACTGTATTAATAACTAGAAATGACTGCTCCCATAAGCCACAGCATAACACTAATGTTGCTGGCTGATTAAATAAACTGGATAGTGCTCTCATGGCAGATGGCGGTTCAGGCAGGTGTTCTCAACAGGGACCAAACAATCCATTTCCTTAAATTGCACATTGTTCAAAGATGACTCGAGGTAGCCCCAAACCCACCTGCGTTTGTATTCTCTACTATAATTGTTGCACAGGAATGAGGAAATAATGCAGGAAGTATTTACACAATTGACAGGAAAATGCTGCAGAATTAGATGTACAGGAAACCAAAAGCTGTGGGAGGTCTGTGCATTACAGTTCAGCTAATAAACCACAATTCACTGTCCTTGCTTCTTTATAAGTAAATAATCACTAAACAACTTGTGAAGGATTGTAACTATAATGGTTTCATTTGTTTTGCAAAAGCATTTTTTACACAGACAACTACAAACCCTGTTTGTTTACATCCCATGTCATCATGTCACTGTAGGAACAAGACATGTCTGCCCAAAACAGGATTTATACAAGTGCTCCCCTCCCCCAAGCTTACCAGTGCATTTTTCACAAGTATATGCCATGTTTCACTCTGTTTCAACAACTGCATTCCAACAATTGCCTGCATAGCATGGCATGCGACCAAACCAGCTCTGAAACCGGCTTCCTTAGCAACAACGGTAGTCAAGGGGCGTGGCACTGAGGAAATTACCTTTTGGAGAGGCAAGGAATAATTTCTTATTAGCATATAAGTGCAATTCCCTTCTTGGGAAATGACTGTACTGTACTGAAATGTATTGATTGCATTGAGCCCTTTTAAGACAGCAATGCGAGAAAGTTACAGTTCAGTAAGTTATATCATTTAAGAAGCTGCACGGTACAGTTCACTTAAACAAAACATTTAGCTGGAAAATCTACCGATTGCTCTAGACTTAATCCAACAGCTTAACTACCATTCTTTACTGTTACTGACAACAGTACTTCAATAAGAAGTATTACATACATAGGACTGCAAGCCCTGATGTGGATCCAGACCTTTATGTAAAAATCACATGACAAGGCTGAAAAGAAAGTAAACAGTCAATTCTGTTGTTGGAAGTCGAAAAATGAGATTTATTGATTTATTTGGTTTTTTTTTTTATCACTGTACTTTGTGTCAAGTCAGTGTTTTAACAACTGCTGTCTTAATTACTTGAGAATCCTGTAGGAGTTTCTTTTGTCTGTTTTGTAAATTTGTGTTGTGTTTTTAAAAGATGCAGTGCACTATTTATCAAAGCGCCCTGCTAAACAAATAAACCATATGCCTGTTGTCACTGTCATATATCCACCACCATTGGTAGCAGGAACCCAGAAATTGTGACCAAAGTTGCCCCGAACCAGAAGGGACAAGCCTCACTTTGTCACAGCATTTAAACTTGACACGCCTAGTTCAAACAGTCAGCACCCTGCCTTGGTGTTTATGGGGGCTGCAATATTTAAGACGCTGTCCTTCAAAGGAGACATTGCTGAATTTATACCAAAGGAAATGTCTGCAATACACTGCAACTGTCAGAGGATTTGTGTCAGAGGTCACCAGGCAGCAAATCTTCCTGACAACTTACAGTAAGCCTATAAAAACCAGTAGGATTTTTGACAGCTCAAAAGACACACCTGCTAAATAGCTACCACTTGGTTAATCTTTGAAGTAGGAGTAATAATGTTTAAAACACCGAATTTGGCATAGGGCGCTAATATTTTCAAGTTGTTACACCTGAAAAATGACTGTACTCTAGTGAGTAAGTTAGGAAAGAAGACTACAAAAAAGTCTTTTACACTTATCATAAAAGTTACATTTCAAAACTGTTGCTGAGATATCAAATGACTTTGCTTTAAAAGGGTACATCAGTACTACATGAAAAACAAAACAAACTATCCCACCTTGCTGTTCCAAATGTATTTGGGAGGCTGTGTGGTCCAGTGGTTAAAGAAATGGGCTTGTAACCAGGAGGTCCCTGGTTCAAATCCCACCTTAACCACTGACTCATTGTGTGACCCTGAGCAAGTCACTTAACCTCCTTGTGCTCCGTCTTTCGGGTGAGACGTAATTGTAAGTGACTCTGCAGCTGATGCATAGTTCACACACCCTAGTCTCTGTAAGTCGCCTTGGATAAAGGCGTCTGCTAAATAAACAAATAATAATAATAATAAAAAGGTGCAAAGGCTGAATTCACTTTTATGCCTGCACTGGAAACGATAGGAATTGGATGCCTCTATGCAATGACATGCTACATTGTATGCATGTTATTTTATACAAACAACTTGCATGAATGACGAAAAATCCTCAAGGGTGCATAATATACAATATAACAAACTTGTAGCTGCTGTGGTCCCACCTCTCCTAGCAGGTGTTGTATAACCAAGGACCTTATTTTTAGGATGGAGTTTATTTGGGAAGGAGTCAAAGTCACCATGTTGGAGGGGGAGGGGGGAAATCAAACCTACTTATATAAGTTATCTCTCACTAGTGCAGTCAGGCACTTACTGTTTGCCATTTTTCCTACATGGTTTTATTTATAGGTTAAAAGTGGTTCTTGAAACAGATTACCGAATGTCAAATCTCTGAAAGCTGTGGTTGAATATGCGAAAGAACACTGCTAAAGTTTGGTTCACTTTGAGATGACATCAAACAAGTACAGTACATATAAAGTTAACTGGCTGCTCTTAATTATTGTCACACTGTTGCATGGAACAAGGTTGATTCATGGAAATTTTTTTTCTTCTCTTATTCCTGAAATTACTAATAATTAATTAATTAAAAATATATATATATATATATACACACACACACATATATATATACACACACACATATACAGAGAGAGAGAGAGAGAGAGAGAGAGAGAGAGAGAGAGAGAGAGAGAGAGATATTAGGAGTGCAACAATCATCTGTCCTTAAATATTTCCAGAGCTTTGATTACATATCAGTGAATCGATGCATCAAATTAGAACCCATTTTTGTATGTTGTCTCATGTTGTATGGAAGGAGATCACTGTCAAAAATATTCGTATGCATAAAAAGAATTTGTACTTGTAATTACAGGTACAAATCAAAAATACAAGTACAAATCAAAATTACGAGTACAACTCCAAAAAAAATACGAGTACAAATCAAAAATATGAGTATGACTCAAGAAAAACTACGGGTACAAATCACAAAATTACGAGTTGGATAGAGCGTGAAATCACAGGCTGTTGATTGGGGGAACAATTGATGAGTATTTAACAGCGCATGCACCCAGCACCTTGATTTGCTGATAGAAGGGAAGGAGTGGCTGCATGTTGGTGAAATTTGTAGGAAGAATTTTAAAAGCGGGAACATGGCACAAAGTCGCCCAACAGATGGACAGTCTCAGTCTCAACAAAGACCTTCTTTACACACAAGATAGGCCACACACCCTTTTTTCCGTCCCCACCGATGTGGTGCATCATTTATCTTTTATCTCTACAATGTAAAGTCTGCTTCATTTCCTATTCAAAGCTTTCTCTTTTGAAAACAATTGATTTTTTTAGCAAGACTCAGCTGGATTTGTTTAGAGACACCCCTCCTTAACACATACATGTTATTTCTACGGTCGATGTATTCACTTGGCCTAAAAAGAGCTCTTTATCGCCGAAGTGCTGCCCAAAATTGGCTGCTCTCATGAATATTCATGAGCAGTCAAGACGGGGGCATGGCTTGGCTGTATGGGGTGGGGATAGCCAGTGATCGAGATTCTATGTCCTTGATATCGGGTAGATTGCAGTAATGTTTGATGATTTGAATGGGAAAAAATAATATTTTTAAAAAATGGATTTAATTCTACATTGATATCCATAGATCAAATATAGTTTAAGAGAATAATAAGTAAAAGTGATGTTGTGTGTGACTTTAACAAAGGGGATTTTCAGCAAGATCAAGAAGAGAGGTCCACATGCTGTGTAATATTTGTATTTTTACATTATATGTAATAGCAGAAATGTACAGTGGTTTGCAGAAGTATTCACCCCCTACCAATAATGTCACATTTTGTTGAATTACAAATAATGTATGCACATTTTTTCAAACAAACTTTTTTTATTCAAAGCTGTAGTGGTTAAAATGAACACTGTTATATGAGGAGGAGGTTAAATGTCAGCAAAACTTGCAAAGAAAATGTACAAAATGAAATTTACTGGTTGCATAAGTATTCAGCCCCTTAAGTCAGTACTTGGTAGAAGTACCTTTTGCAGCAATTACTGCTATTAGTCTTTTTGGATATTATTATTAATTTCTTAACAGACACTCTTATCCAGGGCGACTTACAATTGTTAGAAGATATCACATTATTTTTACATACAATTACCCATTTATACAGTTGGGTTTTTACTGGAGCAATCTAGGTAAAGTACCTTGCTCAAGGGTACAGCAGCAGTGTCCCCACCGGGGATTGAACCCATGACCCTCCGGTCAAGAGTCCAGAGCCCTAACCACTACTCCACACTGCTGCCCTATACTCCCTGGATAGATCTCTACTAGCTTTGCACAGTAGGATGGTGAATTTTTTGCCCATTCACAGGAAAATTGCTCCAGGCCTGATAAGTTTGTTGGGGATCGTCGATGGACTGCAATCTTCAAGTCTTGCCATACATTTTCAATTGGATTCAAGTCAGGACCTTGACTGGGCCACTCAAGAACATTAATTCTCTTCTTGTTCAACCACTCCAGTGTGGCTTTGGCTTTGTGCTTCGGGTCATTGTCCTGCAAAAATGTGAATTTCCTCCCCAGTTTCAGAGACTTGGCTGACTCAAACAGGTTTTCCTCAAGGATTCGCCTGTACTTTGCACCATCCATTCTCCCCTCTATCCTGACAAGCTTCCCCATCCCTGCTGAAGAGAAGCATCCCCATAACATGATGCTGCCACCACCATGCTTGACAGTTGGGATGGTGTTGACTGGGTGATATGCAGTGTTGGGCTTGCGCCAGACGTAATGCTTGGAATTTAGACAGAAAAGTTCAATTTTTGTCTCGTCTGACCACAAAACCTTTTTCCACATGTCTGCAGTATCATCTACATTATTATTTGCAAACTCCATACGTGCTTTAAGATGAGTAATGGCTTCTTTCTTGCCACCCGTCCATACAGGCCAGCTTTGTGTAGGGACAGGCTTATTGTTGATGTGTAAACACTGACTCCCATCTCAGACACAGAACTTTGCAGATCTCTCAAGGTCATTGTTGGCTTCAGAGTGACATCCCGAACCAGTTTCCTGCTTGCCCGGCTGCTCAGTTTGGGAGGGCGACCTGATCTGGGTAGTGTCTGGGTGGTATGATGCATCTTCCACTTCTTAATGATGGACTTCACTGTGCTGAGAGGGATAATCAGCGCCTGAAATGTTCTTGTACCCTTCTCCTGTTCTGTGCCTCTCTACCACTTTATCCCTGACTTGTTTTGAAAGCTCCTTGGTCTTCATGGTTTCTTTGTTGGATCACTATGTGAGCTGCAGCTTGAAATATGTTGCAGCTTTATATGCCTGAGGGAAATTATGTACAAGTTAAACCACTTTGAGTACACACAGGCTGAAACCATTTCACTAATTTTGTGACCTTTCAAACACATCATTTGCACCTGAGCTGATTTAGGGCTGCAGTAGCAAAGGGGCTGAATACACTTATGCAACTGAGATTAATCTGTTTTTCTCTGTAAATCTTACTTCTTTATATTCTATATGCATTTTTTAACTTTATCAATGTGGAGTAGTTTGTGTAGATTCTACATGTAAAGTCTAATTTGAAAGTGTCGTGGAGTACGCTCAGGTGCCAAAAAAATGTGAAAAAGGAGCGGGCAGGGGAGCATAGAGGAGGTACAGCCAGTCTTCTAGTGCAGGAGGAGCGGAGAGGTCGAGTGGCGATGTAGGGAGAGATGAGGGTCTGGAGGTAGCTGCGTGCAGTCAGGTGGCGGACGCAGGGAGGCCAGCCAAGAGGGAGTTGCAGTAGTCTAGGCGGGAGAGTACCAGGGCCTGGACAAGGAGCTGGGTGGCGTAGTTGGTGAGGAAGGGTCGGATTCTTCGTATGTTGCTCAGGAAGAATTATGAACAATGTATAGCAGCAGTGTGATTATGATAATAGATGAACTGTATTTATTTTGCTTTATTCGTATATTTTATATATATTGTATAAGAGAATCAGCAACTTAAAAACCATGCTTTACAATAGCGACTGTAGTTTTGTTGAAATACTTGCTGAATTTAATCTAAACTGACTGTAACGTACATGGCCTTGGAGCATCCATGGATGCAGATAATGCATTGTGTCTATCTGTACCTTTTTGGCGATGCAGTAACGAGCTGGCGATCCACCAGGCTCCATCCCAGGCTCCGACTGTCCCGCCCCAGTTCATCACAATCCGTGCAATACATTAATAACTACTATTGCTCTATAATTAAGTGAAATAATGTTTTTCTGTGTACCTTTAGAGTATTCAAAAATGTTCAGTCATGATTAGGGCCCTGTGAAAATCGCGATTTCACGGGCTGCATGGAAATCGTGAAATTAGCCCAATACCGCGATTTTTAGAATATTCTTAAGAAATAAAAATAATTTCATAATTATTTGTATTTCATACAAAAAAATCACATTAACAAAACAGTACAGCTCTGTGCCTGCGTGTAATATTCGCCATGCACACAGTGCTGTGCAGTGATTATCACCATATGCAATCTAAGAGGGAAATTAAAATACTACACACTGTAAACAAGAAAATGGATGTCTCTAAAAAGGCTAAAAATGTGTCTGCAGCAGATCACGCAAAGCAGTATCCAGCAGGAGTTTTACACAGCGATGGAGGTAAGCTCTTGTTCTGTCCTGCAACGTTACTGTAGATTACTACCGAAACTTGTCTGTTGACAGGCATGATTTAGATTCACCGAAAAGAGAAAGGCAGAAATCCAGAGCAGTACTGACTGCAAAGAAACAAAAAACGGCAACTTCCATATTCCAAAAGTCCACTTATTAAATGTTGACCTGACAGAGGCGTTTGTTTGCGCAAATATCCCTTTTGAAAAATTGGACAACCAAGAGTATCACAAGCAGGAGATTATGGAATTGGTAAAACAGTCTGGTTGCTTGTCAGTACTCTGTCGAAACTGACGGGTTTCATGTTGTTGTATTGTTGTTGTCTGTAACAGAAAAAACTACTAGAAAGTGTATTTAGAGAAGTGGAAGCATGTTTAGCACGCAGGTGGTATATCAGACTAGATGCACTTCTGTGATACTGGAACTCACTTTGAGAGTAGATACAAGTAACCCTCTTTCTATCCAATGAACCATCAAATTAAAAAAAAAAAAACACCTTCCCATTAACAAGTCCTTCAGTTTGAGTGCTTGTTACATAATGCGGTTCTGTGACTAATTTTATATTTAAAAGATGACTACATTGATTCAATCCTGCACTAAAATGGTGCTGCAGGAAATTAATTATAGTATGCTTAGAGGGACAAGACAGGAGTGAGATTAACATGTGTCAAACAAATTAATGTGTTAATTGCAGAAGTTAACTGCAATTAATTGACAGCCCTAATTTTTATGGTCTGGAGTTACTAGTGCTAAAAATGAACATAGAATGAAACACGCTTGATACGCTTAGTATATTTTTGATCAGTATTCATAATGTACAGTGTTGCTCAATCAGTATATTAGAAGTTCATGAACATGTTACATGAAAAGTTCCAGGTAATTTACATTCGCCTTAATACTCACTCTATTAATCATAAGGTTAAAAGCCTTTAGAAAGACTTGCCGTGTATGCTGTATTTTAGAACTAGCACAACAGTCTGCATCTGCTAGTTGGTCAAAACATCTACAAACTGTACCACAAACATTTTAAAGGAAGGTATTCATTTAAGGAAACATTGTAAAATAAACAGTTTATGTTAAATTATATGTTTCCTATTTCACTGTACACCAGATAATTAGGTACATTAGTGATTAAAAGGCCATGCCCTTAATGTTTATAGGATGAGGCAATGTCAGTTAGTCCAGTCACCAGTATTACCTTTCAAAGGGTAATGAAAGTATAGACATCTTATCTCTTTTATTGCACTATTGTCTGAGCTACAATACAATTGTATGGAAAGGAAAGTACTTCAAAACAAAAACACTCATCCAGTCCTAGATCAGTAAACTATACCTACATTCTCATTTTTCTTTTTCAGAGGTTCTGTTTGGCCCCTCTAAGCCTAGTATGTCTAAGAGCTTTTGTCAGTTATGGAAGGTTGAACAATATCAACTAAAAGCATATAAAGAACCCTGTACAAGTTACAGTCACCAACTACAGAAAAGCTTCAGTTCATGTGAGTGATATTCTGGCTTCAGTGTAACAATTCTCTTTCAAAGGTATATAAGGACCTTTTTATTTTATTTATGTTACATGTTCCCATGTGTTGCTACAACTGTTTACGTAAGGTGTGTGTATTGTTTTAATTTTTTTCTGAGATGGATTTACCAGTGAGCAGGAGGATGATAGGAAATTTAGTTCTGAGAGGTCCATGCAGGTACATGTGAAGTCATCTTGAGGCATGGAATGCAATTTAAAAACTTTAAAAAGTGGTCAAAATGTAAAAAAGATAAAGAATTAAAACAATACACACACCTTACTTAACCGTTTGCTGCCGACGTGCTCTAATTTCGATACTATGATGTTGATTACAAAATGCATCATATCTCAGCCATCCAACCAGCAATCTTGTTTTCTTCTTTTTTCATTGAGTCATAGCCATGACTACGGTGAATGCCTCCATGTAATTGGTTTAGGGCTGGGGTGGGTGGGACATATTTTAAACTATAAGGATGATTAACTTGCGGCCGCCATTACAGCCGAGTTCAGTGGGGTATTCACACATTTGAAACGTCTGTATCTCCCCTTCTGCACGCCCTAAAGTGCTGATCTATAACTCATCCGAAACCTAAAACTTGGGAATAATTAATCACTTTTTTATTTTTTATAAAAAAAAGTAAAAAAAAACTTTATATACACTTTAAAAAAAAAAAAAAACTTGCGGAATGCTGTGTGTGTGTGTGTTTGATTGCGTGCAGTGCAGGAGATGGTGATTGAGACAGAAAACTAAGTTACTGTACAGACATCTGAGATCCCCCTTTTATATTTTACTGTTATTTTAATTATATTTGTTTTTATTTTATTTTATGTCCTGTTTTGAAAATGTTTCTCCGAAATGT
Organism: Acipenser ruthenus; assembly: GCF_902713425.1. Lineage (NCBI taxonomy): Eukaryota > Metazoa > Chordata > Actinopteri > Acipenseriformes > Acipenseridae > Acipenser > Acipenser ruthenus. The sequence continues at coordinate 44,892,595 of NC_081195.1, forward strand.
TTAAACGAGTTGCACGCATCTGATGCCTAAGTAACTTAAGTGTAATTTCAATATTTTAATTATTATTAGTGTACTTTCCCTATGTATTCTTCGTTTCCGTGTGTATAAAACGATGGATAATTATATAGATGTAGTTATTACTTTTATTATCATTTAGCTATTTTTTATTGGTAGTACGTTTTTTTGCCAATACAGTAGCATTGTAAAATACACGCATTACAAAACCCTGTATAGCTCTGCAACTATACAAGCAATTTCAATTCTGATTTCTGATTTGAAATCCTTGTAAAAAATGTTTTCGAATTTTTGCTACATCATTTCGAAATAATAGTACATTTGTATGTTTTACAAATATTATTTATTACTATACAATTTAATATTTTTTGGGAGGCATGGCTTATATGTGAAAAAATATGACACATCCCACAACCAAACATATTATATCTTTGGAAAGGTCTACTTAATGACTTTCTGTTGATATATTGGGTTTTAATTTCAGATCTATGGCTACCAAACTGATACCAAACTACAAGCACTAACACAAAGTTGTCATATATTCACGCCCAAATATGGTCATAACAGTTGTAGCAACACATGGGAACATGTAACATAATAAAATAAAAAAAGTCCTTACATACCCTTTAATTTAATGCTAAAATAGGATTTATTGTGGGCTGGAGCAGTGAAGCAGTGGCATGGATATGTTAAAAAGCCAGGGCTACAAAATAATACAAACAAAAGCAGACATTCAAAAATAAAATTATTTGAAAGACAAAACAGAAAGAACCTGAAAAAAAGGTTCATGGTTACCTCAATAAACAAGACCTAAGGTATTAGGAGTCTGTTAGTTTAGGCCAAACATTAACTGTTGTCTGGGTTTAACAAAGAGAAGTACAAAGCAAGTACACACACTGCACTGTTATTAAGTTTAATAACCTAGATCACACGATAGTCTGTCCCCCAACTTGTGAAAAATGCTAACCAAATTGGATTCCTTGCATATTAAGGTTTGGACAATTAGGATACTAACGTATCAATCTCACTAATGGAAATCACCTTTTGACGTTCCCCTTTTTGTAACACCATCCCTTTTCAAGGCTAAAAAAGATTTTTGCAGCTCCCATTTGGGTTCTCTGGTCACAGATTTGGTGTACAGCAGCACATTTGGATCAGAAGAAAAGTGTTCACTGGATCACTGGTTTGTAGCTCTGTTTAACTGGTGGCCCAATGTTTTACACATTGTCTCCCAACAGAGTTATGACTGAAAATTGAAATGCAGTCATTCTGAATTTGAGAGCCTACATCACAACAACACATTGATTGCCAATCAATAATTTCTGGTAACTGCAGTAATAAAAACAAGGCCATTCTATATCAAATGGGTTATTTGTAGTGGTAATCAAGCAAATATATACAACATTACAGCCAAAGAACTTTAGTGTATGCTGTGTGTGGATCATTGGCCAGAATCCACACAATATAAACAAATATTTTGGCTCATACAACTTATTATGGGATATTTACTTAGCACCCAGTTACTGTGAAAACTGACAGAACTTGTTTTTCTGTAACTGTCAAAATAAAATAATCTTTCATATGTCAACTTGTGTTTAAGGGACTACAGTGTATCACAGATCAGATAAGGGATTCGCCTGCACTGCAAACAGACTGCCTCACACTTTCACTTAAACTTCTCTGCCCAGGTGAGCAACAAGTGTGGTATACTTCCTTGCATTTCAGCTGTAGAAAAATACTTTCAAATGCGTATTAGTGCAGAGGGAATACAGCCATTTTGGATTTTCGTTTGTAAAATGGCCAGTGGCCAGAAAAAAAAAAGTTGATAAAAAGTAAAAGTTCCTGCAAGTAGGGTTAGCAGAAAATGCCTTTTTCTTAATTCAAAAGGTCACATAACCAGTTCCCTCTGTGGACATTTGCTACAGGTTGATTTTCTGGTTATCAAAAGCCCTCATAATTGTAGTACAGAGTTGAATTTAAACAAGTTCTTGCTCTAAATGGGTGGTACCATAAATACAGCCTGGAGATGTCATCTTGACACAACAATGCAATTCTATAGCTACCTTTTAAGACCTGGGAAAACATGTTAAATTATATTAAATGATGATAACATTTTACAGAAAATACCAACAGATCGTAACCGTGGGTGTAGCAACCTTTCAAAACATACCCTTCTCTTTCAAACCTTCTAGGGCACCACCCCCCTTTAAATAATGTATTGTGAAACAACTGATTGCATTCTTCGATGGAAAGTGCCTGGAGAAATGACCTATAGGAGGTAAAGTCTCCCATTCCCCCACAGCCAATTCCACTATTAGAGGCTAAAACTACCTCACTACCCCATTCCTTAAGGACAAATTTGTCACTGAGCAGCAGGCAGCAAGGTCATTAGAATTTAAATTTTAAACCAAATGGTGATAATAACATGCAAACTCACAACCCAAGAACACAGGGTCAGGCCCCAGGCTATACTGATGGGGTTGACATGGAAACTCACTTATTAGCATTCAGATTTTAGAACAGTAACTCAAATTTAAACGAGAGCTTTGAACATGTTCATAATGCACCTACAATTACCAAATTCATTGAAATGCTTGTCAATGGATTTTACTGTACTAGTATATTTTTAGTATTTATACAGACGTGCTCAAATTTGTTGGTACCCCTACACAAAAAAACGAAGAATGCACAATTTTCTCTGAAATAACTTGAAACTGACAAAAGTAATTGGCATCCACCATTGTTTATTCCATATTTAATAGAAATCAGACTTTGCTTTTGATTTTTTATTCAACATAATATTGTAAATAAGAAAACAAATAAAAATGGCATGGACAAAAATGATGGGACCGCTAACCTAATATTTTGTTGCACAACCTTTAGAGGTAATCACTGCAATCAAACGTTTTCTGTAGCTCTCAATGAGACTTCTGCACCTGTTAACAAGTAGTTTGGCCCACTCTTCCTCAGCAAACTGCTCCAGCTGTCTCAGGTTTGATGGGTGCCTTCTCCAGACTGCAAGTTTCAGCTCTTTCCATAGATGTTCGATAGGATTCAGATCAGGACTCATAGAAGGCCACTTCAGAATAGTCCAATGTTTTGTTCTTATCCATTCTTGGGTGCTTTTAGCTGTGTGTTTTGGGTCATTATCCTGTTGGAGGACCCATGACCTGCGACTGAGACAGAGCTTTCTGACACTGGGCAGTACGTTTCACTCCAGAATGCCTTGATAGTCTTGAGATTTCATTGTGCCCTACACAGATTCAAGGCACCCTGTGCCAGGCGCAGCAAAGCAGCCCCAAAACATAACCAAGCCTCCTCCATGTTTCACTGTAGGTATGGTGTTCTTTTCTTTGAAAGCTTCATTTTTTCATCTGTCAACATAGAGCTGATGTGACTTGCCAAAAAGCTCCAGTTTTGACTCATCTGTCCAAAGGACATTCTCCCAGAAGGATTGTGGCTTGTCAATATGCATTTTAGCAAATTCCAGTCTGGCTTTTTTATGTTTTTCTTTCAAAAGTGGAGTCCTCCTGGGTCTTCTTCCATGGAGCCCACTTTCGCTCAAAAAGCGACGGATGGTGCGATCAGAAACTGACGTACCTTCACCTTGGAGTTCAGCTTGTATCTCTTTGGCAGTTATCCTTGGTTCTTTTTCTACCATTCGCACTATCCTTCTGTTCACTCTGGGGTCGATTTTCCTCTTGCGGCCGCGTCCAGGGAGGTTGGCTACAGTTCCATGGACCTTAAACTTCTTAATAATATTTGCAACTGTTGTCACAGGAACATCAAGCTGCTTGGAGATGGTCTTGTAGCCTTTACCTTTACCATGCTTGTCTATTATTTTCTTTCTGATCTCCTCAGACAACTCTCTCCTTTGCTTTCTCTGGTCCATGTTCAGTGTGGTGTGGTGCACACAATGATACCAAACAGCACAGTGACTACTTTTCTCCATTTAAATAGGCTAAATGACTGACTACAAGATTGAAGACATGTGTGATACTAATTAAAGAAACTAATTAGTTTGAAATATCATTATAATCCAATTATTTATTATCTTTTCTAAGGGGTACCAACAAATGTGTCCAGGCCATTTTAGAATATCTTTGTAGAATAAGCAATAATTCATATCTTTTCACAGCTTCTTTGCTTTATTCTATGACATACCAAAGGCATGCAAGTATACATGATAAAATAGCTTTTAATTTCATCACATTTCAGGAGGAATGAAGCATTATTTCAATGAGCTGTAAGGGCACCAACAAATTTAAGCACGTCTGTATATATATATATATATATATATATATATATATATATATATATATATATATATATATCTTCTGGTTCTTTTATAGTGATGGATCTCCAGAGGACGAGAAATACTACTGAATCTATTGAACTAAAATTAGGAAGAACAGAAATCCTCAAATAAACACAAAAACTGGTTAAACCACTCACAAAAATAAATACATGAAGTTTCGTTTTTTTGTGTAACGAAAATCTTCCCACTTTAAGATAGTTTACTTTGTATTCAGGAGGGAGGCAGTTGGAAGCCAGCGCCTAGCAACTGCTGCAATGTTAGGACATCTTTTGGTTTACAGAACAAGTACAGAACTTATTCATAGTTACTAGGGCAGCAGTGTGGAGTAGTGGTCAGGGCTCTGGACTCTTGACCGGAGGGTCGTAGGTTCAATCCCAGGTGGGGGACACTGCTGCTGTACTCTTGAGCAAGGTACTTTACCTGGATTGCTCCAGTAAAAACCCAACTGTATGTAAAAATAATGTGTAAAAAATAATGTAATTGTATGTAAAAAAAATAATGTGATATCTTGTAACAATTGTAAGTTGCCCTGGATAAGGGTGTCTGCTAAGAAATAAATAATAATAATAATACAGACTAAACATAAACTTAAATCTAGAAATCTTACATTACCTGACATCAAATACAAATATGGTTCAGAAGGAGGTTTGTTAAATATTGGAATCTGAATAGATATCACAGAACAGACCATTTTATTTCACATGTCTTATAAAGTTTCCCCATTTTGTGTTTCAACATTTTTTTTGGTATCAAAAAGAAAAATTTACAGTACATTTTTTTCAAACCAAAAATCGCAAACCTTTACTATTGTGTTATGTAGGCCTAATTGATGTGTCTTGTTTACAGACATTAGATTATATTTGGACACCCAGTGTGTTGAAATCCATAGCCAAAGGGATCCTAGATAGATTCAGGAGTATGGGTGTGTGTGAGCAGTGCATCTAGACTGCATATAGAGTACATCCCAGGGTTTTACAGACACCACCACTCACTCCAAAGGGCAAAGAGCAGCTGGGAACTTGACTATATTCTTTATGATTTGAATGATTTAATATCCTCTCCTGTAAAACTGGCTAGTGCACCCTTACTTTAAAATTGCACATGACTGTAGGACACTGTTGTTTTATATACCAGGATACAGTACAGCACAAAGCAGAAAAAGAGAACCGTGTAGCAGGTTCAGCACTTTATAAAACCACTACTCCGAGGATTATCAAACCACTAACACATAAAAGTATCACCCTGACTCTGACAAAAAAAGAGCTGGTGACAGTCTGTCGCTCCAGGGTTCTTTACAGTGACTGCACACAGACTAAGGCAGGGTGACCCAAAACTACTTTTAAAAAAAAAAAAGATTTTCCCTGCCCCACATTAGACTGTATAAAGAAATTGCAATTTTATATCAAAAATGCTATAGCAGGGATTATTTAAATCAAGCCAAACATTAGTTCAGTACGAACATTTCTTCATGTAGTACAGCTAACAGTAATGCATAGCTGAAAATGCACCATAGTCCACCTATTTAGCATTTTCTTGTCTCATTATGCCTCTGCCTTTCTTAATAATGTTGAAAAAAGTCTTAAAAACACTTTTTAAATCCTAGCTTTTCCCTGTGCTCACAGTGACTTTGACTGATGGAAAGCTTACTTTCTGTAAACAAAGTATAAACAACAACTCCCTTTTTCAAGGACTCTTTGAAGCATGCACTCCTAGTCCCAATGTGCCATGATGTAAATATTACATAATGGGAGGACAGATGCCTCTGAGTTAAAATGCTTATGTATCCACAGAAAGCGTCCCAATGCAACAAGTCATCAGTGAACCATTATAGAATGAAGGCTAAAGGGTGGTCACTGATAAGGTCAGCCCTGTTCTACCTCAGCTCTCTGTATCAACATCTAAATCAAGCAGCTTGGTCATTCTTAGACATGCTGGTACTCTGGTACTGTCCAGTCCAGTCCATAGTACTGAACTACAGTATTGACTTGATTCCATAATTTGCACTGTAACAGAAACAAACAAACAATAACATTGTGTTTACACAAATCAGAGCTATTGTTTCCTTTGGAGCCATTGGGGTTCTATCTAATCACACATAGCCAGTGAAGGCTTAGGCTATTCAGCACTCACCATTCATTTGCTGATTTAATTTGAATGGCATCTCTCTGGAGTGAGGTTAACATGTTCAACATTCGCTCATGCTGGAGTTTGAGCATCTTTACAGTCAAGTGGCTTAGAGTATGACACTGATGGTATTTTAAAACACCCAAATCAATTTCAAATTATTTGGAATCCAGTTCAAAGACTCTGAAAGTAGCTTCTTTGAACGATGCCACACAATGTCTAACAGAATGAGACAAGGCACAGAATGTTTTACACATTCCTCAACTGTGGGAGTCCAGGGACAATATAGTTTGTTATTAAAAGAGGCTGACCCATGCCACTCAGATCATTAACTAATGATCAATACTTCTATCAATACTTAAGATGAAGCTGACTGGGCTCCTGCCCAACCTCACAGGACCACAGTAGATTTATTTTGACTAAACTATGGGAAGCACCTATAGGGCTGTTTAACGTCTACAGCACCTTTTAAAAAACATATACAATATAATATAGCACAATGAAACCAGCACACAGAACGACTAACTATTTTACAAAACTTGTCTACATAAATAAAAATTGATTGCTATTATTTTTCTGCGTCCTGGCAAATTTATTTTTGTTTTGTTTATTTTTGGAGAGGGTAGATATGTAATTGAAATTTTAAGAGAATATTAGGCTCATATTGTATACCGGTATTTCACATTAACCCCAAAACGTGAGATTTTTTTTTTCCCCTCATAAATGATTCTGAAAGTCCTGCCACCAACTTTCTGAATTATACAACACAGTGCTATAACTTTTGTTTCGCCTGTTAACAAGTTAGACGATGTCTTAACGTTCAGACACTGGGTGTGGATTCTGCATTTCATTTTACCAGACAGTGAAGAACTTAACGTGAACGTTATTATGGATTTGTTTAGATCTGCAACTAAATGTCCCTATGTAGCACTATGGCATACGCAATGTAACACGCTTAATGCTGGCTAGTGTATCGTGTTGTGCTGTTGAAAGTGTAAATGCACCTGTAAATGATTCACTGAAACCTCAGAGAAGACCTTTCTTTATCAGGCAAATTACTTTCATCATTTCAGGCGGCGGCAAGATAACTTCATTCAGCAACAATGCAATCATTAAAACGGCCTTACCTTACAAGCTCTACAGAACATTACTAATTATTATTATTATTATTATTATTATTATTATTATTATTATTATTATAATAATAATAATAATAATAATAATAATAATAATAATAATAATAATAATAATAAACCTTGACACATCTCACAAAATGGCCACTATATGATATATCTCAGTTTACTGCCCTACCTACAGAGACCTGCATAATTTGTTAACATTAACCTCGAAATAGTCGGGTAACCTATGTAAATTCAGATGGAATGCACAGCATCACAATGCAGTGGGGAAATAATATTTTGCCACATCATTGCTTTGTATCAATACACAAGTCATTTGGCTCTCAAATCTAGCCTAAACTGGATATCACACACCATTTACAAGGAAGGAAACATAAATCAGCTGATCTAATTGAGCAGCATCTACTTTTTTTTTTAATCCATCACCCAAACTGTTTCATAAAATATTAACTATACTATATTTTAAACCCAAACAATAGTATAACATCGACATTACAATCCTTTATGAACATGGGCTACCGTGTGTAAATGTAGCCTACTGTGGTATTATCACGTTGCCAATAACTGCTGCGCTAGAAAATGGACACAGAGAACACAAGGTAACACACACCAGTAGTGCAGGGTATAATGCCACTGGGTGTCTTGATAAGCTGTAAACAAGATCACACACACACACACACATATATATATATATATATATATATATATATATATATATATATATATATATATATATATATATATATATATATAATCTTGACAGAACAACTGTATACCTAACTGGATAGACTGTGGCTGTCCAGTCTAAAAGATGTTCAAAAATATGCTACGTGGAGTTCAAAATAGTAAGATACATTCAGTATCTTCCATTCCCCAGTCTGCCGATGGTGTGTCTCATTCCATTCTTACCTCTTCCTCCCGTTCGTTCTTGAAACACAAACATGCCGCTCGCTTCTTATAACCCTCCCCGTCATAAGTTCTTGTCTGGTTAGGCTTGAACTTCATCATATATCCCCACCTTTGCCTCTCCCAAAGCAACAAAAAATGCAAAACCAGGAGAGTGAAGCTAGACCCGTGCAGGGTAGCTGCTATTTAAACCGGCATGAACAGAATGGAGAGTCCTGGGCAGATGGTTTAGTGACAAACTGGTCTTTGTACTGTATATTTCTCCATTGAGTCCATTCGCCTGGGATACTTGTTCTCCTTGTCTTCTTATTGACTTAGCAAATGAGCTTGCTCTCTCCTTCTGCGCCTCTCTGTGCTCTGTCTTGTATTTAACTGAACTCACATTCTGCTAAACGCAATCCAAACCTCCCTCTGACCTTTTGCACTAGCAATGCGCAGCCGCTGCACTATCACCACAACAGCGTTATTACAGCAACTTGTGATTCATAGAAAAAAATAGCAATGAAATACAGTATTTTTATTATACCCGGCGTGATCGTACCGTAGGATACTGTTGTAATGGTGTAGTCAGCCTGTTACAGTGCTTCAGAAGAAGGTACAACCACTGGAGTTGAACTTGTTAGAAATGCTGTAATACCTTGAGGTAAGATGTTGTGGCATTTGTGTACATTCTAGTTATTTATGTGTTACCAGAAATAATAATAATAATAATAATAATAATAATAATAATAATAATAATAATAATAATAATTCTGTTAAAATTGAGTCAGTTGAAGAATTGTATGTATTTGAAGAATCTGAAAAGTTTTTTTTTTTCTTATGTCTTACATAATTTTATAGGAATACACATACAATGTACGTTAATTGACTGATTAATGTCACAAGAAATATATTGGGGAGAGGGGGGTTGTGACACTGGGATTGTTTGATTAAAAGGGGTCAGTCAAGTAAATGATAATTTTTCAGTGTAATGTATAAATTGTCCACTAGGTGGATTAAGATTCTTATAGGTGAGTGAATGCGGATTACAGATTCTATCATAAAATATTCTATACATCTAACCTGTCGTGCTATTACCTTTTCTATGTACAGCAGTGGCAGTTGGTGGCCAAAACAAATGGGGAGGCAGAAAAAAGGCAGAGGTCCCCTTGAGCCCCCAGCAGCAATACAATCTTATTATTGTATTCTGACTGACAACACTTTTCATCTTATTATTATTATTATTATTATTATTATTATTATTTATTTATTTATTTATTTATTTATTTATTTATTTATTTGGCAGACACCTTTATCCAGGGTGGCTTACAGGTGTTACAGGGCACTACTGTACAGGGTTACAATGCAAAATTAATATTTAAATACAGTATAGTTTACAGTAAGTGCAAGTAATACTACTAAAATACAATATGAACTAGGATGAAACAAGTTAGGATTACAAGAGGTTATATCTACAATGATCTATTAGTAGTGCAATAGTGAAGGGATTAGATTAGATAGTTTATTCTAATAAACTTAACTGTTACACACTGCCAGTGTATATTTAAAAATGCACTGTATACAACATGAATCTAGCATTTAGATTTCAAGACCACATCACTAACATACTTTGCATACAATATTTTCTAAACAAAGTTGTTAAGGCAGGAGAAAGGCAGACAAAAAATCAAGCACATCCTATTGACTTAATTTGCTAAACTTAATTAAATGACCAACAAAATAATTATATACCATACAGGCATAAAGAGAGTGAATGAGTTTTGTCTGCGCTGGGGAAAATAAACAAATACTGCTGGGGAAGGGCTAAAATAATATGAATACAACAAACACTAACAGAGAAAAAATGACTAGATATTTGTTCACAGAGAAAGGAAGCGGTATCATAATATGAAACTTTGAAAATATATCTCACTTTACTGACATTACCTGTGTCACAATGCAGTGGTCGTATGAGCATGCAGTGTCTTCTTAGAATTGTAGTTTATCTGGTACACAATGTGTTTCTAATCAGCAGAAATGCAGAGGAAAACTACAACTCCCCTAATCCACCCATGTCAACAAAGCTGGCTTCTCATTTAACTTTGGTTTAATAGGACGAAACAGGATTTTCCACACTATCAAGCAGTGATGCAGTTTATTCTTTGTCTGCCGTCACAGGTGTTTTTTTAAATTTTCCTACCATTATGATGGATTTCTTTTTTTTCTGGTCAAAATCTTCTTCCACTTCACTCATAATTGCACATATTCAGTAAAGTAGTGTTTCAGCAGGGGGTGGAAGGGTTTGAGTTGCTCCTCCAATTAAAACCAGGGATCAGGACGTCATCTGCCATTGCTAGTACTGTACTGTGTGTGGTTATAGCAGATAGGAGTTTGTAACAGTGGCTTGTCTCCTGTGATGAAAAAAAACTCTCTGGACCCCTCCAATTAAAACCTGTGCTCAGATCACGTGATCTTTTACTGCTAGTACTATGGTTAATAGCAGATAGGAGTTTATAATGGAGACTTGCCTCCTCTGAGGAGCCAGAACTGCTGTTAATATAGAAATGTTGAATCTAGAGTTTTGGTTAAAATGTCCTGATTTCTTGCATTTAGACAATATTTTTGTTTTTGTTTTATTGAACATTATTATATTATAATGCTACACAACTATATATATATATATATATATATATATATATATATATATATATATATATATGCGCATCAGTGATTAGAAATCCTGGCCTGTGATTGGTTAAAACCTCATCACAGGAGGAAAAATAGATTGAACTATTGCCTTAACATCCTTACACCACCGGTCAATAGTCTCCATCTGGCATGTGATTGGTTCACATCACTGTCAGTCCCGCACCTTTTCAAAGGAACGCCTTTCTCCCCTGCACTCTTCACAAGAGAAAATGACTGAACACCGATTTACACTAGTAAGAATTAGTGCCCTAATGCTGAACAAGGCACTTGCTCTATGTGATGATGATAAGTGATTGTGATTTCTAGTAAAGAAACAAAATTCATCAAAATGACACAATCCATTTAAGGAGACTGCTGCCACTTATAAGCCAGTTGATGGATAAATATCATGCACTTTCAGATCATCAGAAAATATTGTCAGTTTGCATAAGCATGCACATGAGTCACATTGGGGTTTAATAGATGGAAGTTTCTTTTCACATGGTTGAGAATTAAAGCTTTCAGCAGTTTTCTGATGACGTGACCTAACTTTATAACTTTAGGTGATAACAGGAACAATTTTAAAATTGAACCAGTTACATTGAAATCATATTGGGTTACCTAATCTAATGAACAAAACAGAACATTTACATTTTCTTTCAAATCATAGTTGCTGCACTTTATTATGTGTTTTCTGAATATAGAATACTGGCAAGTTTATTGAAATGTGTTCTTAGTTGAGAAACTGATATAGCTATTTGCAATACAATCAGCACTCGGATATCTATTACCGAGATTGTGACAGAGAGAATGATTCTTGGTGATAAATCTCTCTCCCGACCTGTGAGGCGCTGTGTAAAGGGATCAGAGTGCCGTGGACTGGAAGGCCAGACAGTTCATTCCCAGGGTTAGAAGGAAGTCGGTCATCTAGAAAGGGGGCGGAGCTACAATACACTAAATCATCGACCCAGAAGGGGAACAACGTGGTAGCCATGGATTGGAGGAGCGGTTGCACTAGTTAACCAAGGGGTCATGATTGACGGTACAAAAGGGGGCATAGTGAAATTATCTGTTCCTTGTTATGGTTAAGTTGAACCGGAAGGAAAGACGTGTGTTATTATCATGAGTGTTTTGTCATTATTAAATATACTGTTTGTTGTTATTTAGACGGCTAACACGATCCGGAGCTGTCGCCGGAGGCCAGCACAAACCTGGACTACACTGCACTTTGTTTCACGAATAACTGTATTTGCACCATGAGCACTTTAGCACTCACTGTGGACTTGTGTTTGTGTTTTGTGTTACGTGTGGGTGGATAAGATCGGGACTATTATTTCCGCTGTATTGCCTGTTTCTCATTGTTATTGTTTACTGCCGTTTTGTTATCAGAATTTGGATTATAAAAATAAATAACATTGCATCTGGATTAGCGTTGTCTGTCTGTTCATTCATCACTGCTGCATTCCTACACCCGCACACTGTTAACCACTTTGCCACACGTGGTGTCAGTAGTGGGATGGATCACATTTCCCTATCGGCGCTACTGGAGGCATTGGACAGCAGACAAGAGGCCGAGGAAAGACGGAGAGAGGAGCGGTATACAGTTCTGATCGAGAGGGTTGGGCTGGCGATACCGCCCACGGCACCAGCAGGACCCGTGATGACGGCCCCAAAAGCTGGGGTAGAGTTGCTGCCCCTGCCCCGTTGCCATACCAGCAACGAGACAAATATTTAACCTCTGCTCCCTCCTTCCCCCCTACCTGTTTTAGATGCCACCAGCCGGGACACCAGGCCAGGTCATGCCCATCTGCGATGGAGTGTGACGTGGCAGCTTGCAATTGGGCATCAGAAGCGGGTAAGCGAGGGGAAAATGGTCGGGAGGGGTCTTGCATTGTTAATGTGGTAGTAGGGGTGGCAGAAAGGCTACCACACCCAGTAATTCTGGGCCGAGACTGGCCAAACTACAAAGAATTGATTAAATTAATGGCAGTCTCGACCTCACACATAAACGAGGCAGAAAAGAAAGGGAAATGATTGGTGAAGTTTTTCCCTTTCAAGCTGAAATATTTTTCCCCCTTTTCCATCCAAGAAAAACAAATAAAGAGAGACAGATCGGAAAATGGGGGGGAGCATTAATGAGACAAGGCTGGGTTCTGCTGGGAGAATACTCTGATGGTAACTAATGCCAGTCAAAGGGGGTCAGAACGCAGTGTGACCGAGAGGGCGAGGTTACTGGGCCGCCCAGGGCAGAGGCTACTCCAGCCCCTCTCAATATACTGGTCATGTGGCACTGATGTGCAGACATAGTGTGGGGCCAAAACAACAACCTGTCACAAGTGCACACTTGGGGACAGGTCCGTTCTATTGAAGGTAAGGATGTTGAAGGCGCTGGGGCGCTAATATTTCCGCACTTCATTATTAAGGAGCAATTATTGTATAGGGTAAATCTAGCCACGGGCTCGGGACAGCCTGTAACACAGTTGATGGTTTTCCCATCTTGTCGGCTCAAGGTCATAAGGCTGGCGTATGATATCCCTTTTGCGGGGCACCTCAGAGCTGATAAAACGAGGGAACGGATATTGGCTCGATTTTATTGGGTAGGGCTTCGTAATGAAGTGACGAAATATGTAGCCACATACCCAGACTGCCAGAGAGTAGCGCCGGGTTGAGTGCGCCCCGCCCCTTTGGTCCCACTGCCGATTAATTCCACCCCCTTTGAACGCATTGCCACCCCCTTTGGTTCCTTCTGATTCTGGGTATATGCATATATTAGTGGTGGTAGATTATGCAACGCGATACCCGGAAGCAGTTCCATTGAGGTCCACTAGTGCCGCTGCGATAGCCAAAGAACTAGTGCAGATTATAGCTAGAGTAGGGCTCCCCAAGGTAATCCTGACTGATCATGGAACTAACTTTCTGTCTAACACGTTACAGCAAGTGTACAAAATAATAAAAATACGTCCCATCAGGACATCTGTTTATCTGGTTTGATGGAACGTTTCAATTAGACCTTAAAGCAGATGCTGAGACAATTTGTGAATCAACAGCAAAAACATTGGGCATCGCTTCTCCTCTACCTCCTTTTTGCAGTGATAGAGGTGCAGCAGAGTTCAACAGGGTTCTCCCCCTTTCGAGCTCTTGTACGGCCAACAGCCTTGCAGCATCCTCGATCTGTTGAGAGAGGGGTCAGAAGAGCACAAAAGCTTGTCCAAAAATGTAGTGCAGCATGTGCTCCTACTGAGAGATTGCCTGGATTTGATCGGTCGTTTGGCCTAGGACAACCTCAAATCGGCTTAGCATTGGCAACAGCAGCATTACAATTAAAATGCAAGAATTCAAACCTTGCTGCTCCTTCCCTCGTCGGAAATCGAAATTATGTGCTAAATGGCAGGGGGCCATATGAGGTGATTCAGGCTATAGGAAAGGTGAGTTATGATTTTTGCTGTTAGGTCTTAATGGGGAATTTTACATACTGCTACAATACGTACTGGATTTAAAAGTATGTACTGTATTACAGTCCACGTGTCGTCTCTTTTGCCAAGTGATATTTTCAGAATCATATTGTTCTGACTTAAAGTACTTCTGTTGAAAATATAGTACTGTACCAACTACAGTACATCTAAATGGAAGCCTCCTTATTTTAAAACACAGTCCTTTCAGATATGTATTTTTGATATTGTATATTTTTTGTGTTCCCTGAAAAACGGACAAGGTTTGGAACGGGCCAAAATGAAATAATCAGATATGCGTCACATTCTTTTAAACGTCACTGAAGTCAAACTTTTATAGGGTCGGATATGTGAGTGCTGACTGTATACTGTAGGCTAAATAGGTCAATTTTATGTTAGCGAACATCAGTGCCATCTAGTGAACTCCTACTCTGTATTATCAGCAGTACAAAAAGAGTATGAAAAGTAGCTGATCACTAGGTGGTGCTGGCTCTTACTAACTCTTAGGCTGATCTAGCCTGTTACATTGTCTGTGGCTGGCAAGTAGCACTGAAGAGCAGCTTCTGAACAAAGGCTGAAGCACCTTAAACACAGACACACACACAAACAGTATTTTAGAAATTGCAAACAGGACCGCTTAGGAGACTTGCAAACATCATACAAAGTAAGGGGGAAGTACAAATAAAACTATGACAATGTTATTTGAGGATACTTACTTAGTATTTCGAGTTCTAGATGAAAGAATATGAATGTACATCAGTGCAACTTGGGACAAATCTGTAACATTTAAACTGAACTGTAAAAGTCGCCTTCAAGCATCAATTAAACCTACTGTTAAAAGGGAAAAAAATGGGTGTCACGTCGATTTCTGTGAGATAATGATATCTGGGCAATGGCAGCCATCAATCCTGAATCACGGGTTGTGTCGATGTTTTTACTAGATTTCAAATTGCTCATTACAGTATAATTATTAAAACGGTATTTATGTTTATGTGAGTCAAAACCAACTCCCTCCATCAAATGATTAAAAATAAATTAATTAATCAGCATTTTACAGTCTGTTGACAAGCACTCTTCATTCCTTTTTAAATTCCCATATTGACACTCTCCTAACCAAGGACAACAATATATTAGGAGTTATCTTCAAAAACAGAGCTGCTTGAGCCTGTAAGCAAGACTCAAAACAACAATTCAGTGATTGGTTACAGAAATGTATGAGTACACCCCCAAACTTGTACAAATAATTGGATGCCTGCCAAAAAATACAGTATTCTGGTTTGCACTGAATTTATGTAACTCATCACTGCCTACACATCTTTATGAATACAAGAGCACATTCATGAGCAATGTGGAAACCCGTATACACATAGGACTGCAATGCTTTGAAATGTGTTCAATTGGTTTTCTCACAGTAATATTTAATAGGTCAAAGTTATAAAGTTACCAAAAAGCAAGTTTCCCAGTTATTCAGAAATGTGTAAGAGGGAATTCCAAATATATTTTCTGAATATCTTTATCACAGTAAAAAAAACCTGTACGTGCTTGCTAGGGAATTCTTCCATTTCATAAAACATTGTCTTCCATGTTAGGAAATTCATTTTATTATTATTATTTGTTTATTTAGCAGACGCCTTTATCCAAGGCGACTTACAGAGACTCGGGTGTGTGAACTATGTATCAGTTGCAGAGTCACTTACAATTACGTTTCACCTGAAAGACGGAGCACAAGGAGGTTAAGTGACTTGCTCAGGATCACACAATGAGTCAGCGGCTGAGTTGGGATTTGAACCGAGGCTCTTTTGGTTACAAGCCCTTTTCTTTAACCACTGGACCACACAGCCTCCTATTTTGTCACAGACTTAGGATTACTTTCATGCAAAAGAGGCCCATACATTTCAGGTTTTCATTTTTATATGGGATGATATACAGTAGATGAAACAGACCAAGGATGATATCACTGCACTGCCTATTTGCCCATCTGAGCTTCAGAATTCAGTTCAAGTTCTCACTCATAAATAACAGCATGTGTTCCTGAGAAGTGTGTTTAATGCAGTGTCATAGCTGCTGCTGTTATAGAGGTATTGTCATCATGAGGTCCATCAGTTTAGAAATCCTTGTTAGCAGGATATGTTGAATGATCCAAGCGAGTGTAAAGGGCTCAGCTGTGTTATGGATTCTGCCCCCTGGAGGTGAGTTGAGGTTGAACGCTCTATTACTGCCATCTCATCCACATCTGATCATTCAACATGCTTATATACCAATTCCAATTTGTCCCTATTTTATTTTGTAGTTGCAGGAATTAGAAAACACATATACTAGTATCTTACTGATTACCCAAGTGGGAAATGACACATCCATAACTTTAGACAGACAGTCTAGTTGTAATCGGTTTTATATCCCAATAAACAAAATAGAATGTTGTACAGTGCTCAAGATACTGAGAGAGCCGCCTTGTCAAAATGTTTGTCTACTGGATTAAAGTTGGCAAGGGACCATATAAAAGTTTAGTAAAATTGTGTAAGAAAGGATACAATTGCATTTTGGAAAATGGTATCATCCGGGTGGTGATTAAAAGCATGACAAGTGTTGACATGAAAGGTTTTATGGGATTGGGGGTGCTTCAAAAGACTACCCCATTCATCCTGGGGTGAGGGAAGAAAGACCTACTGGAGCTTTCATGTACTGTACTGTATGTAATACAGAAACATCTCCAGTTTTACTTTCCATATGAAAGATGGTGTTCCTGACACCATGCTGGCGTCTTAGTTGATACAACAGGTCAGAGTTTCCACCCCATGGATATGTGCTCAAGGCTGAGACGCAAGTAGATTGATGGTCTCTGACTTCCCCAGTATATTAATAACTTACTTGACAAGAGCATTTACAGAATGATGAGGCAGCAATTTAGAAGAAAAGGGCATGGAAATATATGAAGCCTTTATGAAGAGCATGTACAAAAAAAAAAAAAAAAAAAAAAACACACTGACCAAACTTATTTCTTAGTCAAGTTATCCTATTTTTACCCCAGTTGTCTAAAATGTTTAGGCATATTGCATGTGTGATGGACAGAGATTATTTACTTACTTATAAGATTACTTACTTAATGTCCCTTGTGATTCACTCTGTGATAATTAGAGTCTATTGCAGCAAACAACATATTTTCATTGTTATCTTTTATTGTTCTTAAATTAGTCCGATATTTAAGAAACAGGACACTTGAAAATGTTTGTAAAAGTTTGAAATAAACCCCCAGCATGGTCAGAAAAACAAGCATCAACACAGCAAAGCCAAACCAGTGACTGCATTATTAAAGACTTACATCAGACATTCTTAGCTTCTTCCATAAATATTTTAGCAGCCAACATAGCTGAGGGAATAACTCAAAGCACATACCTGTATTTTCAATTCTTGAGTCAGCATCAAGCAATCCTTTAATCATAGCAGCGGTTTCACTGTCACTTATCTACATAATCCTATTTACTGCACAGGTTAACAAGATTACAGTTCTCTAATTTATGACAGCAATTACATCTCAAAACATGTCATTGTAGGAGGACATATTTGAGACAGCCAGCTTTAACTGTTATATTTAGTTACATGTGGATGCCTACCCCAGCATACAAGGTCATGTTGAACACAAGTAAACAGAAATCTGTCTTTCTTAACAGAAAACAGCTCCATACATACTCAGGAATGAAAGCAAAAAGGGAGAAAAGATTTTCTTTTTTTTAGTGGAGAAAGTAACCTAGTTTTTCAGAAATGGCGCCATTCATTTTGTTTCTTTTGCCAAGTTGTTCAACTTATCACTTTCATCAAGAATTATTTTGAAGCTTAAATGGTCAAATGTAAAACCGTAAACCCTCATTTATTTCACTAAAGTAATACTGTATAATGTATTGCACACAATTGTATAGTTTAAAACAAATCTAGGCAAGATTTGGGAACAATATTGATGCCCAATATATTGTTATATTTAATTTTTGTTATATTACATTTTTTTGGTTGCCTTTTTCCAATTTGAAAATAATGTTTATGTGCTCCCTCAGGCAGGTAAAACAGTGTAGATTCACAGAAATTCAGCACGCCTCAATCAATGTTCCCCAGAAGGAGTTTCTGAAGATACCATCACCTCAATCTCAAGTACAGTATCACCAACTGCTTCCATGTCATATGATGGACTGAAAGGTAAATAAAAACAGACAAAGTGGGTCTCATTTAAAGCTCAGTTCAATATTTGGAAACAAATAGCAGTTTTCACTGCTTTAAACTGCATCCTGTGCCATCTCCATTTCTTCCTGCCGCAGACCAGATACGCTGCCACTGTAGTATATAGCAGATTGTTAAGTATCTGGAATGTGAATTGAATGCATTGATTGCTAGATTACTATTTCTAGTAATTGGATAAGGTGTTAAATGACAATGAGTACCGGGTGCATTTAATAGATCTAATGAGTCCTGCTTTCAATACGCTCTGACGAAGACACCATGTTGAAACACATCAGCGTACCTGTTTTTACCTTGTTTTAATGAATAAAGTATGAATAATTGACAATATTTTAAACAGAGATTTCAAATAAAACCACAGGAAATTTGAACAAAAACAGAGATCAAAGAATCATAAGTTTCTAGTATAAAACGTGACACACTGTCAAAATGAAAAATTACAAAGTTAGTATCGGGTATGACCTCCCTGAGCACTAACACAATCCTGGCAGCATTGACGCATAGACCTGATCAGCCTCTGGATAGACTGCTATGGGATGTTCCACCGCTCTTCCTGTGCAGCTGTGGCCAGTTGGCTGGTCGCAGTTGCCCCACTGGTTGGTTTGAACAATGCAACAGTCAACATAATGGCCTTGGGCTGGTGTGGTGACCCTCTGCCTTCCAGGACATGGCCTGTCCCTCACAGAGCCGGTTTCCTGGTTTCTCTGGACTAGTCTGCTGATTGTTGAAGCAGATCATCTCATTCTCCAGGCAACTTCTCACATACAGGCTGCCTTCAATCATGCCGATAGCAACCAGGTGGGGCGTGGCCGTATCTTTCACTGTTCTTGCGTTAATGAAAATAATACCTTTTTGAATGGTTATTTATACAGATTCTTGAATCAGCTCATTTTGGCAATTTTAACTCACCTTAAATATAACAAACACTGAGCACCAGGCATGTTTATGAAATCACATGACTTGAGCTCAGTATTTTGTTATCCCAATGTACAACACTACTCAAACAATCAACAAACCTATATGTTCACTATTTAAAATGCAAATAACATTTCGTATGTACCCAATGAGCTATTGATGTAAAACTTAGACTGTTGCGTACTCATTGTGCATCAGTATAGATAGATAGATAGATAGATAGATAGATAGATAGATAGATAGATAGATAGTGACAAAAGTCATTTTGTAATAATATTGACACTTCCCAGGATCTTGGCTGCTGTCTTCTAGTGTAAAGTTTCAAGTTCAAACAGGGCGATGCCTGTACTTTTATTGATTACAGCATCCTCTGACAAGAGGAACGCCAAGTTATCAAAAGTGCTCAGCCATTTAAAATAGAAATAGTGGTGGGGGCCAAGGTTGCCCTAATTGTTTCTACTAACTTGTTTTGTGTTTTTCAGGCACAATAAACGCTGATCAGATGCATGAAAAACACAAGCCAAGTTAGTAGAAACAATTGGGGCAACCTTGGTCTTCATCGGTTTTACAGTTGTGCCTTTTTGCTTTGTGCTGGGCAAGGTTGCCCCAATGCTTTCTTGAAACTTGGCTTGTGTTTTTGATATCTCTACTTAAATGGCTGGGTGGTACTTTTGATAACTTGGCGTTTTTTCACATTTCCAATGTGTTTTTGTTTCAGATTAAACTAACGTTGCTCATAATGGAATGGAAAATGCAGACAGGCGCTGAAATCAGAATCCAGAGCACATACTTCTTCTGACATATATACAAACGTATTGCCTTGACCAAACAGGCAAGTATTTCCCATGAGCTGTGTAATTACATACTGTATATCAAGCAGTTTAAATAGATACTTTGTTGTTTTCATTTTCACAGTGTGTTGTGTTGTCGACCATAATGTTTTTGGTTTTTTTTTGTTTTTTTTAAGTTAATTAATATTGAGACATGTGGTGGCTTGTTGTGACATCATTGAAGGGCACATATCAATGATGTAATATCCCATATGCTAGTGTTTAATCAGAACAGTCACCCTGCTTGAACTGGGTATTTCGGTAGAGCAGTCTCTACTGACATGTGACCTTGAGTACTCCAGTGTTGTTTTAAACCTTATTCTTTGATATTACAAGTAGATAAGAAGCCGAAAGACGAATTCACTTGTTAGGTGCAGGTGTTTATAAATGAATGGGGTATCGAACACAGGAAGTAAAGCACATACAGCTGTGGAATAACACTTTCTTTTATTTTCTTCTAATTGTGGAAATATAAATTGCAGGTTTTTTGTGTGTCATGAATAACTATTTCAATTTGTTGAAGTTCAGTGAAATGCTATAAACAGCCAACAGATATGCCATGGGGAAATGTAAACAAGTGAAAATATCAGTTTACCTAATTTAATAAAACCAACCCCAGATGTCACATGGAGAACATGCAATAAAATAAATACAAAATAAATTAATGGAATGGTTTATATCTTTTTTAGAACAATAAACAATGGTCGTTTAAGAGAATTCCAGTGAGGCTCGGAATGATTGACTTCAATCATTCAATTCCCACCTGGCCACATTCCACACTTTTCTATCAAACAATTAAACAATTAGACAATGAATCCAACAATCAATCCCATGTGGCTGTGCAAACGCAGTCACAAAGCACACTTTAGTGTGCACCCATGTGCAAGTGACATTAAACAGCACAGGTCTGAAGATTTTGGACCATATATGATCATCCTGGAGTGTGTTATTACACTTATAAAATTGCACCCCTCACCCTACACCACCGTCCCAAAGTGAATTGGTTGTCAAGTGAATCAGGCATCCAAACTGTGCTGGTATGGTGATATATATGCACAGGTTGAAAACTTGTAAACTAGGAGGCAGTGTAGTCCAGTGGTTAAAGTCCAGGGCTTATAACCAGACGATCACTGGTTCAAATCCCATCAAAGTCACTGGTTCAAATCTCACCTCTGCCACTGACTGACTGACTCACTGTGTGACCCTGAGCAAATCACTTAACCTCCTTGTGCTCAATCCTGCGGATGAGATGTGAAATCAATGTCTTATTGTAAGTGACTCTGCATATAATGCACAGTTCACAGCCTACCTCTGTAAAGTGTTTTGTGATGGTGGTCCACTATGAAAGGCAGTATATAAAGATATTATTATTATCCAATGAGTTTGCTTACTCTATTCTTACCGTTTTATACAGTAATTGCATATACCACATAGCAAATGTGCCAATTCAGAATATGGCAGATAATAGTCAGTTAAAAAATATTCAGTATGCAGATTAATCTACATCCAGATTTCCTGAGATCACCACCTTCCAAAAATATGTGTGGAGGCTAGACAAGAAGGACACAGTATTTAAAAAAACAAAAACAAAAGCTCAATTATTTTTATCCCTGTGCTCCACCGACTGTATGACTCTCTGTGAAGAGTGCCTGCCTTTGTCAGGGTCTCCCGAGAGAGCCTTTTTGTAACTATCTGAAACCCCTGGACATCACAACAATAAATGTACAGTTTCAGGGCACTCTTGTTACAGTTCTCTCTCTGGTCTCCTCATAAAACTGGTTGGCTGTTTTTCTCATATCCACAGAGCTGCCTGACTGCTGAGAACACTGGTAGTGTAAGGATTATTGCCCACATCGTCAAACAGGTAACACAGCAATAACGATCCATGATGTGGTACGGAACAGAAAAAACAGAGTACTTTGTTATATATATATTTTTTTATCACTCTTCCTGCAGTGATTTAGAGGACAGATCTCAAACCCCAGTGCACTAGACTGGACATTTTGAAAAGAGCTTTGAAACAGACTTTAAAGTTATAAGTGCAAAAAGTTGTCAGGATGTTAACAATGAAAAGAAAAATTACAGATACTTTTTTAAAGAGTTGTAGCAACATGTGGGGATGTGTAGCACTATATTTTTCGGAACCACTTTAAGGCACATTTGTCACCCATGAATGAAAACTGGTTTAAATAAACATGCAAGAAAAGAAAGTTTCGCTAAATGACATTCTTTAATGCGTATTTTGACGAGTTACTTGTGGGCTGTGTCACAAGCATGTTTGCTTCATGTATGAACTTGTATATCATGTACAGCAGATAACTTCTATAGTATTTTTTTTATTTATTTCAAGGTGTTGATGTTTTAAATTCCCTTGGAATGATTTTTAGATACTGAAAATGTGACTTCTTTACTTTATATTGTCTTTAGGCAAATACCATCCAAAAAAAGGAACCACAAGCATTAGACATTAGTCTGTTTCAGTCTTTCCCATAATTATCATGGTATTGCCATGTGAGAATATGGATTGTGGCTTGAACACGGTGTTCTTTGTGTGGATATAATCTCAGAATCAATGAGCTCTAATTATAACAGGCTGGTTCTGACTTGCTGCTTATTCACAGACCTGGTGGTACGTAGAACACTCTGCTGCCTATTTGAGAAGCCATAGTGTGCAAACGGAGGGACTTCTAGTTTTGTCAGTCATGGTTAAATTTAACACTGTCAAACTAGTTCCAAATCCCTTGCTGAAAGGCGAGAACAGGTGTTAACCAGTACTCTCTGCTACTGGGAGCCACACAGGAGAAATGAAACTCCGAAACTCCTCAGCACTCTCCTCCAAGAAATGAAGTTTCATGGGCTGAGTAAGAACCAGCTTTGGGTCTTATCACACCCCCTAATAAAATGCTAAATGCTGTCATCCTGTTACAATCTCTGTCATGAACATACTTGGCTGTTGTACAGTATGGTTTCACTGGACAGTGTGTGTGTGTGTGTGTGTGTGTGTGTGTGTGTGTGTGTGTGTGTGAAAATTGAGTATCCTTCAAGTGGGCAACGGCAGATCAAGAGGGCTCTCATCAGCAGCTGTCAGTTATGCAACAAAAGTTATTTTTTTTCTGCCTGTGACCTAATGATGAGGTAGTCTCTTAGTATAGTACCAGAATAAGCACAGATCCAGATGGTCAACACTTTGAAGAACATAGCTATCTTCAGCCTGCTGTTTCTAATTTCTGAGCTGTGTTCTATATAGCATCTGCTTAACTTAATTCCATAACAAATACTTTCAAAATACTCAGGGGCCAACGCTGAATCTGATTCGACGCCCTATAAATCTCCAGCAGAAAGACCAAAAACTGTGTACAAACACCACTGAATCATATGTAGAAGGAATAGAGAGCTGACTGAGTGGAGACCCCCTGGTCCATTTCGCAAAAGAATACATATACATTGGATACTTTTTTTGCAGCCAAGCCTTCATTAAAGACAACCTGTACAGAAATACCATCTCTTACAAAGACCAACGTATTGAATCCCTGTGTATATATGTAACACCTGGTAAGGGAGACTACTATAACCTGGTGCAATTATAAGCAGGAAATAACTGAGGCAAACAGTTCTTAACCATATACAAATATCAAATAACTAAGATATAACATGAAAAAAATCAATGATGTCATTGCCATACACCGTTCCATCACATAGGCTACTATGGAATACTCCAAGACGTGAGTTCTGATTGAGTGGACGCCACAGGTGGCACGTATAAGAGGCTTGGGGAGGCTAAGCCTCCCCAAAATAAATTGGCCAAACCCTCACAAGAAATTGTTCTGACCAACACAAAAAATATTTGTTCGATTTTTTTTCCGCACAAAGCAGGTCTAACAAACATTTCTCGTTTTCCTAATGCACAACCGGCAGACTGCTAGGGCAGCTGGGATATGAAAATCAACACTGTAGTACAGCTACAGGACTTAGTTGCATTTCAATGTCATTGGAGGAGACAGTACTTGGCTGGTTTAACATCAATTCTTCCTGCCGATCTGAGCCCCACATACCGCTGCAGGAGGCAGCCGACAAAAACTCTGAATCTTTTCGCTCATTCCCTTGCCTGGAACATCCTCTTCACAATTTCTACATTTATTTGAATTGTTGTTATCTATACAAACAGCTTGATCCAAATCTGATTTTACAGAACTTGTGGCAAAATATTTTCATAGCATACTGTCTGTTTTCACACATCACTGTTTTGTGAGAATTTGTTAAAGACGCTACAGTCAGAACATACTTCTTTAACTGTTTGAACAAATGCCACCTTTCAGAAAACTGTTTGTGGTGCCAGATTATGAATGTTTCTGAAGTTTTTTCTTTAGATTTTTCCATTTTCCTTCACTCCATTTTCAGTGAAAGCGGGATCTTTTGAACTTCTGAAAAAGTGTCTGCAAGGAAAGCAGAAAACCGCATCTGCCTGCTTGCTGTACTCTAAATATGAAAACCTATTTCAATATTCTGATTAAAATGAATGGTTTTGCTTACTAAAGACCGTTTTTGGATACACAGGTAAAAAAGGCTGTGATGGTCCTGTTGCAGTATCACCAAGGTCCAAAATACAGGATTTAGCATTTCAATGTCATTTGGAGACAATGCTTGGCTGGTTTAACGTCCATTCATCTCACTGATCTGAGCCCCATATAGATATTGGAAAGTTTACTAAGACTGCAGTTATTTTTGTTTTGCAAATACTGTATATCTTATGAAATAAGTTGAATGCCCCTTGATTGTAAGTACGATAGTAAGTTTGTGTTTAGAAGCTTAATAGTCAGTATTAATAATTGATTTAAATTGGTGTGAAGTGATGGAAATGGTGTTCGAAATTGGTGGTACTGTAGGACTGCAGAACAGGTTAACGGATTTAAGGTTTTTTAAAAAGTGCAGCTTGTTATCCTTACTGTTTTTCTAATTTGCTTAAATAGTCATAACATGTTTTAAAGTATAAGCTAGTGCTATGTTAAACTTCATTTATTTGGCCACCTTATGTTGAAAAAAAAAAATAAGTCATATATATATGTAGCGTCCCTGAGTGGTTTCGGACTCTGTTTTGTGCTATAAATTATTATACAGTACAAGTTCTCAAAAAGACTCCTGTTTACAGCTTTTATTTGTGTCTGTCAGTCCGACTATTTTTCAAACTCAACACAATGAATGAAACTTAGTATTCAGACTCACTAGTAACAGAGTAATACTAAAAAATAATGCAATTCTTAACTATATATATATATATATATATATATATATATATATATATATATATATATATATATATATATATATATATATATATATAATTGAATAATGATTTTAACTGATTTTCCTTTCTCTGTATGTATTTTTTTTCCATCAACAAAATATGTAATGTGATCGGATAGGCCCCCTCAGCATTGACTAATGCAAATGAAGGAGGCTGACTGTGTGTTAATTGAGAGTTGTCGCTTGACCTTTTGCTAATGTGTTTGGAAAGCACAGCTACTATAACTGATGACTACTGTTCATCTGCCTTCCTGGATACTGTCATCTCCCGACTTAGTTTCTTCATAACACTGATAATTAAGCGGCCAGCATGGAAACTGTGGCATAGCAGATCTTTCTGGAAAACACACTTGTCTTTGAAAAGTGAGAAGGCCCACTGGAGAATGATGGCTTTTGCAATAATGCAAAGGTGTGCATATTTAGCCTTGTTTTTAAACAATAATAAGATTTTTTTTTTACTGTAGACATGATAGAGAAATGATAGTATCTGACCCCAGGCTGCTGCTGTGCTAAAAGTAAGATCCCATTAGCTCAGGCCAAAATGAACAACTGCAATTACAGATCACTTAAGGGTCAATGTAATGTATTTAATTTAACTGTGCCAGATGGTAGGAAAGAAATAAGGTTATGACACTAGTGTAGAAATTAATATATGATATTATTGACTAATTTGGTTTCATGTTATAATATTTGTTTTTTAAGCTACTTTTCAAAAGTAAGTAAGCAAACAGCCCTACTGTATATACAAATAAATCTTACAGGATTCCAAGAAATCATAGAGCAGTCATGCCAGTCAGCCGTATTAAGGAGATGCATGTGCAAAGATCCGGTGAGCTTACCAGCTGTGAACAATAGAATCTTCCGGTCATCATTGAACATGGGCATAATAGCATGCGGTCAACTGTACTGCTGAGTGAGTGGTAGTGCCTGGGGAGCAACAGGTCAGAATAGCTTTTCACAGCGCTTTCTCATATGTATTCCTCTAAATTATTAATTCATATGTTTGCTGCTGTGACCAAATACAGTACAGTGAAAAAAGAGGACAATGAAATGCTAGATAGTGAGAAGGGGATCCAGCTGCTTGCCGTCAGTTCTGACTAGCTTTTTCTGAATACATGTAATGTGTAATCAAAAATTCTCTAGTCATATTGTAATTACATACATTTTACAATAAACATTTGAAAATACCATTGGAATACTACTATAGTTTCAGGATTACACTTAATAATCCTCAGCAGACAACAGCTTTACCAGAAATGGTGGTAAAGTAGATTTGGTCCTGATGCCGCAGGAATATTGATATATTCTGCAAGGGATTATCAGTGTGCATTTCCCTGTGTGATAGAATTCAAAATACCTGCCTGTAATGTTAAATAATTAAATTAAGGCTTTTGATCCCTTGGCAGAACCAAACAGTGAGTCTCCATGCCGATGTGCTCCATGCTAGGCTGGCAGTGACATTCT
Organism: Acipenser ruthenus; assembly: GCF_902713425.1. Taxonomy (NCBI): domain Eukaryota; kingdom Metazoa; phylum Chordata; class Actinopteri; order Acipenseriformes; family Acipenseridae; genus Acipenser; species Acipenser ruthenus. Next base: position 44,919,947 of record NC_081195.1, read on the forward strand.
GTTCTTCACAGCTGGTGGTTATACCCACAGGCCGAGGGCACTGTGACAAAGGAAGTAGTAACTCCCCTACAAAGCTCAGACTAATCAGTAGACAGATGGTGGGTACCAACCTATTGTGAGTGTACTGTAAGTATGTGTTTATGCTTATAAATATATTGTGAGTTAAATAGCTAAAAAAAAACATCAGAAGCATGTAAGCAGACCCTTCCCCCTCATTCGTACACATACAACTTGGGGAAATAGGGGGTTCATTTGTAAGTAGGCAAGATTTCAGGGGAGCTGGGATAGTTTGCATCCTAGTTGTCAATCTTGTCTGAGGGTAACAGAGAGTGTCACATTGGCTCTGGTTGAGGAGGTAAAATCAGCAGGAACTTATTATTGTGCAATGAACCTGTACAATAATAGAAAAACAGTTCTGCAAAATGGAATGCAGATAATAATCAGCTAACAGCCATGTGTTTGGTTTAAGAAGAATCCAACTGTCAGAAAATATATGATGGTTATGTAAACCAGGATACGGCCTACATGTTACCATATCCTCACTCAATACTCACTGATGATAACAAGACTGACTCCCTCTTGTCATGACTGGGTGTGTTCATTACCACCACTGGGTGTGTTCATTATTGCTCATAGGAAGATGATTTCTTTTGACATTTGTGTAAAATGACAAAGAAGATAATTTGTATTATTAGTACTAATTCAAGAATAAAACTTTTGTGGATAAAGAGATTTTTTTTGTAATTGGTCAAGGTTCATTGTTTAATAAAGCAATCACTGTGGTATTACGTTTCACAAACACTGCTGACATTTTTAGTGAACGGCCTGTATACAAAAGTTCATTCTTTAGTACGTGAATTATAAATCAAGTAGATTGATAGGTGAAATGGTAGCCGTGTTAGTCCAGAGATGATAGACAAAGAGAAGGAGATGTGATACCTTTTATTGGACTAACTAAACAATAATTAATCACAAGCTTTCAAGACCTCAAAGGTCACTTCTTCAGGCGAAAGTAGGAAAGAGAGATTGATGTTTACATTCAAAGGTAGCAACAGAACTTAAACAAAAATAACCCATTTTGAATCAGTACAATTATAATGTAAGAAAAAAAAAACAGGAGAGAGGCTGCATAATAAACAATGACAATAACAAAGACAAAATAAAGAAATGCATTATAAGAATAAAATGTAAAAAAGTGTAACAGTAAATACTAATACAGGGAAATAAATAACAGTGAAAAAGATTAAAAATAAATAAATAAATAAATAAAATAAAAATTATACCCAATTTTAGCTGAAGATTTCACCCTCTCCAATATTTTCTTCGAAACACCTCTCATATCCTACAGACAGCCACCTAACCGGTCCCAGCTTATCACTCAGAGGAAACTACAAACTGACCTAAACAATGCACACAATGGAACTAAACCCTGCAATATCAACAGACGCAAAACCTGTCCTCGCAGCACAAGGGAAACTGGAGATAAAAGGATCATTAACCTGCAGATCCAGAAACATAATCTACATGATTAAATGTAGTAAATGCTCCAAAGGGACCTACATAGGAGAAACCAAACAACATCTTTGGACAAGGATGAATCTACACACACACCATCAGCAACAAAATTATCAGCACTCCTATTGGCAACCATTTCAACATGCCGAACCATTCTCTGCATGATCTGACGGTTCTTGTTTTAAAGAGCAATTTCAAAAACACACAAGATAGGAGAACTTGGGAACTTAAATTTATAAAATTCCTGGACTCAAAAAACAAAGAACTCAATAGGGATACAGGTTTTCTACCTTATTACAATTTATAATACTTGTGTATATACATTGTGTATATGTGTATGTGTGTATATATACTGAGCATCAAAAGAAACGTATCACTTATATTTGAGCATCAAAAGAAACTTATCACTTATATTTGGATAAAATTCACTAGATGTGATCAAAAAATGACAAACTCTGTTTTAGAGCAGGTGCAGTGACTTTGTATTGTGCTGATTAACAATTGACATCATAAAGATGCTGCAAAATGATCTGTCGATCCTGGGCAGGTGTTGTGACTCTTGGTCTCCCAGTTTGTGGCCTGTCATTGATAGAGTGTGTCTAGTTATACCATCTCGCCAGGTTTGAAATTGCTGGCTGTGACCACCTGGCTGCTGGCTGCTGCCTGCTGCCCAGCCTCCAACGCTGCTCTCTTGACAGACATGGCATATTGTTTTTTTCTGTGATTTTCTTTATTGCTTTTATTCAAGCTTGCAATTCAACAGCTGAAATCATTCCATATCCAGTGCCCAACCTGATTGAATCTGGATACTGTACCAGTACATTAATTTGATATTCATTACACTTTTCAAATGGTCAAATTGTCTATATTGTGTTAGAATACACTTTCAGTCACATTCAGAAAGAGGTAAAACTCTTCAAGGCTATGGACAAAAAAATAATGACACGTTCATGTTGGATTCTCTCAGTCTTATCCCTACACTTCAATTAAATCTGCCTAATAATCCTTAAATAGAATGATTTGCTGGATCTGTTGCAGCTGAAGAACCAGCATGTTTACATTCAGGGCATCATGTAACAATGACTGTCAAGTGACAACACATTAATCATTGCATTAAATTGTTATAGGTGTGACAACCACTTTTCCTTAATAAGCCCCTATGGATTTGTTAATTGCTGATCTTTTATGTCACACCGTAATGTGTACAAGGTACACATCACAAAAATAACCTTTACAACCATAGAAAAACCTAGAATCTTTATAATCAAGCAGCTGAGAGGCAAAGTGCTGGTATCAAAGTGCTTGGAAATGTTAGATGCTTGCTTTTTTCAAAGTCTACAAAGACATCAGTTATGCAGGCCAGATAAGAAAATGAATTTTGTCTTCCTGCTTATGTCTGCAGTCTGCTTGTGGTTTTTATTAGAGCCGATGGTCTTGCTTGCTTGAGGAATACAAAGTCTTCTATCAACAGCTAACACATGATCATTGCAGTGGCTTATTACAACCATCAACTCGAACTATAGTGGATGCGGTATCCATTGGTAACCTTCCCGTGGTTTGGGGGGTGGAGCTAGGCCCACCTGCATCCTATCATCTTCTTTCATCAATTAAATCTACCTTATTTACCACCTCTATCTAGCTGTCTTGTGTTTTTTCGTTTTTCAGTGTAAGACTCTCAAATTCTATCGAGCAAAATGGAGAACTTACAGCATCTGTCTTCTGATTCAGAGGATTCTCAAGATTTTCTGTCTATACCAGACCATTCTCCTCCAGTTTCAATCCAGGGTCACTCCAGTCCCCAATTTTTCTCGCCTTCCGGCATCTCAGTTAGATCCGATCAGGCTCCCGTTCAAGTTTGTGATGGCAACATCAGAGTTTCTGGATCACAGAGTTGTGGATTGTGGAGATTTATCAGTCACTTTAAAATCCAGAGACCCCAGACTACTCAAAAATTTAACATAGGGGGAATTCCAATTTCATTTCGGCACCACACAACCTGGCTTTATTTACAGACGCCTCATCTCAGGGATCCAGAGGTCTCTTAAACAATTAATGGTTTTCCAGTACATGGCGTCAGGAAATTGAAAATCTATCTCCACATCTAAAATCCACAGCTTTTCTCAAAATATAATCAATAGCTGCAGCTGCCCAGCTATAAGGTCACCTATGGTCTAAGAAATCATTATTATTATACTGCGATAATATAGCTATAGTGCACATTATAAATAAAGGACATTCCAGTTCCCCTCTTATCATGCAATTACTATGGCGGCTGGTATGGATTTCAGTTTTCAACAATTTCCCAATACAAGCCCGTCACCTACAGGGCTTTTATAATAATGCAGTTGATGCTCTTTCTCATTTACAGATTTCCAAATTCCACAGTCTGGTCCCTACAGCTCTGCCATCTCCAGCAGCAACTCCACAATTCAATCAGCTGCTTTTCAACTGAATCTAACTATCAATAAGCTACTTAATTCAGCTCAAGATTACATGGTATCAGCACTTGCCCCTTCTACCAGATCCTCATACAGGTTGGGCTTTCTTATGTAACTTTCTGCTCCCAAAGCAAGATTAATCCTACTCCATTTAACCAGGACTGGAGCATAATTTCATAGTTCATGCAAAGGACTCTCTACATCTGGCACCAGCTACAATCAAATCCTATTTATCAGGAATTCAACACCAATTTTGCTTGATGTCCATCGCTTCTCCAGCTATACTATCAATCCCAGTTGTCCGTCTCCTTCTGCGAGGAATTTCCAAGTGCTCATTGGCTCCAACTCCTGCTCGCCTGCCTATCTCTTTAGACATTCTCGGCAACTTGATTACTATTCTCCACCAAGGCTGCTTCTCTCCATTCGATGATTTAACTATGGAAACCATATGCCTATCTGCATTTTTGGGTTTTTTGAGATGCTCTGAATATACAGATCCTTCTATTTCCAGCTTTCCTACTCTAGGTATCCGCTGCAGTGACCTCAAGCTCATTCCAGATTCCCTTTTTATCCTATTCCTCTGCATTTCAAAAACGGATCAGCTGCGGCAAGGACAATGTATTCAGCTTTCAAAAATCAACTCTCCTTTGTGCCCCTACACTTCCATGCTGAAGTACATCACAGAACGCAAGGCCATTTCATCCTCTGAACCTTTGTTCATCAATTCAAACCGGTCCATTGTATCAAGGCATTGGTTTTCTTCACATCTCTCCACTGTGGTGTCCAGAGCAGGTCTTCCCCCACAATTCTACACTCTTTATTCATTCAGAATAGGGGCAGCTACATCAGCTGCAAAAGCAATATCAACCAGCATCTAATCAAAAATATGGGACACTGGATCTCATCAGCAGTTGGAGCTTATATTCGTTCTTCATCATCCGAAATATCCTCCGCTCATCAGTCCATTGCTAGTATGTCCGGAGCGGGGGTGACCTTTCCATCAGGGCCACCAAAGATTTCCTCCTAAAAAGAACGTTTTTTTTTCTTTCCACTGTGCGGAGTGTCTACACATATTCAGTAGAGTACAGCTTATGGATAAGTAGCACATCTACATACTAGCACAACACACACACACATCCTTAACATTTACCAGCAGGGCGGTTTAGTTAATGCCGGCGCATCAATTTCTGCTGGAGTCAGCTTCCATTTTTTATAACAAATTGGCTAAAATCTAATTCTTCCAATGACAATCTGTGAATAAAGCCTCTCTGAACCATTGTAATGAAACATTTGGCAGAGCAGGAAGGACAGTGCTAGTCCTTTTCTAAGCATTGTGCCAAAACACTTCATATACTGGCTCTCTGATCTGACACAGAGATACGATTGATGTAAATAGACTCTTTTAATCATGTTCAAATATAATCAATTCTAATTTTTCTTTTCTTTTTTAAAAAGTAACTCTACAAGCATATTCCCAAAAAGTTCCTCAGTGCTCATTAATGTGGTAAAACCGTGAGTCCAAAACGATAAGGAGATGATAAGATGCGGAGAGTAAGAAAGAAAAGCTAGAAGTCAGAATGAACTACAAGGTGTGCAATAGGAAATTTACATAATCAGAAATAACCTTCAATGATTCACACTCAGAAAGTAGAAAACATGTATTGGGGTGCACTCATAAAGCTCCTCTGTGAAGGCCTTAGCATCTGGAGATGCAATAAATACTGGCATCGAATCAGTGCACAAACTACTAGTTACTTTAATATACATGTACCGTGCAGGCTGATGTCATATAGTCCAGGCTGTTACTGAACAGTTAGACATTTGTCAGTTTGATGACTACCTACATCTGAAAGGATACAGTTAAGGAAAGGCCTTTTTTATTTACTGCTTCTAAGTCCCAAATATCTATATGTATACAAACCCTATTGTTAGTATAAGACAAGTCACACTGAAACAGGCCTTTCAGTCAAAAGACCCAAAGCCCAGTGGCGGCTTTTTTTTTACTTTTTGAAAAAAAATGAATAAAAAACTGAAAATCATCCCTAAAGTCTACCCTACAAATGAAATTGTTACAACTAACGAACTAACCTGATTCTAGTTAATGCTAAATTAAGGAAGAACGCTGGTTGGCTGCTCCTGGGCCTGTATTCAAATGAACGAGAATTGTAGGTGCTCTTTTGGGGTATTTTGACTAGATAAAAAGCAATACCAAATAATTACAAAAATGCATTTATTACACTGTATTTACCAAATAATTACTTGGTGATTGTTATGTAACAACTAATAATTACAGAGTTCAGAGATCTCAGACTTTAAAATTACCTTGTTCTGCATAAATCTTCTGAGTGAAAGCCATATCGTGTCACAGTTAGGGGTGAAAGCTTTTTCCTGCAAGGTGTTCTTGGAAGTGGTGTTACTTTGAGATGAAACACTTCACAATAGTCCTGTAGGCCCCACAGTGGGTAACCTCTTTTAATTGCTTTCATATTTTGGGCTTCAGTAAATGTCAGTACCTCTCACCTGGACAGAAATAGAGGCAACAAGTCAATTAATCTTACTAAACTAATGATAGTTGTCTTCAAAATAGCCACCAACTGTTAAACTTTGTCAGCTGCATTCTTTCTTGGCCAACTGAATGTCTTTATGAACTCTCTGGATCTCTTTGTGTGCATACAGCAAAAACAAGATGGAGTCAGAAATGTGCATTAGTAACATGGTGCTTAGGTCAGGCGAATACAGTACATACTGTACATATAGTATATAGATAGGTAAGATAGTCTAGTCGGTCTTGCAGTTATTTTTATTAATGCTTTACCTTTTCTTTTTAGCTGACTATCTAAGAAAGGACAATGCTTAGAACTTTTGATTCAACTCCAGACAGACACAGCAACCACTAAAGCCAAAACTAATTAGGCCTCAAAAGGAACTGCAGGTATTATTTATTACGAACATATTTCTTCAGTGTGCCTCTTCTTTTCATTGGTAAAATCGTTGACCATGCCTGACGTTTCCTCTTTGGAAAATACTGCTTTACACATTGCTCTCTATTGAATTTGTCAGGGGCTTGGGAAGTTGATGTTTTTCTAACACATTGCTGCAATGTTCACGACAGAGTCACGCTCTATCCAGTGCTTCCGATCTGGTTGCAGCATATTTGTTTTCAGACCAGTAAAATACATTCACTTGTGTAAGTTAAATGATAAAGCTTTTACCACTTTAAGATTGCACCTTTTTTTCTTTTTGTAAAATGAAAAACGAAGTGCTTATTTTACAAGCAAAAACAACTAAAGATAGGGGCTCCCGAGTGGCGCATCCAGTAAATGCGCTCCACGTGGATGCGCGCTATAGTCTGGACGTCGTGAGTTCGAGTCCAGGCTATTCCTTTGCTGACTGAGGACGGGAGCTTCCAGGGGTTAGGTCGACCAGGGTGTCCTCGGCCGTGTGCGGGCTTGCCTGTAAGCTGCCCGAGAGCTGCGTTGTCCTCTGACGCTGTAGCTCTTGGGTGGTTGCGGGCTTGCCTGTAAGCTGCCCGAGAGCTGCATTGTCCTCTGACGCTGTAGCTCTTGGGTGGCTGCATGGTGAGTCCGCAGTGTGAAAAAAAGCGGTTGGCTGACGGCACACGCTTCGGAGGACAGCGTGTGTTCGTCTTCGTCCTCCCGAGTCAGCGCAGGGGTGGTAGCGGTGAGCTGAGCCTAAAAATAATTGGCCATTTCCAAATTGGGGTGAAAATAATAAAAATAATTGGCAACGACTAAATTAAAAAAAACAAACAAAAAAAACAAAACAAAACCTAAAGATCTATTATGTTGTTCAAGGAGTTGACATATTTATCAAAATGTTCAATTTGAAAACAGTGTCAACATGATAAAAAGGTTGACAGGTCTTATAACTATGAATGTTCGAGTGTAGTGTACTGGGCTTTATCTTGTATTATTGGGTATGTCCAGAAGTTAAACACTGTCTCATATGAAAGGGTTGGTCATGATACCAAAATCTCACTGTCTAATTCTTTTGACCCTACCTACATCACAGATAGCATAACCACCTAGTCCTACACTAAACCTTATTTCAATGACATACTGTCTTCTTAGCTTCCATCAGAAAAAAACTATGTACACTAAAGATTTAAGTACCCTAGCATATGATTAAAACTCATAGACTGCTGAATAGCAGTCTCTGCAGGAAATTGTAATGTGTATGGGAACAATACACTCAGTCAAAATAAAATAAAATGATTGCCCAAACAAAGACAATAATTTGATTTAATTACACATTCAATAAGCGTCATTGAGACCATCAAGGGGATAATATGTAGTTTTGTCAACACATCTACACAGAGTAATGATGACAACTACTGCTCTGCTATTGGTAAGGGCCAACCACAAGGCAGCATGAATGCAGATGTTGTTTACACCATATGTTTGTATATTTCAACTGCCTGACCAAAATGTATCCTTTGCTGTGTATCATTGTTCAAAATATGTTAACAGCACATTGGCTACACTGCCAGATTGCTTAACAGCATGCTGGGTTTATGCCGACTATGCACTATACTCCAAACATCATTTTCTTAAACTTTTGGGTAAATAAGTGCATTGTGAATTTAGTCATTATACTAAATTAGAGGATATGAGGGTGGAGTAGCTGTGGTGGATGGCATGATGGCTTTTTGGAGTTGTGTGAGGGTAAAATCTTGAAAAATCACAAACTAGGTTTAGAGACCTCAAATCAGTATAGATTGTACTGTCTGTTTAATATTTGTTCTATGCTATTAAAAGCTATAAAACCTCACCTCCTGTCACAATTCCTGTCAGTGCTGCTTCCAATGCTAAATCTAGTCTAACACCTTACTGACTTAGACCCTGTTGATTTTACACCAGTTGTTTTTCCAGAGCTGTCTGGGAGGGCCATTTGGGCCATTTACTTTAACATTACTTATTCAGACATACATGCACTCGTTTTCATTTGGCTGTAGTGTCCCCATACTGACGTGGGAAGTAATACACCTTCAGAAGAATTTAACCGACAGGAATTGTAATTTATTGAATGCATACAAAAGCTTGGTTGATTTGAAGGAAGCATTTGCTAATGGTAAATCATTTTAATAAAATATGATAGGATGTTAGTTGACGGAAAGCTTGGAGTGAGTTTATAAACAACAGTCTCCCTAGCTACTATATTTGGAAGACTGTTATGATACAGCATCACCTTGTCTTATATATGAAATATAATATTTGACAGCATATTGTAATATTCTATGGTGCTATAGTGAACTGTGGATCACAGATATCATTCTCATGGTTTAAAGGGAAGTAAGCTTCCTGTCAACAGGAAAAAGCTGCATTGTTTGGTGAGGTAAAAAAAATAAATACAAAATAGGAAATTCAGTTATATTACGGAAGAACAAGAGACATGTGCGCCTGTGTAAAGCATGGGAATAAGTTGCTATTACAGGCTGTTCACATGCAAAATTGGGTGAGATTCCAGAATGTTTTGTGAGTCATGCTGTGAAAAAAAGTAATAAGGTATATATTTTCAAATGTATTCGTATACCCAACATTGCAATAAGTGTCCAAGAAATGATTATAATAATCTTGTATTCACTTCATTCATTTTAGGGACCAAAGCTAAATAAGTCCTGCTCCTATGAGCTTTATAATTTTTGCCTTTGTAGTGTTGAGCACTTAACTAGCACTCATCATTCCTGCTATTGACTCCTGCTGTACAGTATGATGCTTTAAATAAAAAGACTTCAGTTGCAGTGAGTCCCTCTAGTGGACAGAGGTAGAATTGGTTTCATTTCGACTTTTACATCTCTACTATATAATAATGCTGTGCTAAGAAGAAAACACCAGTAGTCTGTTTTTTATTTATAAGAACCGGTTTTCTGACTATCAAATTATTTGTATAATTAAACAGTTTTTTTTTTTTTTTTTCTTGGGTCCACAATGACTTACCTAGTAAAAAAGCACTACAATGTGGTCCATGGTGAGCCATGTGATCAAGGTTTGAGATCTTAGCTGGAGGCCCACATTTGCGGCTTGGGCCTTTGTAATCTGTGGCTTTGGGGAAAAGATCAATTGGGGATAGTCCACCTAATCATGCTTCAGCGACCCCCACTGGTTCTGCAAGATCAGACTAGCCTGGGCCTTAGTTATTTTGTGCTGTAGTGCAGAATAGTATTCTACAAACAATTCTGAAAGGAATCAATTAAACAAAAGCTAAATGCATCCAATTAAGCTTCCTGCACTGTGCACACACATGTGTAATGACAGTCAAGGGTTATATAACTGGCTGCAATTTCTGGTTCTGTGGGGATGACTATAATGACTATCAGGTTGCAAATTTCTTGTCTACCAGTCTTTAAAATATTTATCAAATTCTCTTGAATACATGAAAAATGTTTTGTTCTCACTTTTTCATCTCTGAATATACGAACGCTACCTTTGCTATGCTTGCTGTGAAAACATTACAGTATACTGTCAGAGATAGATGGATTGTAGATTGCAGATGGAACCGGCGGCTCCCCCAGTTTGATACTGGAACAATATTAAATGATATTACAGACTAGTTTCATGGTGCAGATGGAAATATGGGACTAGAGCTGCTTACTAATTTCTGGTGCATAGACAAGTATACATGACCCACTCTTCCAAGTTAGCTGTTAACCAACAATATGAGGTCATACTCACAAACATACAAAGAAAAATCTCTAGTTATTAAAGCATCAAAAACATACATCCTGGGAAGCCAGAGAGACAACAGTGCTAATTTGGGAATCAAGGGAACCGAAGAGACAATTATTATTATTATTTATTTATTTGGCAGGTGCCTTTATCCAATGTGACTTACTAGTGTTACAAGGCAGTAAAGGGTTAGAATGCAATTTTCACTGTAGAGCCAACATTTGAAGCATTTGAAGAATAGTATAATGCGTCTAGTTTTGTTATATAAAGAATGATCGAAGCTTGCAAAGACACTTTTTTTATTGAACAGTATGGTACTGTAGCTCTAGGTATGCTCCTGGTCCCTGAAGCTTACGAAAAGGGGGCCTTATCTTGCATTGAAAGGACAAAGTTAAATTTTCTGAGAGGAACGCATTTTAGTAGTACAAAACTAGTAAGAAACAACTTAATTTGGCTAGGAGCAAGTACATTCTGAGCAATTCCTTGCCTAATGTATACTGTTTAATGTTTCCCAAGAGTTCCTCCCCAATTATTCCTGTCAAATGCCAATGAGAAAGACTTTAAACAAACACTTACTTCATTAGCATAACCAAGTTTTTTTGTTGCTGTTTATGTTTTGGTTTCAAAGGCTTTATTTAAACTTTGATGCAGAAGAACTTGGCAAGAACTTGTCACAGCCTTGAGTGCTAGTGTGAGAGTGGGTGTGGGTGACTCACTGAAAACAGGAGGCAAAAAGTTTCTTTGAAACGCCACTTCGGCGCACTGAATTATTTGTATGCACTAGGTGGCGGACTTGTGCCGTGGTTTGAATACCATCGTCAACGGTAACTATTGAGGCAGTCTCAGTGTTTAGCCAGGGGGAACAGACACAGTTCTTTTAGCACAGGTGCTGGAAAATAAAGTATAAAACAGAAGGCAAAAGAAAAATAGAAAATAAACACTGTTAAACAAACTACAAACAAAAGGTGCTGCTGCGGTTTCCATGACACTCTATTATTCCCTCGTTAACACTCACAGGGTTGCCTAGGATTCCCCAGCTAACTAAATAACGCCCCTGTAGGTTAAGTGATAAGATACTCAGGTTTGTTGCGGCTGTCTTCCTCAGCCAGGCTTGCTTGCTTGCCTCTTTACCTCGCTCCAGACACTGGTGTTTTTTGTTGTCTTTTTCTTTTATTTTTAATTCAGGTTACCGAACAGAGCTCCTGCTGTTGGTTCTCCTAGAAGAACAAGACCGAAGGAATAGCAGAGTACCATTTTTAGTGGTCGACCGCCCCCCCAAGACCTGCCTCCCCACTCAGAGAGAGAGCCGTGCGACACACCCTCACCTAACCTCTCTGTGTCATTGCCATGATTGGCAGGAGGATCTCATGGGGCTTCCGACCCCCCCTGCAGGATCATGCATGCAGCCGATAGCCAGCACAGGTCTCTCCTGTTACAACCAGATAAGAAAATAAGCAGGATACAGTAAATGTTCTTCACCTAAGTCAAAGTGATTATTGAAAAACATGGATGTCTACTGAATAACAATAAGAGACATGTGAAAATGTTGATATGTTTAAGAAAAGCAATAAAAAGATTAAAGCCTTGTGAACTCCTTTTTTCATTTTCCATTATGGGGACGGAGCAACAAGTGCATGTTGGCATTTTCATGCAGGGCGCATTTTTCACGGTTATGAAGCGGTCAAGGTCATTAAAATAATGTGAGCATACAGTACTGTACGTCACATCTGGCAGTTCTTGTTATATTGCATGCCACTTTCTTGGGACCAGTTCTATAACTGGAGGGTCTTGTGAGTGTATGGCAGCTGTCTCATAAAATATTTAACATAACTTGAATGAAGGACTATATAACACAAGTTGCATTAAAAGTCCTTCCCTTTTTCAATCACCATGTTCTGCTGTTTATTAGGGCTCTGGACTCTTGACCGGAGGGTCGTGGGTTCAATCCCAGGTGGGGGACACTGCCGCTGTACCCTTGAGCAAGGTACTTTTAACTAGATTTCTCCAGTAAAAAAAACCCCACTGTATAAATGGGTAATTATATGTAAAAAAATATATAATAATAAAAATAATAATAGTAATGTAATTGTATGTAAAAATAATGTGATATCTTGTAACAATTGTAAGTCGCTCTGGATAAGGGCGCCTGCTAAGAAATAAATAATAATAGAATATACGAAAACTGTGTAAAAAAAAAATAGGTGCACTGTGGCAAAGTGGTTAATAGTGTGCAGGTGCAGGTGATTAAAGAACAGACAGACAATTGTAATCCAGGTGCAAAGATTTGTTTTTATTTGTTTTGTCCAGTGCCTGACCGTGAAACAAACAGTAAATAATAATGCTGGTAAGTAATACAGCGGCGTGTATTACTTACGTTTATAATCCCCAAGCTGGTTATTGTATCCCCACATTAAACATAAAACACATACACAAGCCCCTTAGTGTGTGAATTAGTGATTGTGGTATAATACAAGTTACTGTGAGACAAGTGAAGTGCTGTTCCGGGTTTGTGCTGGCCTCCGGCGACAGCTCCAGAACGTGTCAGCTGTCTAGTGATACAAGTAACAAATAGACAGTACAAAACAAAACACTCACGATTATCTCCACAACAAACACAGGTCCTTTCGGGTCACTTTATAATAACCAGAAACGAAGAAACAGATAACATCGCTACGACCCCTATTTATACCATCTCTCATGACCCCTTGGTAAACAATTGCAGCCGCTCTTCCAATCCGCTGCTGCCACATCATTTCCCTTCCGGGTCAATGAGTTAGTGTACCGAAGCTCTGTCTCTTTTCTACATGACCGACTTCCTTTTAACCCTTGGAACAAAGTGTCAGGCCAAGTAGTCCAGAGTACTCTGTTCCCGTTTCTTAGCGCCCTCACAGGTCGGGAGGGAGATTTACCACCAAGAATCATTGTCTTTCTGTTACATGCACTTAAAGAGTAGGTAGCAGGGTTCCAAAAAACATAGCGTAAAAGCCACCAAAATCGTCTATGGTGAAAAATAGAGCTCCCCTCTATTCTGGGCGACAAAAGTTGCTCAGAATTACCCAGTAAGTGTGGCTGTTGATGTCACGTGGTAAAAGTCATTCAAACAACTTGGAAAAATGCTGTCTGTGTAGTTACGTGTCAACGGGAGTGCACTGAGAAATCAATTGATCTCTATGAGAAATATCCATGTTTACATAATACGAAAAAGAAATGATAAAAATGAAAGGAGCAAGGCAATTGAAGAAATTGCCACTGAGATTAACATGTCAGGTGAGGTTTTGATATTTAAATGTGAAAAGCCCAGGCCGGACAGACCTACCGATCAATCTCTAATATTAGAAAATACATTGTGAAATGACATTTAAAAAAGGCATCTGTCCCTCGCTAAACCAGACATGTCAGGAAACAGACAGATTGTTCAAAAAAATGAGGTGTCCACTTTAAAACAAACACACAAGTAATAAATGTATTTGAAATCAATATATCGTTGCCCTGAAAAATAACATTGTGTTGTCTCACACACAGGTGGCCTTAGTACAGTTGTAAACTCAAATAAACAACTCTAACGCATTTTCTTTATACTTTAGTGTATAGCTATACCGGTAACAAAAAATAAATTGTGATGCTTTGTTCACATTACTGTATAATGTGAAAAAAAGATGATTTAAAATTGAAACTAAATATTTTAATGCACTTTCATTTTATTTATTTTTTTACTGTAGTCCTACTTCATACACAATTGATAGAGCAGATCATGGTGCATTGACACACTATGGTCCATGCCAAAATAATAACCCCCTTTTAAAGTTTATGTTGTCTTGAAAAGTGATTTTACCCCTCACTTTCCCCAGCAACTCATCAAACGTGGCAGGATCCATCCTGACAAAATTACTGTAACCACTTAAAGCCTCACGGTGGAGTTCTGCCATTAAATTATTAAATGCCTCCTTTCCTCCCTCTTTTGAATCCATTCTCTAACCCAGATATTCATATTCCTCCTTCTATTTTTCTTTCTCTTTACTATCAAACCAAGAGCTACACAAGCACATAAAACCACAAGTCCTTCTTATGCATTTCTCTCCCTGAACAACATAATTGTCCCGTGTATGATGAGAAGGTTCTCATGATAAATCACGGATTACATATTGCCGGCAACAAAAAATGCCCTGTGTATGGTGGCCTTTATATATCCCCGCGTGTTTCTACAACTGTTTAAATAACGTACCTGTCATTTTTGTAATTGTTACAACATTTTACACTTATAACTTTAAAGTCTGTTTCAAAACTCTTTTCAAAATGGCCACTCTAGTGCACTGGGATTTGATTTCTGTCCTCTTGCAGGAAGAGCGATTAAAAAAACATAACAAGAAGTGCTCTGGCTTTTCTGTTCTGTACCACATCATGGATCGTTATTGCTGTGTTACCTGTTTGACAATGTGGTAATAACCCTTACACTATCAGTGCACTAGAGCGGACATTTTGAAAACAGCTTTGAAACAGACATTAAAGTTATAAGTGTAGAAAGTTGTCAGGATGTTGACAATGAACAGTTGTAGCAATGTAGAGTCCCGCTACTTACTCTTTAAACCACAAAGGCACAGCTTGCTTAATTAAAACCCAGTGGCTTTCTAACATACCAAGTATCTGTTATAAACAAAATAATTAGTCACATCAGATGTAAAAAAACAAATGCAGTTACAGTATGTTACTGACTGTCGTTTCACCCGACCCTGAATGTTGCTCTCCCTCAATAAATACTGACCAACCCTTTTTATGACACCTCCCTTTTATAACCAACAGCAAGATTTAAAAAGCTTTTAAAATTACAGCTCCAGATTTGCTGTGCTTTGAAAGAAAAAAAAAGAAACAGGTAAATAAATTCATCAGGAATTGACTACGGCAGCAAAATATCTGAAGTTACTTACAACTTCAATATTTGTACTGGGGTTGCCACCAGTGGAGGTAAATAAACAGGCTGACAAAATCCCTTTTAAAGATTCTTGACATTTCCTGGCTCGTTGTTCTTCGAGTGCAGAAGGCAGGGTCCAAGGCAGGCCTACAGTCTACCACTGCTAACCGACCTGCCCAATACTAGCACTGCAGGCTGTGTTGAAGAGCAGAGATAACTTTAGAATGCTGAGTCTATAAACCAGTGTAATAAAGCATAGTGAAAGCATGGTAAAGCACAGGTGAGCATTGTACAAAATAGCGAGGTATGGTAAAGAATAATCCGTAGTATAACCATGAGAAAAGCATGGGCAACTGTACAGTTAAAGTGATAAACTTTAATGGCTGCATTATCTCCCCATTCAGTATTCATTTAATTTAACTGCAGGTCAAGCTTACCCAAAAACATAATACTACTCAGGTTTATACACCCAGAAATCAACTTTCTGTTTCTACTATTTTTTTTTTGTTCTTATCCTTCAATCACTCCTTTCGCTTAACTTTCCAAACTAATTTCCAGTGATAACCATATATCCTTAATATGTCAATCATGACAGGAACACCCGCCTTAATCAAACTGTTGCGCAAATGAAAGTGCCGGTCCTTCTGCCAGTCATTTCATATTCCCGCCTCCTGTATTCTATTCCTGCACATGTTACACCGCCCACCACTTCCTAGTTCCGTCCAAGGCTCCACCCAGCGCTCTTTCTATCCCGCCCTCGTTCATCCTCTTTTCTAAGCCTTGTCTTCTGTATTTTTGGGCTGTCATTTACCAAGCGGGCTTGGTCAGGTGTTCTCGGGAAGCGTTTTTGTTTTTAATTTCATTTTCTGCATCTGGAGGGGATACTTCATCGCCATGTTCAGACGGATTTTGCAGATGGTAAGGCTAACGTTAGCACAATTGTAAAGTAAACGTGCACGTACGATGTCTGTTGTGTGTGCCAGACTGAATTACCCGTGTAACACAGGCCTATCCTTGCCTACTTTGCAGGCCGTGGGGTAGGCCTTTCTGTTGTTATTAAACAGTAGCGGATCAATGATGGGTGAACAATCAGTGCTGGCAGGCGGTCTGTCGTATTTTAATTCACGGGGTGGTTAGTCTTGCAAGTAACTATAACCTCTGGGATGCGACTGAGGGATGTCCAGGCAGTACTAGAAAGTCTTGGGTGCGCTCAATTACTATGGTGTAATGCAGTAAGTCATATGATATTGTGTGGGCGTTCCTCGTACATTTTGTACCGGTATGCTAACATAATGTTTGTTAATCGTCTGCCTTTTCAATCCTGATTTACTTATTTGGCTATGGTTGGATAGAGATAACTTGTTCATTAGTACCCATTTCTTTAGTCTGTTTTGCTCTCTAGGTCCTGTTGCAAGTGCTACATTTTAGTTAAAACCACATTACTAGTTTTATACAGGTAACATAATACTGTATTAATTACAGGTATGTATTTTAACTACAAGATCTGAAAACATTAAATTAACGTGGCTAAACCGTTTTAAAATCATTGTCGCCGAGATTGGTAATACGAAACTTAAAAAAGTGAATGTTTGGTTACTTTCAGTTTGCAATTTCCTCAGCAGGATGCCATTAAACCAGCGGTGTCCTACACAACCATTTTGTACTTATAGTTTAGCCTTCTGAAAGTTCACTTTATTAGGGAAATTGGAACAGGTTGCCTTTGCCTATAAATATATTGTAAAAGTTAAATCTGTTCAAAATAATAATAAAAATAAAAATAGATTCTCAAAATGTGCAGGGGGGGGGGGGGGGGGGGGGGGTAGGTTGGTACAGCTATTCCTATGCAGCTTCTGCCGGCCAGTCAGGGTATATGGAAGACAGATTCTCAGTGTATCCGACTCTTTACATAATTTATTTTAGCTCATTTCATATATCTCAGAACTGCTTGTCCAATTGCAGTTAAAATTGCTTGTATGAAGATGTGTGCTGCATCATGCTTCTTTTTTTAAGCATGGTATGTGGAATTGGATGGTTGAAAAGCAGCTGGCGGATTGGTGGCAGAGAGCCCTTTTGTGAATTCCGTTTGATGTAAATTTATCAGAGCATCAATTTCAAATATACTTGTGAAGCACTTTTCTGGACTCCTTTTTAGATCCTGAAATGCCTTTGATGATCATATACCGTAGTAATGTATCTAAAGACATGCTTTTGACCGTTTGAGAAATATTGAAAGGCTACAGTGTTTGTTTCTTGTATAGTAACTGCTTAAAAATTCCCCTCTACCCGTGCATACTGCATATTGTTGGTCAGTGACCTACGTTTTATGGGGCTGACTGGTTAAAAGCAGTCCGTTTTAATTAATCAAGCATGGCATTTGCTGTTCTACAGGCTGCTGTAGGTCATCATAGCATGGTTATCTACTTATTTTTATGATGCTGACATCTGTAATATGCTGATCATATCCTTGTCCTTGGCCTAGCACACTGCTGACAGAAGTAGGTAAAATGTGTTTGACCTATGTTGTTTTTTTGTACTGTGTTCAGTTTGTACACCCTTTATTTTGTTTTACCTCCAGACACCAGGGAAAGGCAGCTCCCAGGGCTCAGACTCCGATCAGCCAGCAGCTGCTGAAGTAAATCATGAAGAATCCTCTGAGGTACGTTATTCTCATTATTTAAACCATATTGTAAAAGCACAGAATAAGGCTGCAGAGCCTGACCAGGATGCATTGTTGGTTTTATATTTCTTTTTCCCAGTATAGCGCTAACTCCTGTACTCTTCTATAACCGAATACCGTCGCAGTGTATTTTATAGAGATGATTACCTTCTCATGCTTACCAGCTTAATTAGTTAGGTGTGAACAATTAATTTGATGTCTGGCATTACCAAAACTAGTTACACATGCTGCTCTTTCTGCTAAAAAGCTGTGTTACAGAATGCTGCATAGTCTGACTGAGGAAACACATTTGAAAAAGAGTGCCAACTACCTAGGATTACTGTACATTTAATTATGATGCTTCTGTCCTTTAGCGACTTTTAAATGCCAAATTACAAAAGAAAGAACAACTGTGATAAAGGTATAATGTCAGTTATCATTTTTGTAATCTGATACTTTTTTAAAAGCTGCTATAAGGATAGTAGTGCAAAAATGTAATCCTAGACACCCCATGTTAAGGTAATTTATCATTAACTATTAAAACAAACAAAAAAAACTTTTCTAACATAAAAGTAAACTGTCTTAAATTAGACTAACGTATGAACTGTATTGCCTGCACTTTAATTTCTGTTGCAGCTACCGTTCTCTCTCACGTGTTTGTTGCTTTCATACATTTTTCATTCACTGCTTTGTTGCCTTACATTGCCGTTTCACAGGGGTTCATCTGCCCTCTCTGTATGTGTTCTTACAAAACGTCTACTGACCTGTTTGACCATTACCAGAGTGAGCATGGGGAGGCAGACACAAAGCCACAGGAGCAGCGAAATCCACTACCTGTTACCGTGGGTCACTGTGTTTTATTTGTTAGACATTGGGTGGTGGAGCTTCCCAGCGGTAGACAGGCTCTTTGTGTTTTGCGGTGCTGCTCATTTTACTTCCTTGCATGTAAATGTGTTGTTTGTTTTAGTCAATACAGTATACATTAATGATACAGATCTGTCCATGAAGATTTATTTATTTTAACTAGGGCTGTGACGATGGATGATGAATAACCATCGATGGATCAAAACAAAATTAATATGGTGACACCACATGTCGTTTCATTAATCCATTTTATTAGGACGAAATTAAATTATATAAAACTGTACTCTAGTTCCCCACATTTGCTTTCTATTTCTTTCAAAAACCGCCCCCCACACACATCTACACATAAACATTTTCTAGAATCAACAGGGAACTCGGTCAAAAGCGTGAACAGAACAAACCCAGTGAAATACCAGTATAGCTGCTACAGGATTAAAGCTTTCTCTGTTAAATTACTAACAATGCCGTCCGACGTTTGGAAGTTTTTTTTTCCAAAGAACATAATGGAAAGGTAAAATGCAGCATTTGTGAAACTTTGCTGAGCTTCTCCGGCAATACCACAAACCTGCGGGACCATTTAGTGAGGCTACTTCCAACAAAATGACAATACAAGTACTAAAAAACAAAAGGAACTACCTACAGTGGTATCGCATTTTGGAAAGAAAATCGAGCCTAAAAGTGCCAGAGCAAAAGAAATAACAGACCTGATAGTGGATGTCGATACGTCGTGGAGGGAGCTGCATTTAAAAATCTGATGGCGAATCTTGCTCCGGGCTACGCAATGCCTTGTCAACATTTGCAGAGGAATATCTTTACTTACGCATGTAAACGATCATACTGGGCCACTTTTTAATGGCGTGGCAAGTGTGCGCTGTGCAGGGCACAGTATAAACCTATGCATTCAGAACAGATTGGAGGATGTTCAAGCCGTACACACCTTAGTGGCAACAGCAAGAAGACTGGTTGCACGTTTAAAAAAAAAAAAAAAAAAAAAAAAAAGCGAACTGGCAACAGGTGCTTTTAAATAGAAAACAAACAGAAAAGACACCACTAAAGTTAGTACAGGATATGCAAACAAGATGGAACACGGTATATTATATGTTTTGAACGTCTGCTTGAGTTGAAGTGGCCAGTAATTGCAGTTTTGTCAAACCCTGATTTGACAAAAAAGTCTGATGCCACTACTTGAGATTTAACTACTGAGCAGTGGAAGCTAATGGCTGAAGTACCACCTCTACTTCATCCTTTGAATTAGCTCCAGTACTGTTAAGCGCAGAGAAAAACACTACAGCTAGTTCCATGTACCCAGTTACAACAGGGATGAAATACAGACTAAGCGAAAGTTATGCCACTGCTTTTTGCATCATTCCTTGGACCTCGATTTCGCAATTTGGATTTCCTATCAGAACAAGCCAAAGCCACTGTAGTTGAAGCAATGCTTTCCAGACTAGTTAGGCTGACAGACAGCAGTCCCGCTAACAACACAAACTACAAGTGACTTACCAGTTAAAAAGAAAACAAAGACAGAACAAGCCTTTGCATTATTTCATGGATGGCAGCGACTAGAGAACCAAAGCTTAATCAGACAAGAAGTGATGACATATACCTCTGAAATGAATATCCACTGCTGTGGTGGAAAAATAACCAGGCACTATTTCCAAAACTAGCAACCTTGGCAATGAACATGCTAAGTATCCCAGCAACATCTGTCCCAAGCGAGCGGGTGTTCAGCAAGGCCGGGATGATAGTTAACAAACTCCGCTCTTCTTTGAAACCGGAGAATGTGGATGCCATCATTTTTCTCAACAAAAATAAAAAGTAAATCGTTCTGGACCATGGACTTTATAAAATAAGTTGGACTTGTGAATAGTTAAATTAGTTAAAGTTGAATTGGTTAGTTTTCCCACTTCGTTGGATTTTGTTGCAAGGGATTTTTTTCTAACCGTTTGCTGTCAGTCAAGACATCTTAGGTAAGAAACATTTTAATCATTTTAACCGTGAGAGTGAGAAACTCGTTGGGTATCGTTTGACTTATATTAGAACACAGGAAATGTCTAAGTTTTATTTTAAAATTAGAGAGAGATAAACTGAAAATGTGTGATTTGTTTATTCTCTAATATCGTATGTTTTGCGTTATCGTCCCAGCCCTAGTTTTAACCGGGATTAGCTGGCTTTTGTCAATTTTAAATAAGATTATTTGATTTCAAGGTTCTTTTTTGAAGGCTTAGCATGTGCTGTGCATGCCCTCCATAATCTTACTTTTTTATGTGTATTTGAATTTAAAGTTTCTTTATTTGAAATGAATTTTATTATTTTGTATGATTTAAAAAAAAAAAAAAATAATAACAATAAATAAATAAATATATGCCTATAAACCAGATTACCTGTATACATGGTAATAAATACAGTCAATTACTGTCCCCTAAGTATCCACAGCATAGTGCTCTGTTGGTCTATTAATTAAGAGGCCTGTTTTTATCAGCAATATTGTAGACACAAACTACGGGGGTTATCAAGGTTAGTGTTAAATGGGTTAGTTGCTAATTAAATAAATACAATGTTTTACAAACACACAATCAAATTGTTAATATAATCTAAGAGGAAACTCTCCGGTGCAGTGATAACATGTAGATTTGGAAGGGATGTCAGAAATGATCAGTTTCAGAAACAACTTTGTTAAATCACAATGATTTACATAAATGAAAGAAAGAAGATTTCAAATACTGAATGCTAGTGCATGGCAGGCAATAATGTCCTTTCATTTCTTCAGTTAGTTTATTTGGCTGCTAATGTAGGTTGGTTAATGTGATCCTCATTGGCTTGTGGGTTAAATGACATTCCCAAGTGTCAGCTTAGAAGGTAAATAGATATGGCTCATTATTCCCTGTTGGCTGGTTAGATGTGCTTCTGTATTCCCTATTGGCTGGTTGGAAGATACATGTCTGCTGTTCTAGTGTTGGGACGAACATGGAATTTGTATATTCGGGTATCCATTCCAGATTCAAACAAGTATTAGAATATTTTTGTACCTTTTGAATACATATAAATAAATGTTTGTTCGAATATTCAGGTATTTGTCCAAGCACTAGGTTATTCTTTTGTGCGGCAGTAGGCTGATGGTCAAAGTTGTGGAAGTTGAGACTTTTGAAACTTAGCAGAGGTGTATCTCCATAATATGGCTGGTTTTCTAAGAAAAGCTTGAACCTGATAAAAACTGCCTGTCCTTTGTTCCAATTCCCTTTAACACTGTGGCGTTCTACCCCACAGGGTTTTATTTGTCCCCAGTGTATGAAGTCTCATGCCTCTGCAGAAGAGCTATTCAAGCACTATGAAGCATTTCATGAATCCAGTGATCAGTCTGTTCACAGAGGGTCAGACAACCAGACCCCAGGAAGGTGAGAAGCGATTAGAATCTGTTTGTTTCCAGGATAGCCACAGTAGCCATGTGATGGTTTAAATTTCACCTGCAGTAGGTAGGGACTGAACTACAGTATTAAAAAGCAGAGATTCATTTGAGAGTGTATCCATAACTACATCAGTGATCATTTTTTTTAGCATTTAGATAGGTAATAAAATATAGTAATCGGCAAGATACTTCTGTCCCATTTTGTGTCTTGTAATCCATTTTAACATTCAGTCTGATTCTAATCCTGCTTTTTCCTTTCTACATAGGGATAATTTAACATTCCTTCAGCAAGAAGTGCAAGATCTACAAGCCTCACTTAAGGTTTGAATTCTAATTCTGTGTTTTTATTTACTTGCTACAAACATTTCCAATGGAAAGCCCTGATTTTTAGTTTACACATAATGCACCATGGAATTGCCAGTGTTTTATCATAACAATGTGCACAGGTGTAGGGCCCACTGTCTTTTAAAGTAATATTTTATACTGATCCTTAGATAAAGAGAAGGAGATTTGATGCCTTTTATTGGACTAACTGAACAATAAATTACAGGCTTTCAAGACCTCAAAGGTCTCTTCCTCAGGTGAAAGTAGGAATCATGTTTCTTGTAATCGTTTCATTAACAGGAGGAGCGCTGGTTTTCAGAGGAGCTGAAAAAAGAGCTGGAAAAAGTACAAGGGCAGCTGAAGCAAGTAATTCCTTTTAAAATGCTTATAAACAGGGATTTAAAGAACATAAATCATGTTACTGTCTGCCATTAAGCTGAGACCAGTACAGTTGAATACAGTGATCTAGAATTACATTGTTTTGGAGAAGTATGTGATTGTTTTTAACATTAGTGCGTGACTTTTGTTTTAGGGTCCTCTGACTGATGGGAACACTGCGGGATCAACAGGTAAATTTAATTTATGGAAATACAGTAGAACACCAGACTTACGAACTGACCAGTCTACCGAACACTCCACTTTCAACTGGAAGTATGCAATCACTCACCCATGCATGCAGTGCAACCAGAGAGGCACTCCTGTAAGCGGTGTGCTGGTCACAGAGAATGCAAAATTACTGTACCAACAAATGTATCCAGAAAGGTGAGGCAGATTTCAAAGCAAGTACAGGCAATTTTACTAGGAACATTTTAGTTTTAAACAAAGCACAGTTAACCTCCCCCAAACCGAAGGAGCCAAGCTGCACAAGGTTTTAACCCAGGTTTTCATGGACATTTTAAATCTGTGTGTTTGCTACAGTTACGATTTCAGTGGTAACTTAATTGTAGCTTTTTTCCATTAGGCTGTTTTAAAGACTTTAGAACCATAACAATATGAGTATTGTATTACTGTACTGTATCCTTGGATTATTCGCCAGATTGAGGGAGTAGATAGCAGACGTCCACATTTAATAAAACCATTGAAAATTCAGTTTTCAGAGTTACGGACATTTCATTCCCAAGGTTCTATTGTTAATACAAATTGCCATTCTGGACTTGTAAACTGAGTTGTGGTCACCCAGCTCTATTTATCTAATTGTGAAACTGCAGCATTACAGCAGGGTGGTCAGGGAAGTTTGTAAAGCCAAATTAGCCACTTGCATTTCCATTGATGCTCTTTTTATTTTTCAGTTCATTAGCTGCTGTTGTTGTCTGAACTATCCTGCTCTTTCTTATCATCACTTGTGGGTGCTGCTTATATAACTGTAACATGTTATGCAGAAAATTAAGACTCACAATTTCTATACAGCTGCTTTGTAATTATGCCAGTACATTACTGGATCGCCATTTGTTTTATCTATAAAGAAAAGTATGTTTGACCCACACTCTATTAGGAAATATTGTTGAACAAATTCAAAGATTTTAGGATAGCGACACACCTCTTTGTATGTTGGTCAATAATTTATCCTGTAATATGACAGTAATCCAAAAAGTACACAATCTTCTATTCTATAAGTGTATCTCTCTGCTTGGGATACAGTACCACCCTAATATTATTTGAATAGTGGTTATATTTCTTGTGACATACATTTCTTTTTCAGAACTGCACTCTTTAGAACTCAAGCTGCAAGAAGCTGAAACAGAAAAGTTCAACATCAAGCAGGTGAAGGATTTGTTTGAGCAGAAAGCTGCACAGCTGGCAACTGAGATAGTAGGCAAGTACAAATACTTCTCAGCTCCTTCAAACAAGTAATCTGATGCTTGTTCTGTGGATGTTGTGGCATGGCATGAAGTTAATTGTATTTGTTGGTTATAGATATAAAGTCTAAGTATGACGAGGAGAAGAGTCTGCGAGAGGCTGGAGAACAAAGAGTGAAGAGCCTGTTGCAGGATCTTCAGAAGGAGAGAACAGAGAAAGAGAACCTCAATACTGAGCTGGTATTGTGAGCTGTTTAATGTTTCTTTCTGTAGCTCTTGTCTGGTGGGGGCAATCTAAGTGTTAACGTGGTGTCTCTTGAGAATTGATTTTCCATTGGTAATGCAATTTGTTATGAGCATATATTACAACTTGCTCTTTAGGGTATCAGAGTCTAGGTCATGATGTCTTCTTTTTTGAGTTGGGCTAGAACACCTTGCCAGGATTTGAATAAACTGTGCAGGGGCATTTGCAATGATATGCTATTAACATTCCACTGATGCAGCCCAAAATAATTATGTTGTGATATTTAAAACAGGACTGAAAAAACAAACAAACAAACAAAAAAACTGGGTGTTCCCACAAACTGTATTAGTCTATACTTTAGTGTTATCCCCTGCAGAACCATTATTCTTATTATTATTATTTATTTTCTTAGCAGACACCCTTATCCAGGGCGACTTACAGTCGTGAACAAAAATACATTTCAAGAATCACAGTACAAGTATTAATACAATTAAGAGCAAGATAAAATACAATGACTTTGGTCCTAGCAAGTACAAGTATATGACAAAATACGATTCAAAAACGGAGCAGAGGGTGAACCATGACCTAGAGGGTGGTTCCTCTGTCTGCCAGTCCGTTCGTCAGTTTGACACACATTTTGGCATATATACAGTGGCACCAGAAATGATTTAGATAGTGTTTTCAGATAGATCCCAGATTTTAATTGTATATTGTGGGGTTCAATTGTGCTTAAAACACAAGCAAAACACTTTCTCTCAAGCTGTAGTTTTCTCAAAGTTTATTGCGTTCTGCTAGTGGTACATTCCGGAGATATTGAAATCTACAGTGTAGTGGTACATTCCTGAGAGATTGAAATCTACAGTGTAGTGGTACATTCCTGAGTTATTGAGATTCTCAGAAACTACTGGAGAGATGTATGGAGGCACCCATCTCTTTGTGATTTTTAATTGTACTGATGCTGTAGCTTTGTATTTGCTGTTGTGTTGTGGGGATTTGTATATGTATTTTCTTGTCACGATCCTTGATATAAAAATTGCTAGTATCCTAATTTTACACCTTATATGAAAGATGCATTTTCCATCTCAGCATTTCAGGTTTCTACTTAATGCTGTAAATCCAGATAGGCTTTTGACAGGAGTTTAATTACTTCCATTCAAATGTCTGTTGTCTTAAAAATCCCTCTGCAAACAATGCAGGTAATGAGTTGCATGGTTGAAATCTGACTTTTCATTAAGAAACAGTGTATATTTTTACAGCAACAGATGAGGCTGCTTTCAGTTATGCATTTTTTTGGTACTCTGATTCAGTTTTTGTTGTAATTATAGTGAATTATTCTATGAATAATGACATTATTGAATTTGCCATGAGAGAGAATAGGGTGGGAGCTGTAACATGCAAACTTTGTTTTGGAAATTCAAAGTGTCCTTTTAATATTAAGCCTAATAGTTCAGCCTAAAAATCTTCTTTGGGGGGGGGGGAGAATCTGTACAAAATAGTTGTGCACAGTAAAAGCTTAGCATTACTGTTACTTATATGTTGGGAGAAACAAAGAAACATTATTTCTGTTGTATTGGTGTCCAGATGTACAACAAGGAAGCTAATTTAGTATCAAACGAAAAAAGGCCATTTTGTCCATCTTTAACTTAGAGTGAGCCGTGGTTGAAGTAATGTAATCATGGCTTAGTACAGCCCCTTGTGTGTCAAGCTGTGATTCAATAGGCAAGATTCTAAATAATAATAATAATCCTCATCATCATTTTCTTGACTTCAACAGCTTCAGCGGCCTGGTGTGGAAGATGTTGAGGTTCTGAAGAAGGAGCTGATCCAGGTCCAGACTGTGATGGACCAGATGACCCGGGAAAGCGAGGAGGAATCCGAGAGGCTCAAGAATCAGTACAAGCAGCTGCAGGCTGATTTCACAACCTCTGAGGTAACTCTGAAACTGCAAACTGTTTCTAGGCACAATTATCTGAAAATTAACTAATACCTTTTTTTATTTTATTTGCAATTAAATCATATATTCTATTACACAGAACTTGCTTGCATGCATTGCCCTTCCTGTCATGCCTTTTTTGTGATGCATTCTGGTCCCAAGTAAGCTTATAGCAACAGCATTTTATACACCATTATATACAGAAAGATAGCTGTAATAAACAACCTGTGATTTAACTTGCATCTTACCTGTTGAAACCCACTGTATTATGAGATATATATATTTTATAGGGCTGTGTTCAAAGGTTTGTTTACTAGCCAGGAATTCAAAGTTAGTTTTAAACCTTTCAAGGTTCGTCAAGCTGCATTCATGCACAGTGTTTTTTTTGTTTTGTTTTGTTTTTTTTTAAAACAGAAACCATTTGACAATGTGTGAATGCTATAAAACACACATTAAATGTTGCTCGCATGCAACATTCGATCTCTTGATTTGTATAATGCATATTATGCAAACAAAAGTTGTGTTAAAATCCACTACCAAATCATTATACGTAGCAATTCTATATGGTGCCGCACCATCCGCCCCTTCCCCCTCCAGCTTGGGTTATCTAGAGCAAACCTATAATTTCTTCGTTCGCCATCTCGACAGCAGAGCATTGTATAGCGTAAGCTGTATGGAAAGAAACGTCTCGAACCCCTCTGCTATTTGGGATTTTATTGTTAAATGCCCAGACGACCAAAAAAAAAGTTCAATGCAAACTCTGCAAGCAACTTGTATCATGGAGGCATAACCAATCTCTGGGGTCACTTGACAAGCATAAGTTCATATTATTTATTATTATTATTATTTATTATTTATTATTTATTATTATTATTATTATTATTATTATTATTATTATTATTATTATTATTATTACGATTAGTATTGTTATTATCCAAGGCGATTTACAGAGACTAGGGTGTGTGAACTATGCATCAGCTGCAGAGTCACTTCCAGCAACATCTCACCCGAAAGACGGAGCACAAGGAAGTTAAGTCACTTGCTCAAGGTCACACAGTGACTCAGTGAGGGATTTGAACTGGCGACCTCCTGGTTAAATGCCCTTTTCTTTAACCACCAGGCCACTCAGCCTCCTGACACCAATGACAGGACCAGGGGATTTGCTAGTCTTTAGAGCCTCCAGTCCTCTTATTTCAGTTTGAGTCATACTAAATGTGTGCAGGATTGTTTGAGGACTATCTTTGCCTTGGGGCAAGTTATTGACGTCCTCGCTGTTGAGTATTCCTGTCCGTCGCCTGGGATAAACTAAATTTCGGTAATCCCAATGAGATTAGTTTTTGTAGCTTCTAACTGGTGGTTTATTTTATACTTCTTGCATTTAAACAGGTGTTTTGTTGTCGACCATGACTTGCCTAGTCTCCTTATTAGTTTCTCCCTAGGGTTCAGCAGTGTCTTGTCTGCTGTACCCTGCCCCCCTTGGTTCTAGTTTAAACAATTCCTCACTTCCATGTGTGTGCAACCACCTAGTGGGTTGGCTGTCTTCTTGTTCAGATGCAGCCCATCCCATTTGTAACACTTTTTCGTGGAAGGTTTTTTTGTTTTTGTCACCATTCAGGGGTGTAATAAATCGGATCAGAAATAAAACGAGAACATTTCTCAACTTTCACTCATCAGCGTTGTTTTAGTAGGGAGCATGATCTGTATACACTGTGATGCTCATATTACAAATCCTCTTTCTCCCAAGAAAAGCTCCTGTGTGAGGATTTTCACGGTTTTATTCTCCCATCTGATTTATGGCCTATGATATGTGGATAAAAATATATAAAAAATACATTTTAAAAAATAATGTGTTCTGTTACCATTAAATTATAAGTAGGCATATGTTTACTCCGTCCTTTAATCTAACATCCAGAATATGTGTCTTCAAAAGGATGGCAGCTACTAGAACAAAGTCCAGGTGATCTCCTGGTAGCCTCTACATTAGTGTGTACCTACAGAGCCAACATTCATTATTAACACTATTTAATTGCTGCCATTCTTTTCTTCCATTCTGCATCCATCTAATTTGTTTTACATTTTCTTATGGAAAAACCCAAACTGCTGCTCCTTGCAGTGTGTAACTTTATTTTCTAGGAGATTAACATAAACTGCATTACTAATATGTTTGTCTAGTTGAATACGTTTGTCAAGACCTTGATGAACCCCAGATTGAGTGATTATCATGAAAAATAAATAAATGTGAAGACATGATGAATATGTATTCTTTTTGATTGGTGGCTATCCTGATCCCAAATTGATGTGTGACTTCAACTCATGTTTGACGCCCACGATATCATCTATAACAGACCCCCTGTCTTTTTGTATTAACTTGGGTGTGATACGCTGCTTGTTGATGTAACTCCATAGCAGTTTTAGCCATTCCAGGTTGTACTGTGAGCTTACTAGACCCACCTGTACTTTTACATTTCTATGGTTTCCAAATTAATCTCAGATTGGTCTAATTAAGATCGCACTAAAACTGGAATGGCTGAAACTGTTATGAAGTTACATGAAGTAGTGCATCACACAGTACAACTATGGCCAAAAGTTTGAATAATGCTGAATAATATTACGTTAAAATATTGAATTACATACCGCTTTGTACTTTTTTCATATTAATAATGAAAAACTGACAATGTGATATTTCGAAATCTAACATAAAATACTTTACTACTATTATGGCTTCTGGTAGACTTCTGTTGCAACATCATTTTGTAGTTGTTTTGATTTACATGATGTTAAATAAAATATCTAAATGTTGTGTTTTTTTTTTGTTTTTTTTGTCTCAATCCTAAAATTCTAGGGAATGCAAATCTTCTGGCCATAGCTGTATATTGGAATAATGATTCCAACCTGGGTCCTTAACATTGTAACTCGGTTCTGTACTATGACCACTTAGCCTTTCCTTGATTAATATAATTAACACACTTTTGGTTTCTATCTAGAAAACAATATCCCAGTTACGAGCTGAGCTGGCAAAAGGTCCGCAGGAAGTTGCAGTTTATACCAAGGAGCTGCAGAAACTCCAGAGCTCTCTGAATGTACTGGAGCAGCAAAACCAGGTGAGGGGGACAAGGAGAAAAAAAAGGTATCAACAGATTGGACTTGCATTTCTACTTGGGCAGTACCTTTCCCAAAAAACGATCAGTGACGTTTTGTAATTTATGTGGAATTGTATAATCAATCTTTTGGAAAACCAAAGTAATGGCAATGTTGTTGTGTAGGCTGTAATTTAAACTAAAACTGACATATTCCGCCTGACAGACAGAGCTAAAAGTTTTCTAACGCCACAGTTGACAGTCTGTTCACAAACCACCCCGAAGTGATTTCACTAGAAGAACGTGTGTTCATATGTTTACATATGCATACCCATCAAATCCATTCAGTAAGGCCAGCCAAGAAAGCAGTAGCAATGCTGATCATCCTTTCTGAATATATGATCCGTTGTTCATAATCTGCTTGTTAGCTGTTCTTTTATAGCAGCACCTTTTTGCCTCTTTGAATATCTAGTCATGACTAAACCCATATTGGCATTTTCAACTTGGGATAGAACCAAAGCTACAGTAGATCAATATATTAATATATATTGTGTGTATCTATCAGTGATGAAACTTTGTTAGGAAATTATTTAGCCTAAATTTACATCAGAAGTGTACACTTCCGTGATTCACGTTTTCAAAATGCTGAAAAATGTTGTATCTGCAGTCATGTAGATGCCTTTAAAGGTACAAGCTAGCATTTTAAAAGCCCTTTTGCTACTCTTCCCTAGCTTTAGTGCAGCCCACACACTGAATGAAGAGATGCGCTTGAGTGTGCAGAAAAGCTTAAAACCCCCAACCACTCCACAGTCTCCGTAAGTGGTAGTAAAGATAATAGTAGCTGGGGAAGTTGCTTAAAATACAATATTAACTAGTTGGTGCTACTTTAAATAAATTGCAGTTTTTAATTTGTTATGTTTTCACACTTCATTGTGAATACGATGGCCGTCTTGCGAAACTCGCAACTGTTCGACTCGCACTAGAGGAAAATGAGGGAACGAGTTGAACTATACCTACCCCCAGAGGTAGTTTCAATAATGAAATAATACCAATTTAAACAAGTATGTCAGTAACAGACTTCCCCCACCACGACTGTAAATTCAAACTTGGAGCAATCCTTATGATAATGACATATATAATAACGATCATGACATTATCAGCAGTATGTACATAATAGTTAATAAGAATTAGCAAATAAATGTTTATTCACAGTATATATGCAAAAATGGAAATGTGACATACAGATGGATGGATGTCTGAACAGACAGGCAGACGCCTCAGTTTATCCTGAATCTGATATTCTCAATAACTTATGCCAACTAATATTAATATCAAGTTTCATGACCAGCAGTTAGCTATATGGAAAAATGTGTGAAGTGTGGCACATAAATACAACTGCCTCCACTGTATCCCCTTCCAGAAGTCGTGTAAAATCACTAAGAAGCAGTTTCTGCTTTGTACATGCGTGTTCAATTCTTGCTGTATGGTCTTAGCTGCTTGGTTTCATGATCGGTTTGGGGTTGAAGTGGTTAATAGGGATCGTGGCATTACAGTGTTACTGACAGCCTGTAATTAAACATCATGGAGTCAACACTTGTAAGTGCCTATCTTGGGTGACTTCATCATGGAAGCTATATATATATATATATATATATATATATATATATATATATATATAAATATAAAATCTCTGTGTATACCCCCCTTTTAATATATTGTGTCAGTACCTCTGTGTCTTTGTTCTGAGCTGTGGTTAAGGAATGGTGTTAGGGGGTATCATGTTTAGTGCCATGTGTTTCTTCATGACGTATTGATTTAAGAAGCCAAGCAAATGTGGAAACCATATTTGAGCCAGAGGAGGGCAGAAGGCCTGGTGTGTGAATCATCTTCCTTCCTTGAGGATGGATTAGAACTGAGCCCTCACTCTGGCGCACAGCATGCAACATTTGTTGGAGAAACTTTATAAAAAAAACAACTGTAATCCCGTCACAGATTCTCCCTCCTCTAATACGAGGAAATCAATCAGTAAAGCTATGATTGAAAGCCTCAGTAATAAAATAACGGGTTAGCTATGGACTTGGACCACAGTTCAAAGCAGCAGACTTTATGTCACTTTTACTATTGTTAAGTGACCTCGTAATCTGCTAGAACAGACTGCATTTAGTTAACCTAATAAGTCCTGACTGCTCTGTGTCTGTCTAGATTAACTTTTTGGAACTGTGAATACCTTTTAATATATAATTTCAGCAGGGTTAGAAACTAACAAAATTCTGGTACTAGTCCCAAGGACTAGTACCTTTTGAAACATGCTAGTCCTGATGTAAACTTACTAGTCCAAAAAATGAACACGTTATCAATTTAGAATAAAACAGGTAAAATAAGCATTTATTCCCAGATGCATTTGGTTGGGTTAATGAACTTTAAATTAACAGATCAGATAGAGGCTCCACACTACCACTTCATGTACAAAAGGAGTAGCAAGCTCCACAGAGTGTCCCTCTTCATATAATTTGTGTAGCAAAACTTGGGATTTGTGTCACAATACCTGAACGTTTTATTTTCTGGTATACAGTTATAACACCAGAGAACACACTGGTATATTACTGGTGTATAAAATTATTACTTTAAATGTATAGTATACCATAGCTAAACAAATTCAGTTTATATGTGTATTTTATAGAACTTTAAACTGTACAATGGCTGTGCCAACAACTACTAAAAAATAAAACATCAAGTATCATTATAAATGGCGGTAGCAGATCGCTATTGCTGCTAAAACTAGTAGTGTACCTGTACTGTTTCAATAGATCCACTTGTTACTCCACTCTGCTTGAACTTTAGGGTTAGGGATTTTTTTTTCCTTGGATCGGAAATAGGAGGATTATTATTTTAGTCTTGTGTCCCATAAAGAGCGCTTTTCATTTATTTTATTCATTCTCATACTGTGCTGATCGGTAACATTAGAATTTCTCTGATTATTTATTTATTTATTTATTTATTTATTTTTTTATTTATTTTTTACTCTTCTGTGTAGCAACAGATCTGACAGGAATAGAAAAACTCTGTTTTAAAAGGAGTATACATTATAAATAAGTTTAGTTTTAACCAGAATAATTACCCCTTGTCTTTTCAATACTGTAGTTTATAAAACTGAGGTTCTGAACTTCATTTGCCTTGGCTTTAGCATTCCCACACCGAAGCTCATTTGGCAACGTGGTAAGAGGGTTTGGTTGCAGTGCATGTCAATTAAACATATTTATTCTGTGCTCCAATCACAAACTAGTATTATTGTATGGAATTAAATCATTGGCACACCACTCTGACATAAGTACCGCTGCATTTTCAAAAATAAAAGGAAGGAAAATAAAAAAAAGTACTGCAGGATTGTACAGTACTTATTTTTACGTGTGTTTTTAAAGCAGATGCGATACCTATTCTATTTCCACGACTGACTTTTTTAGGTACTCGTCGAGAGGACTACTGACACACAGATATTGGCTAGTTCAGGAAGTATAGACAAAATGACAATCAAATGCAGCACATCTAGCAAACATTCGGATAAGCTGTAAAATACAATTTAATGTTACAAACTGGATTATGCATACAAACAATATCGCTGGCTGAGAGCAGGATCACCCTGACTAACACAAATAATATTATAGGTATCTTCAAATAACATTCTTATTCTGTTACTGTCCACTGCAGAATCACTCACAATGATTGTTTACAGTGATTTGTTGTGAGTGGTTCTGCAATTACTTTTAATATTTACTTTTTGTTTATTTTATGCAAGTGCTTTTATCTGAATTCAGTAGCTGCTGGTCAATTCTAGTTTCCTGACAAAAATAAAATCAGCCTATGGGTCATTATAGAAGTGAGAGCCAAATCCATCTAGTGATCTGCTATTTTTCATTTTGTTGCATAGCTTGTAATCAATGTGTTTTGTTTCAGCAATTCAGTTCAGTTTCAGTTTTTATTTAGTAGGTAATATTATTTTGTTAATTATTTAGTTTGTTTTCAGTTAATTAAATTCAGAAGATATATTTCAGTTTTAGAAAAAAAATAAAATAAATAATTGTCTTTTTTTAGGCCCGTGCCGAGTTGCTGCATAGTACATACACAAAAACAAACAATAAAAAAAACATATTAATCACTTCCAGTTTTCTTTTTTGAAAGTGCAAACATATACACCCATGTGATTTGGGCAACAATGCCACAGTTATTTTAAGTTAACTTCAAAAGATTGTGGTTCAGTTTCAAAAAGACCCTGGTTTCAAGGGTAGATCCTGATCTGTTTCTCTTTCTTGCAGTCAAATCCCCACAAAAACATGCACTTCACGTGTCCCTGAGCGGCAGGTGCTATACACAAGTCATGGCCTAACTCAGCCACATACTGTACGATCTTCCTTAATTATTTTGCACATGCTTTTGTCGCTTTTATTTGAATACTCAAAATGCTCACAGATCGAGCATTCTCTTCGTCTGCCATTTGTTGATTTTGCAGACATTTTACTGCACATAACCAGGTACTTGAGTGCGAAATCATACTACAACCCGTTATCGTGCCACAGAGCAGGAAGTCATTGCAGCTTGACTGTACTATTTGTATAGCATTTCCATGAAACCATATTACCGTAATACAAGACTGAATAGATTCAATTCTTACCATTTTTAAGGCTCTGCATGGTTTGGCTCCACAGTACTTGCCTGATCTTTTATCAGTTTACACTCCCTCATGCAACCTTCGCTGATTCTGGACTGTTTTGTGTTTCTCCTGCTCGTCTGCGCTCCATGGGTGAACAGGGCCTTTTGTTGTTATGCCCCAAAACTCTGGAACGCCATTCCTAAAGAAATCAGGGATTCGGCCACTTTTCAGTGCTTTTAAATCTAGCTTAAAGACCATTAATTTTTAGAAAGGCATTTTTGTGAATGGTTTTTATCTTCTGTGTTCCTTGTAATTTTTGTTTGTCTTGTAAAGCGCTTTGAGATGATTGCTTTTAAAGGCACTATATAAAATAAAAATAAAAAATGAAGTTTATTCTGTTACATATTATGTCTGTAGCAGGCAACTAAATCAGAAGAGCAGTTCCTGAAACAGATTGTATCAAGAAGTTTTTTACAGAGTTTTTTTATTATTATTATTTAAAGAGTTTCTCAGAAAAGCTGTCAAAGAAGGGGCAAGAGTGTGAGGAATTGGAGAAGCGTCTGAATGAGGAGGTGACGAGTAAGAAGGGTCTACAGGCCAGCCTGCAGCAGAAGGAGCTAGACTGCCAGCAGTTGCAGGCTCAGGCCTCGTCGATGAAGGCCTCCCTCCAGAGAGTGCAGTCTGAGCTGAGCGAGAGGGGGGAGGCTGGCCAGAAGCTGAAGGGGGAGCTCTCCGAGGTGGAGGTCAGGCACCAGCAACTAAAAGCAGAGTTCAAACAGGTCCAGCAGCAGAGAGATGAGAAGGAGCAGCAAGGCCTGCAGCAGCAGAGTGAGATCAACCAGGTGGGAGTCCAGTTTGTGGCACACATGTTTTGATAAAAAGCATTGAATGTAATCCAAATGGAAGTCTTCAGGGATCTATTTTGTAACAGCTGAAATCTTCTTAACAGGTTGGAATCCAGAGAGAATTCATTGGTACTTGGGATCAGTCAGTAATCTGTGCCAAAAACAAGTATTCTCATTTGACAGTGTTATTCCAGAGATTAGGAAGACCTAAATTAGCAAGGCAAAGCAAAACTATGAAAGACAGAATTCTAAAGAGAGAAAAATGCACAAAAGTAACCACCTTTATTATCACAAATACATGGAACCAATTAGTTTTTGATTATGTTCTCCCCCTTCTTCCTACAAGAGCTATTTTGACTGCAGTTATTTGACCCATGTATCATTGTTGTGGCCAAGTCCATACATGTTTATAGCCTTTGTGACAGGATTGGGAAGGGTGTGGGGGTGTGGGTTACATTAAGTCAATGGAGCTGGCCTGCTGATTTCAGTACCAGCCGCTTCAGGGTATGTAATAAGCTCTCTTTTGCAGCTGCACTCTAAACTGCTGGAGACGGAGCGGCAACTTGGAGAGGTGCAGGGCCGCCTGAAGGAGCAGAGACAGCTCTCTGGAGAGAAGCTGAAGGACAAGGAGCAGCAGGTGGCTGACCTGCAGCTCAAACTCTCCCGTGCAGAAGAGCAGGTATGTTTTATTTATTTATTTAATTATTTTATTTTATTTATTTCAGCAAATATGGTAAGCTGCGTTATCCCCTGCTGGGTATGCATATCTGAATAATGGTTTATTTAGTTGATGAAACTTGTTTTTAGCTATTAGGTGAAGAATTTGTGTGCATAATTAAGCAAACCATAAGAAAAACACAGATTTTCTTTTTTCTTTCTGTTTAATATTATAGTTAAAGGAAAATGCAGTAAGCTCGACTGAATTGCAGCATCAGTTGGACAAGGCAAGACAACAACATCAGGAGTTGCAGGGTGTGCAACAAAACACCACCTCCAAACTACGAGAGGCACAGGTAAAAGCTACCTCGCACCAGGTTGCTCAAGGCATTGAAGTGTATATGTTTGGATCCCAACTCGAAATATGCCCCCATCTAGATCGGGTCGACTACATCTGGTTGGAGTGAATTAAAATTTTTAGAGCCCTGAAATTTGTGTTCGGGGTAGTGTTGTTTTGCGAATGACCCCTTCGCAATGCAGAAAATTCACTTAACCCCAACCCGATCTGAAGAAGATCATCCGAAGACGTAACCTAACTTAAGCAGTGAGCAGCAACATCACCATGCATGTCAGTCTTCCAATTATAGCTACAGTACCACATTAGCTGCGCAGTACACAAAAGTACCATCATTTTTGCTGTATTCAGAATAAAATAATATCTAAAAGTAGCACCCTAAATATTCTACATTTGTTTAATTTTAACAAATAATAACATTTAATAAGAGTCTGAATAGTGCAACTTGTCCAGAATGCTGCTGCTGTAAGAATACTGACAAATACAAAATGAACTGAACATATGATCTCAACATATGATCTGTCTCGGAAACTTTGCATTGGATACCTTTTCAAATATTGGGTTATTTTTAAGATTCTTCTGTTGACCTTCAAGGCTGTCCGGAGAACAGTCCCTAAATATTTATCAGACTTGCAGCATCTCTACATCCCTAAGCGTATAAAGAAAATACAAAGATAGATGCCATATGGTAAGAAATAACAGAACAATTGGAAATTGATGGCATGTCTATCTCTTTATTTCACCTTATTTTTGGTCAAAGTGACAGGGAGCGCCACATACTGGTTTCGTATTTCTGTAAAGTGATGCTTATTTGTTTCAAGAATGTTGACCAATAATAATAATAATCACATTCACACACTAACCGAAGATTTTATTAAAACAGAAAATAAAAAAAAAATAAAAAAGTATATTAAACTAATTGAATCCGTTTTTACAAAGAAATATGTGTAAATATATTCTTTTTGAATGATTTACATGTTAAATCAGATCACATATAAACATTCACTGTTAAATGTCATTTTTTTAGTGTGTGGTGTACCCAGACTATTTCTTTGTTTTATTTATTTGATTTAGTCTCCCGGTGTGCATACCCCATGTGAAAAAATCTTGATCCGTCAGAAGCACCGCCCCACCCCCCCACCCCCCCAAAACAAAATCTAGTGGTCTAGATTAAGGTTTTTCATCAATCCCAAGGTTTTTCAGCAGGGGACTCGCTGGTATGAACACTTAGGGGTTAACATGGATGGATGGATAAAGTATAAACTATAAAAAAAAAAACATGTGTACAATTCTACCCATGGATCATGTTTATTTAGTTATTAATGTTGTTATTTGTTAGAATTAAACAAATTCAGAATATTTAGGTTGCTATTTGATGTGTTATTTTATTCTGTTGTGTTCTGTTCTAATGTGGTACTGTAGCTTTAATTAAAAGACCGACGTGCACTGTGACGTTGCTGCTCACTGCTTGTGTTTTCGAGTTCGGGTTAAGTGAATGTTCTAAAACGTGATGGGTCATTCGCATGACAACCCCACCCCGAACGCGAAAAGATGTCTGGGTTCTAAAAATTTGAATTAACCCCAACCCGATGTGGTCGACCCAATCTGGATGGGGGCGTATTTCGAGTTGGGGTCCTAACCATATACATTAAATCTGCTTCAGACCTTGTACGTGCTGCAGTAAGTAACTGTAGGCTACTTTGAGTTTCCCATAGCTATAATCTTTCTTGGTACTAGGGAGAGTGCAGTAACTGAGTGAACTTTTGAGATAACTTTGGATTTTTAAAGACTCGATAGAAATGTGTACCAAACAACACAAATGTTAACAGGAACATTCTAATGCAGATGTAAACCTTACTCTAGAATGATTTGGAACAAGTATTGCGTCAGATTGGAGATAAAGACCAGAAGATCCAGAACCTGGACGCTCTGCTGCAGAAGAGCAAGGACAGCATCACCCAGCTGGAAACAGAGCGGGATGACCTGTGTGCAAAAATCCAGGCAGGGGAGGGAGAGACAGCCGTGCTCAACCAGCTGCAGGAGAAAAACCACGCTCTGCAGGAGCAGGTAGAGAACACACGTGCCTTCTGGTTACTTACAAGCTTTGTGAAGTCTTTTTGAAAGCCATGCGCTGTGACCAGTGTGAGAATGTGTAGAGATTGGTCTAATGAAGTCTGTCTATTCCAGGTTACCCAATTGACAGACAAGCTTAAGAATCAGTCAGAGAGCCACAAGCAGGCCCAGGACAATCTTCATGAGCAGGTCCAGGAGCAGAAGACCCACTTGAGGGGAGCCCAGGATCGCTGTCTCTCCCTGGAGACCACCATCAGTGAGCTCAATGGACAGATCACTGAGGGCAAGGAGAAAGTGACCCAACTAGATTCTCAGGTAAACATTGATACCAGCTTGCAGACCTCAGTGGGAAAATGATGTCACATCTCACAGCCTATTTTTGAAAAATATTAAAACATCAGAATGAATTGAAATTCTACTGTTCATAATACAGTGCCCTTAAATTGTTTTAGTTGAAGGCGAAAACTGAATTGCTGCTTTCGGCTGAAGCTGCCAAAGCTGCCCAGCGAGCTGATTTGCAGAACCACCTAGAGACAGCCCAGCATGCACTGCAGGACAAGCAGCAGGTAAGACATGGTGCTGCACCACTCAATCAGCATTCTTATTTAAAACTGTCCATCAAATCAACAGTACGAAGGTCAATCTTAGAATCAGGACTTCAGAGGATGTGTTGCAGTATGATACCTCTGTTAAGAAAGGGGAACAAGACTAAAAGGCTTAAATGTGCACAAGAACAGAGAAATTGGACTATGGAACAATGATCAAAGGTGCTTTGGACTGTTAATAGATGGACAACGACACCTGTGCCTTCTGCCAGTTCTGTTAATTCAACGCTTGTCTTCTTTCTATTCCTTAACACTAGAAGGACCGGAGATATACTCATACCTAGAAGCCCCGCAGCAGTCTTTCTGACGGCTGTATTCAAAACAATGTAAATAGTGTAACGAAAGGAGAAACAGTGGGATGTATTTTTATTTTTTTTTTATATACAAGTACGTCACATAAACCTCTGAACAACCGAAGCATATATATATATATATATATATATATATATATATATGTATATATATATATATATATATATATATGTATATATGTATATATATATATATATATGTGTATATATATGTATATATATATATATATATATATGTATATATATATATATATATGTATATGTGTATATATATATATATATATATATATATATATAATAATGAACATTTATTTTGCAAATCAATAATGAACATTTTGCAAATCAAAACAAGAAAATGTAAATAAATAAACATCTGAACAGAACATACATATTTATAAAACTGAAACGATAGCAATACATTTTTAAGTTTTCGACAGCAATCGGTTTATTATCAGATGAGCAAAAGCAACTGAACAACATAGATAAATAAACTTGAAAAAAACATTTTACAGAAGCGCACAGCACAAGAAGTTATAAAAAAAACAGTCTAATTTTTCTTTTTTTCGACAAAATGGTCTAAGGCTGTTCACAATCAACACAGATAACGCACTTCTCCACACCGCCTTTCTGCTCAGGGCACAGCTGTCCGAAGTTTTATTTTTATTGCACTTGCCAACCTGGCATTGGCATCTCCTTGCGGCTCTCAGCGGGGTTGCCAGCTTCAGCTGTGGGTACATGCTTGGCAGTCTCCCTCTGTTCCAAATGCTTCTTGCGAAGTTGCTGTGCTAACTGTAAAATATATTTTCTCCTTGGTAAATTATTCTCTGTGCATTCTTTGTAAAGTACCCAGGAGTTGATGGCTGCTAGGTCCAATACATTGTAAAACACCTGAACAGGGCAACGTCGGGCCCCAGCTTTCACGGAATACTTCCGTGCCATCCGATCCAAAACCAACTCCATATTTTGTTGCGTTGTAAAACTTTACGGTCTCTGGTATTTATTTTCACTAGTCCTGATGCTAATAGACTGACCAAAGCAGCGCAGCTGGCAAGCAGGCACCAGCCTTCAATAGGCTGATTGAAAAAAATTCACTCAGGCAGAACGTAGAGACTAATCTGATTACAGCTAAACACATTGCGGACTGGTAAATAAAAATAATAAAGTAGAATACCGTTCTGTATAATCAAAATACAATTGTTTTATGTGTGGCCGTCAATGTGACTGCTCTCGGGGCTTTTAGGTATAATGTAATATATCTGCTTTATTTCTGCAATCCCGCGTTTCATGCTTTGTGAGAATATTTAATACATACGGACAGAAAGGTACACAAACGCACAGCTCCATATGTGTTACACGACTGGAGAAAATTACATTTTAAAAAAGTGTTAAGGATATTCTCTTCAAGTATTGCTCATCCTTGTTGGACAGCTTTTTGGGTCTTCCAGTCCTGGGTTTGTTTGTCAATTACAGATGATGTTTCTCTGTACTTGTTGATTATGCTTCTGATACCACACCTTGAAAATCGAGTGATGCAAGCCATTTCACTCAATGTTTTTCCTTCTTTATGCAAGTCAAAGTTGTTGTAATAGTAGAAAACACTAGTGGTGGTTTTGAGTAAATTGTTGATGCTAATAACGCATCAGAGTAGAAAAATGCAACATGTCTAAGACTTTTGCAGAGCAGTGTATTTATTTGTGTGTGTATATGTGTGTATATATATGTATATGTGTGTGTGTATATGTGTGTATATATATATGTATATATGTGTGTGTGTGTGTGTGTGTATACATATATATAGTGAAACTGATACAACGTACTACCTTGGGACCGTAAAAACAGTGTTGTTACAGAGGTATGTAATAACCAGATTCATGCACATACCTGCCAAATCAGCACAAAAATCAAAACCTAGTACAGTACTAATTGATTAATGTATATACACAATGTATGTAGTATAAAGGTTTAGTACAGAAGAAACACTGAAATAATGTAACATGTAACTAGTACTGTACATTACAATACAATATGTAACTCTGTGTTTTAATTATTTAATACAGTAATTCTATGTTACCTTGGCTAAAGATGGTCAGCTAAATGAATTATAAAAAATAACAAAAAAACATGTAATTAATGTACTGAATAATACTGTACTGTAATTCGTAAAATAAACAAATTAATAAAAAAGTACAGTAATAATTATAGAAATAATAAAATTGATAATATAAATGTCAATAAACATTACCATACAAACTGTCAATTCAGGTACAGTACAGTAATCTTTGTACATATTTTAAGAAGTCTTTTAGGCCCTGGCCACATTAACGTTGTAGAACAAGTTAAGGATTCAAAAGCTGTTTAACAGTGCTTAAATCGATTTGCATCCACACTAAACACGGTTCAGCAACTGAGTTTGAAACCTACTCTGGAGGTAGTCTCGAATTCGGTTTTATTCTTGTCATATTCCATTGGTACAGTCAGATAGGCTAATATACTGTAAGTGCACAAAACTTAATGTGTCCAAAACGCTTTTTAAATTCTTAGATCACATATTGGCAAGTTAAAGGTCTTCATTTTGTCTTTTAATTAAATCAAAGAATGTCTTATCCACCCCAGATTTTCTCTTTGTGCAAATGTTCATCTAATTTATTTACTACGGCATGGGCATTTTTTCCCCCATATGTCATCAAGCGAAGTGTTTTTTCAACAACTGTTTTTGCAGGAACTAACCAAAATCAAGGCTCAGTTGGACCAGGTCAGCACCAAGCTTGAGGATAAAAAAGAGCATTGCAGTCAACTGGAGAGCAACCTGAAGGAGAGCAAGGAGAAACTGCTGAACTCAGAGCAGAAGATTGAGAAACTTGAAGGACAGGTTAAGGTTTGTATACAATGTTTGCCTTCATTTTAATATTTTCTTTCTGAAAAAATATTTAACTGTATGTATACATGTTTATAATTAATTTTCCTATTGGTGGAATGTATGTTCCATCTTTTTAAACCAATTTTCAAAATGGTAATTGTGTATGAAACCTTTGATTTATAAATGGTAATTGTGTATGAAACCTTTGATTTATAAATGGTAATTGTGTATGAAACCTTTGATTTATAAATAGTTATTTTGAAAACCTGCTATTGCTGTACTGCAGAAACACGAGGCTGACCTCCAAGAAGTTCAAATGAACAGAGAGCAGCTTCAACAGGACCTTGAGGAACAGAAGAAGCAGAGTTCAGAAAAAGAGAACAAAGTGAACGAACTCTGCAAGCAGCTTGATGCAGAAAAGGGAGTGTAAGAGAAATAGGTTATATACTGTAGTAACTTTTGTAGTAACAAATTAAAAATCTGAAACCACTACTTGGTATCTGAGGCGGAACACCAATATTTCTCGGAGAATTTGACCAGTGCAGTGCATTGTGGGCTTAATTATGTTTACATGAACAGAATTGTATTAAATAATTATGAACAGGGATCATTAACAGCAATCCCAGAGAGATTCTGATAATACATTAACCGGTAGTGAAAGAATGCTTATGGGAACAATATGGGCAACCTCACATTGCCTAGTTTTTTAAATTCCATGACTTTGGGGACAAATAGGGCGTTACCAGTGCTGCATTTATTTTTCAAAGCTAAATAAATAATGCTGGATAGAATAGTGATCTGGCAGAGTGCCTAGTCCAGCTATTGAGCGTGTTACTCGTACATTTCTCAACAGTGTAACTACTATCAAAGAGGAACTGCAAAAGAAGTCCATTGCTCTTGAAGAAGCAAAGCAACAGCTGACCAAGCAGGAGGAAGACAAGGTCAACCTGAAGCAAGACCTGGAGAAGCTGAGGCAGGAGGCAAAGACGCGTCAGGAGGAACTGAACAACAAAGCTCAAGCCTTGACGGGAAACCTTCAGAAAACTCAGCAGGAGAAAGAGTCCCTATTGAAAGACCTAGCAGCAATGAAAGAGAACCTGTCCAAAGTCTCGCAGTCTCTGAAGGAGTCGCAGACACAGCTGGAGAAGCAGAAGCAGAATGAAAAGGAAGCCTTAGATCAAAAGGTTAGTTCAGTATGTATTTTATTCAGAACTGGCTTCTGGAATTAAATCTTAAAATGCCCTCTGCATTTTTATGCAGAGTGTTCTGTAGGGCTTGTTGCCCTGAGAGTAATGAAGCAGAACACTGAAAGAAAAAGGCAGCTTTTATCATTTTTTTTTTTTTTTTTTTTAATTTTATTTCAGGAAAAATCTCATCAGAAAGTGAATCAGGAGCTTCAGAAGAAAGCAGAGTCTGCAGCTAAAGAAGTAAACCAGGTTAAAAGTCTACTGCAGACAAAGGATGAGGTAATTGATAAAAACTATAGCTATAGACAGTAAGTCACCTCTCTATTGTCGCCCAAGAGTATGAACCTGTGATCTGAAAGGGTTGTTTTGGTTGCAGGCTGAGAAAGAGTTGAAATCCCAGCTGGCATCAGTAAGCACTCAGCTCTTAAAAGTGCAGGAGGGACTGAAGGAGAAGGAGAAAGCACAGCAGCAGCTACAGACAAAGTTAAAAGGAGCACAAGAGTCCTCTACCCAAGAGATAAAAAAACTGGAGGCGCAGCTAACTGATTTACAGACGGTTCATTTGCAGAAGGTATGTGTTGTGTTTACAAGCATCTTCATTATTGCAAGCTTTTGATGATCCGGTATGGAGCTTAGTTTTCTGGTGTATATTATAACTGTATTTGCTAGTTTGTTTTATTACTTAAATCCTGTTTAAATAGAAATATAACAGCATGTTTTGGTTACAGGAGAAGGGGGTTATTAATATAGGCCTGTAACAAAAATAGATCATTGGTACATTTTATTTCGTTATGGAAAAAAAAAAGTTTCTTGTCTATTGAGGGCTTCTGTTTTTCGGGTTTCATTAATTGTATTTTTCGGTGCTTATTTTTAGCTATTTTCGAGTTTTATGTAAATCGTTTTTTTTCGGGGCTTTTGTTTTTGATATACTGTATGAAATTAGTGTTTTAGGTTACTTTCCAAAATGCTTGAGCAGGTTTTTTTTTGTGTGTGTGGCAAAATATGTATAGTAACTTGTCAGTACTTGCACACTTAAGTTGTTCCTTCTTTCCTTTGCTGTCTTCCACAACGAAATCCCTATGGTCACGGGCACATTTTTCTGGGGTTTTTGTGTGTAGGCATTTTTGTACATTTCGCCACAATTCTGTTTTAAATCCTCCGTGTTTAACTATAATACAGCTTTAAAGCCCGCTAGCAAGCCTCCATCCTGATTGTAATCTCGTTGTAAATCTCGCAAGTGGAGTCTCCAATAGAAATGTTGGA
The DNA here is from genome assembly GCF_902713425.1 of Acipenser ruthenus. Taxonomy (NCBI): domain Eukaryota; kingdom Metazoa; phylum Chordata; class Actinopteri; order Acipenseriformes; family Acipenseridae; genus Acipenser; species Acipenser ruthenus. Next base: position 44,964,590 of record NC_081195.1, read on the forward strand.
ATGTGCTGTCACTCGGTAGTTGGGGCGGGTTTAAAGTATTCAGAACGAATCAATGATAGATACAAGTCAGGAAGGCAGGACATTGCCCAGCAGCACAGGGAAATGTATTTATTATTATTTTTGTAGTAGGTTTTATTTTTTTAAATGTGAAAAGGTTAAAGTCAACGTGAATAGATTAGATTAACCATTAACACAGTTTTTCCGGTGTATTCCAGTGTTTATTGGCTGTCCACAGATTTATTTTTTTTTGTATCAGGGGTGTTTTATTGGGTTTTATCGGTTAAAACTGAAAATCAGAAGCCCTAAATATTTATATAATAACGTTAATTTATTATCGCGCCTTTCACACCTAGGTGTCTCGAGGCGCTGTACAAAACAATAAAACACAAATCAACATTACAAAACACAATGAATAACAATTAATCAGTTAAAAAATGATAGATACATAAATAACTAAAATACAGTAATAGGTAAATATAAAGATAAAATCAATCGCCATAAAAGTACAGTATATTAAACCGTGCAGACCGCAGTAGAGTCAGAGTTACAGCAGAGAAAAAAAATAATACAGCGGAGAATAAGGGCGTCTTAAGGGTATTTTTAAATGTGGCTACTGTTGTAGATTCTCTAATGAAAGTTGGTAGCGAGTTCCAAAGAAAAGGAGCAACACGGCTAAAACTGTGCCCTCCGAGCGTAACACGTTTTTGGAACCATGCATTTGAACAGTCCAGAGTTAGAGGATCTAAGCTGCCTCCCAGGCATGTAATGGCTAAGAAGGTCCATTATATAACTAGGACCCTGATTGTGCAGAGCATTGTAGGTCACCAATAATATTTGACGCAAAACATGGGACTGGATATTCAGCCAATGCAAACACTTAAGGACCGGAGTAATGTGTTCTGTCCACTTGGTACCGGTAAGAACCCTTGCTACTGCATTTTGCACCATCTGCAATCGATGTAAAGAGCCATTATTATTATTATTATTTTTTTTTTTAGGTTGAGGTGGAGGAGAAATTAAAAGAGCAGTTATCACAAGAGTTAAATGATGAGAAAGAAAAGTTAACCAAACTTCAGAAATGCTATGACAGCACAAAGGAAAGTCAGTCTAAACTGCAATCTGACTTGTACGGGAAAGAATCGGAGCTTTCTGCAATTAGGCAGGACCTAAAGGTGAGTGATGATACATTTGGTGTCTTACAAAACACTCCTTCCTTACTGTTGCTGTTTTCTGTGCATGGTCCTGCAATACCAAATTCATCGTAATTGTAGTTGTTTTTATCCATGTGTCCTGGATAATGCAGTCGAATACATTCCCCCATATATTACATGAGGTTGGGCCCATCGGGAGAGAATTCAGATAAGCAACACTTCCCCAGTCTATTGCAGTAAATGATGTACCAGGGAAGCTTTTATTTTAAACACATTTAAAATTGATATGATAGAGGAGGTTAAGAAATGACATCCCATGACCCACCATATTGGTTTAACTGGTCTATACTCCACTGCAGAGCTACAGTGGTGTTGGTTGCATAACTACGTTTTTCAGGGTAGCATGTCCCAGTTCATCCAAATTGCCTATGCAGTGAAATGTGAGACACAGTCAGCAATTTTCCAAAACGCAGTTACCAAATTTGAGTATTTCAAGTGAGTACTCTTTACACACTGAAATTAACTGATAAGTTAATTGTATTATATGTGTTACATCAGTGACATGCCTCTGAACACAAGAACCCTGGAAATCAAAATGAAAATACATTTGTCAGACCATTTGACCAATGTCCTAGAAGGTTCCAAAGGTGTTCTATGGGATTAAGGTCTGGACTGGGCCATCCATAACCTCTATCATCTGCTCAAGATGGCAGTATGACAACGGGCATTATCTGGCACCAGAACAAACTCCAGGCCAATATGACCAGCAAAGGGTTAGGGTCCAAGAATGAGTCTGTGCCGTAGAGCTTTAAATCCTCCCCTTGGAAGCACAAAAAGATCCATGCGACCTCCAATGCAGATGCCTCTTCACACCACGCTGTAAGTGAGTCCTCGCCAAGAAAATTGTCATATATTCAACAATGTTGCATTGAGTAAATAATTCACTCTCGAGCTGAAAATGATAGATGAAATATTGATTCATCACTGAACAAAGCACATGCCCAATGATGAAGCATGTGCTTTGTTCAGTGATGAATCAATATTCTGTGTTGTGGGGTCAATGGAGCTGTCACTGGTCTTTTGGAGGTTTACATTTAATAATAATTTAAACCTCAAAACTCAAATCTTTCTCACAGTTTTGTTTTTGCGGTGACTCCAGTTGCTGTCCTGAAGTGGATATTGACTTTGTGCCCGTGTGCAGTGGACTGACAGTTCCTCACTGCTATATTGTGTAGATATTGATTACAGCGTGGTGTGGTTGACCTCCCATGACCTTGTCCAGGACATCTAGTGTACAAACCTGTGGTTTGATTACATGTCCACAACTGGAAAAAACACTAAAAGGGGACACACCAAATTGACTAGCTACAGAGTCTTTGTTTATCTCCAGAATTAACAGCTCTGGCAGTATGGACTTCAGTCAGAAATATTTGCTGCCACCACCTGACATCAATAGAAGCCATGATTCCCAAACCAACAACAATAAACAATGTTATCACCTGATCAGCCTCTTCACTAATGATGAAATCTAAATTCTAAATGAAGGTACCTTCTTTTAAGGAGGGCAGCCAGTACAAAATGCACCTCAACAGGTGTCCCAATCTATTGAATAACACTTAAAAGGTCTACCTCGTGAATGGCTTGGTGTTATTTTTTGCAATATTTAATGTTTGCTCCTTTAATTCTTGTGGAGTAGTGTAGTATGGCTATATCAACCACAATTGGTTTCAGTTAGAAACATGCAGTTTTCCCAATAATTGAGGCAGTAGCTACTTTCTTTCACCTTTCATAAACATCACTGGCTATACTCCTTCTGTAAAAGGCAGAAATATGCATTCTCAGCTTGTTCCTTTTTCCTCCTCCCTTAATCTCAAATATAAAATATTAATAATGTAATGTTTGTACAGACTACAGAGGAGAAGCTGACATTGGCTCAGGAAGAACTAGTTACAAACAGGAACCAACTTACCAGCCACAGTCAGTTGATCCAAGACCTGAATGCAGCCAAGACTGAGCTGGAGCAGGATGTGGTAAAGAAGAACGAGCAGATAAAACAGCAGGTGAAGACTTTACAGGAAGAACAAAAACAAAAGGTGAGTGTTTACTTGGAACTATGTCTGCAAGTTACAGCTATTCAGTATTCTGCTGTAGATGTGTGTTAAAGATTACTGGTCTGCATTGGGCCCTGGTTCTAAAATCTAGTTCTGATCTACAAGTGTAATGTGTTTGATTGCTTTGAACCAGCATCAACTGAAATTGAGCACATTTTTATATTTTTCTTGCAGACAATAAAGGAAGAGGAATTGAAAAAGGAGAAGTCAACGGCAGCAGAGCTGAATGAATTGAAGTCTAAACTGGAGAAGGAAGTGAGCAAGCTGACTGAGGGACAGAGGACGCTCAAAGAACAGTACGAGAAAGTAAGCCAATGAACCAGTTAGGGAACCAGTCTGTCTGAATGTCACAATTTTAGATGTAGGTTGTGGTGATCTACTTTTTCATGATACTAATGGATCTAAATTAGTATTTACAACTGGGCGGGGTGCATTTTACTAATACACATGTTTTTAATTAGCAGTTCCAGTTTAGGCTTGCCATCTATTTTCTTTTTGTGCATTTTACTTTGTTTTTATATGCATAAGGTGCATTTTAATGCAACCTACTCTGCTTTGAATGATTTTGTAACGTACAGGAGCTGACAAACCTGAAGGATGCCAAACAGTTGCTGATTCAGCAGAAGTTGGATACACAAGGGGTGGCTGACAGCTTAAGGTCTGCCCTGGAGCAGGAGAAGAAAGACCACAAGACAACCAGGGAGGCCATTGGTAAAAGAGAGGAAGAACTGAAAAAGGAGCAGACACAGAGAGAGTCTAAACTGGTAAAATGTTACTCTCCTAAATCAAGTCATTTAAACCAGAACAGTACCAGTATATCATTACTGCAAATTAATATGTAAAATGTAATATTTATTCAGGTTTTGTTTTTTTGTTTTTCAAATTGTAGAAACCCAACCAGACATGTGTTTAAAACGGTATCGCTACAAATAAAGTTTTGCACTTTTGTGTTGCAGAACACAGAGCTGAAGGCTACAGAGGAGCAGAGGAAACGACATGAGGAGGCAGAGGCCAAGCTGACCATGCAGATCACAGCGCTGAACGAGAACATCGGCACTCTGAAGAAGGAGTGGCAGAGCAGTCAGCGGCGGGTTGGGGAGCTGGAGAAGCAGACGGACGACCTGCGAGGGGAGATCGCAGTACTCGAGGCCACAGTGCAGAACAACCAGGACGAGAGGAGGGCACTGCTGGAGAGGTGGGATTTTACTCTGTGTGTGTGTGTGAGTGACGAGGGGTGGATATAGAGAGATACATGAGTATTCACAGCCAGCCAAAAAAACAAGTGGCCTCAGGTGCGAATTAATTTTGTATTGAAGTATAAATACTATTTTGTGAACAGTTTTAAAGTATACTGTTTAAACTTGCAATGGATTAAGAAGAGCGTGTGGACTCTGAAGAAGTCACTTGCCAAAACAGTTGTCTACTTTTAACTTAGTTTTTCACAGCTTTGCTTTTAAATTGTATTAAGCAGTACAGTGTAGATGGCTGATCAGCACAAAGACCTGACCACTTTAAAAGTAGGCGATTTTAGTAGCTTAAGCAAAGATTGTCCTAGAGAATGTCTCCACAATTTCTTATATATGTGTAAATATGTACATAATTCTACCAATCCGTTAACACCAAACCGACTGATATGTTTACCTCTCTGGATTGTTACTCGTTACTGCTGTCCAAAGTATTTGCTTTCTATGGTTTTCCTATTCTTGCGCCAATTGCCAATGCTATTTTATGACCTCTTGTGCAAATGTAAAAGGTTTACATGGCACATTTTTCCAGAGCTGGCTTTATCTGTATTTCCCAGTCTTGAGCCCAATGTGCAGGACAGATTAGAGAAGGCATCTCCTCATGCAATGAGTCATAGACGTGGTGTGAGAGGAAGGAGCCACTGTCTTGTCAAAAACAGAAGGGAGCTTAATGTTTCATAAAACTTTTTTTAGTAATTCATTCAAAATAGGAATTCCTAATTTGTCAATTTTATTTGCTGCTCAATCAGGTGTCTGAAGGGTGAAGGAGAAATAGAAAAACATCAAACCAAAATGATGGAAATGAGAAGGAAACTGGACGATACAACTGCAGCAATGCAAGAGCTGGGGAGGGAGAATCAAACACTACAGGTGCACTTTCAATTAACAGATACATTAGATGGGTTACTATTTAATGGCAATAAAGTATCAGTTTATAAAATGAATGACTGACTATTTGAAGCAAACTGTCATGTTTTTAGATACAAATCTATTTGAAGGTCAATACTGCAACTACAATTACACATGAACCCTATTTCCCTTAAGCTTATCTTTGGACCTTCGAATCGCTGTATATCCAATAAGTCATGATTATGCAGTTCTCCCATGATTCCAAGCGAAAGGCTAAAGATACAACTTAAAAATTCTTAATCGTCAAATACATGTTAAGCTAAGAATCTGTAACAAGCGTAGCGCTGGATTTTCAGAATTGATTTGTTTAATCCTTCTAAAGGTCAGTATCCATGGTGATTTGCTTCTGCTTGCACAGGAAGCTGCTGGGACCCAAAAGTTTTAAATGTCTCAATTATAACCCAACAGATCAAAAACTCACAAGCACTAACCCGGAAATGGGCTGAAGACAATGAGGTCCAGAATTGTATGGGATGTGGAAAAGGGTTTTCGGTCACTGTAAGAAAGGTATGTGTACCGTCATTGTTTTGTATCTTACACGTGCTAGGAACGTGAGAATGTTTATGTTCCGTTCACAACATCTCGGAAAGCAGATGAGCTTCATCCTGGTTAAAATCTTTTAAATAAATCAATCCAAAAATGTGTATGTAAATTCTCCAGTGATTCTCCTAAAGGCTATAAATGTATCTGGCATTAAAGTAAGATTAACAGTGGTGAGGTTTACAGAACTTTTGTATCGCCAAATTGTAAACTTTTTAAAACATATGCATGCCACATGTAAACCTCTCCAGTAATGCAGTACTATGCCAAACGGGCGTAACCCCATTTATGATCAGTTTTTCAGTCTTGTTGTCGCCAAACTAAACATACCTTCACTTCAGCAATACAATGTAACCACTCAAACCACAGTAAAACAGCTAAATATAACACTGAAAACCTACTCAAGGCATATTCTTTTTAAATAAACAGGGCCGCTGTAGTGTCAGGAGAGAGAGAGAGATGATGTGCTAACATTTTCATTATTTTTATTTCTCTACAGCATCACTGTAGACACTGTGGGAATATCTTTTGCGGTGAATGTTCAGCCAGGAATGCCTTAACCCCTTCATCCAAGAAGCCTGTGCGAGTCTGCAGCACCTGCTTCGATGAGCTGCAGTGATGACATGCACTCGTGTACTGTTTCAGTTTAAGAATGATTTGATTACTGTATTGTACAGAGCATACGGCATAGGATCACAGGGACTAATGGCTTGTAGCGTGTTGATCTTGGTGGATTTTTGAGGGCTGAAGGGGTTTTTGAGTTTTGCTAAAGCTTCTGAATTATCTGGCGTGCAGTCTAAGTTCAGAGTGCTGATCGGGATGTTGGTTGGATGTGCTGCCTCCTAAATTGCTCTCTTTAATCTCTGATTTGAACCGATGCATCTTAATAAAAGTTAGCTGGCTTTTGGGAAATGATAAACACTTCTGTGCAAAATGTATGTATAAATGTACTAGAGAACATAGTAATGAAAATCTTTCACATGTTAGTTGTGGAAGCTGGTAATTGATTTGTTTTTAAAGGAGTAGTTGGTTCTACAAATTTAACCTGATGAACACATCTCTGGAGGCTTATCAAGACACCACTAGTTCCCAGCTAGGAAGTATTTCACCAAAGATTGCTGTTTGTAGGTAATCTGGATCTGTGAGGCCCAGCATGTTTTTGTAATATTATTCATGACACTGCCAGGTAGAAATCAACAGATTCTACAAACAACAAATCAAATTGGTTCCAACTGACTGCTTGTTCACAGTATTAACCAGTTGCAAAGTTGCTGTTTATAAAGATAGAATATATATATATTAATTTGATGCTTGCATTTATATATATAATGGTATATGCTGACTGGGTATAACTGTTTTTTAATTGTATTCCTTTTAAGTTCTGGTATATGCATATACATACAGTTGTTTTATAAAATCTATTTGGTGATGCTTTTAGACATGCAATATGATGACAATACTCATGATTATGTTAGTTGGATTAGCTGTGGATAAACCAGAATGTAAGATTTATTTTAAAGAAAAAAATGTTTTGTTTTTTTTTTAATTCAGAGGAATTGTGTTTTAACAAGGGGAAATTTATTTCCAGACTCATTGGACAGTTTTCCTGAAATGCCAATCATTTTCCATTGGATTTTGCTGCTAGAGTGTCTGTACGCTTGTCTTGTGCCATAAATATTTCCGAATTTGAAAGCTGCAGATCTCCTCTGTGCTATAGACAACCTTATTCTTTAAATGAATTGCCTTTGTTTGGCATACTGGCAAAGCATGTCACAGTTGAATGCCCAGTTGAGAATAGTAATTGGGCTTTTTGCTAATGTGTCGTACAGTAACATTTACAGGAAAGCCACGTTCAGCACAGTGTAGTGATCAAATTATTTTGTGTCTACCTCTCAGTTGTATTTGGGATTAAGGTACCCTCAAAAGAATGTCGAAACACATTAGTTTGTAGTCTAGACTGATTTCTCCAAAATTTATGTATTTTCTGTGTAACTTTTTTTTTTATATTCTTTGCCTATATTTCCGTACTACCTACTATTTATATGCACTTTCCTGCAGCAAATTATCACATAGCTGCTTGAGTGCCATTGACGTCCTCTTTTTAATTTTAGCCCTCCAGACTTTTATCAATCATGAAATTTATGATCTGAATTCATTTGTCCTAAATAATAATGGTATTCTTTTGTTTAGGCAGTGCCAGATCATTGTCCTGTTTTTTTTATTATACCGATTTTTACATTTTGTTATCACTGCAAATTATGTTAATAGTGTAAAAAAAAAAAAAAAAAAAGGTTGTATGAAATGTGTAAAATAACATTGGTAAGAATTCCACAATTAAAAGAAAAGGAACGTCATTGTTGTTTTACAATACAATGTTTATTTATACATGATGACACTACAGACTTAATTGTAAAAGGGTACACCTACAGTAGATGTAGATCTCCATGCATGAAACATCTGTTTCTTTCATTTGTCATTTGTGATCATGTAGTTGTGCCTTAAGTTGCAATGCTCTTTTCTTTTCATTTTGTTTAGTTAAATGTACAGGCTTCTATGCTGATGAAGCGGTTTACTGCCACTTTAAACACAAATGGATCAATGACTTCAATAATTATCAGGAAAGAGTGTTATTTTTGTCCAGATGTTACCTTTGTTTTCTAATTTGCCCACGTGGCTAAGGGTAAATAAAACTAGGTGTTTCTATTTTTTTCTTGTTGTTTCTTGAGGTGTTTATTTCTAGTTTACTGGTAGGAAATGTAGTTATGCAGTTTTTCATTATGAGGAAGAGCTTGTCACAGATTGTGTGGTATGCTAAAACATGGGTAGTACTATCCTGTAATCTATTTTTCTGGCTATATACTGTTACTTTCTCTTCTTACCTAAGCCACATTCAAACCCAGTCACTGACATGGACCTTTCTTTAGTGATTCCTCTATTCAGTATTTGTAAATCGGATGTGTTGTTAAAAAATAATAATAATAATAAAAAAAATATTCTGAATGTCAAACTTAAATCGAAGTTGCATATAGTGGCTTCTTTAAAAATAATTATAACAAATGCATTTATTTAAAAAAAAAAAGTACAATATTACACAGACAAAGTAACACTCTCACAAAACTAAATTACACTTTTTTTTATCTTCCCAGAGCAAGGTCTTGGCAGGTCTGAACTGGATCTAGTCACATCTGTTAAATCTGTGAAGATTCAAGCCATGAGGGTGCATTCTGACTCCTTGGTTTCCGAGTTTCAGACCTTGATAGGGCCTCAGCTGCTTTTTCTATTTCCAAAATCCATGTTTTCTAGAAAATTTAAAATATAAGACTGTTTATTTTCAAAGCAGCGTTTTGATAATTGACCAAACCTCTGTGAAACCGACATCAACAAAGATGTACTATAATTGCATAAACCACGAAAAAAAAAAAAACCCCGCAACAATACACATTTCTTTGTCCTTTTTAAGTCTCATTTATTCTACAGATGATCTGGGCCAGTCTTGAATGAGGTTACAATTGAAACAAATGAAAATAGGTATTGGTTGCAAATAATTTGCTTCAATGGTGTCGGGGTCCAACCAATAATAAAAGCAGCAGAACCCATATTTTAATACGCTGCCAGGGAAGATGTACAGTAGTCAGGTTGATTTATTTAAAATGTAATTAATAATATATACAAATACATTTCTGGATCATGTAGATAATTAATAATAATAAACTACATTCTACCTTGCTCGATTCTGTTTGTGCTTGCAAAATGAAGACTCCTATGCATTGCTGGTATCGGTTTTGATGCATTATAATAAATGCATTGCGTAATCCACAGCCTAGAAATAAATCCGTAAAAAGTTAGTGGAATGTACAGCAGCAAAAAAAGCAGCCAACAAAATGGACTTGGGCTAGTAACTAAGATGATGAGGAAATGTTATGCCATTCAAACATGTGGCTCTGTCCTTTGCCTTATGCAAAGCAGGTGCTCACTGTGGTATCTTCTGGATTATAATAGTGTTCTTTAGGGATAGTGTGCCACTCCTTGGTGCAGTCTCGGGTTCAACAACATTTCTAGGCTTGCGAGATTGCTTTCTCAGGAGTATGCTAGTTAGTACAGGTGTGTTTTAATGGATTATCTACAGAAGGGACCTTATTCTGCAAACAAAGACATTAGTCCCTCCTTTTACCAATGCAGTATATAAGAATGGCCTGTAATTTTGCACTCTGTGTCTACTTACCTGTCACTTAGTCCAACAGCCAGCAATTGCTAAATAAATCCAGCTCTGGGGAGAACCATGATCTAATTCACTGCATGTGATAAGAAGATAAATATATCTCTCTAGAATTCACAGCACGTATGTCTTTTTGTCACTTTATCACATTACAGCTGGCTGCTAAATGACTTCCACTGTGTGAACACACACATGGGTAATAATTAACCTTTGACAAGTCGAACATGGATTCCCAAAAAATGAAGCGCAATAATTTGCTATACAGTATGAGCTACAAAATACCTTATAAATGCTATTCAGAACCTCCTACTTCTGCACTAGGTGTCTGTTTGGCTCACAGAGTGACATAGTGGATTTCAAGGGGTTTGAAGTTTGTGGAGCAGAAACTCTCTTTGGGCAGTGTAAGCAATCTGTCGACACGATCTGTTTCCAGATGAAGTTGAGTGAACAGACCAGTTGTGGTTGCATGTAGTAACTGGACACCAAAGACTTGATACATAATATGTGACTGTGGGACACTGCAGACACAGTTCCCCACGTGTTGCTACAACTGTTTAAATAACGTGTCTATAATTTTTCTTTTCATTGTTAACATCCTGACAGCTTTTTACAGTTATAACTTTAAAGTCTGTTTCAAAGCTCTTTTCAAAATGGCTGCTCTAGTGCACTGGGGTTTGAGACTGTCCTGTAAATCACTGCTGGAAAAGCGATTAAAAAAAATTAAAAAAAAATTATAAGAAGTGCTCTGGCTTTTCTGTTCTGTACCACATAATGGGTTGTTATCTGTTTGACAATGTGGGCAATAATCCTTACACGATCAGTGCACTAGAGTGGCAATTTTGAAAATAACTTTGAAACCAGACTTTAAAGTTATGTGTAAAAAGTTTTCAGGATGTTAACAATGAAAAGAAAAATTACAGATAAGCTAATGCTATATTTTTCCGGAACCCCATTACTTACTCTTTAACTAGGTATGCTTTACCTGTTGCATTCAGTTGATCAATGTTTTTTACCAGCACTCTATCCAGTGAAATTGGCTGGTCAACAACATGGAAAGTGCCACCATCTTTGAGCATTGTCTGTAGTTCTTGATTTACTGGTGGACACAAAGTAGCTTGTTCAGAGCTCACAGATTTCTGTAAGGTGAAAAGAAAGAAACCTTGAAGATGAGTCTTGAGAAATATTATTCATATTTCACCCCTTACCTGCTAATAGGACAAAACTGCTAAAATGCTACTTTCAGAAAACTGAAAAAAAAAACATTTTTAAACTTGCATAAAAAATCACTGACAATATTTAAAGTGTCACCCTTTTTGCATTTGTTGTCAGTTTTATTTTGTCTTTGTGCCAAAAGACTGAACTGCAGTGTTATTATTTTGTAAAAAAAAAAAAAAAAAAAAAAAAAAAAGATCATAATGGAGTTTCCTGGTCTGTAAAGGATTGCTTCTATGCAACTGAAAACAATGCTGCAGCATTTCAACACATTATTCCTTATCATATCTATGTAATGTTAATATTTAAAGTAAAACACATTTTTGCAGTAACAATATATTTTTGAAAACATGGCAATACAACTAAACAATATTTTGTTGCATGATGTGTATAACAAGAAACAGACTGCTCCTTATAGAGGCTGCCTTGCTGATCTAGGAATTTTGTAAACAGGAAGTACCACTTTTTCCTTTTTTGCTTTACATGTTACTGTTTGAAACACACGTTAATTCAAGAAAGGCAAAAGTAGCCTCTTCATATCTCCCTGCTTATCGGAGATCAGGTTTGTCCTTTACCATGTTATGTATTTTCCTTTGGGCATTCATTTTTTCATTTAATCTGAAAATAGCCAAAAATGCAGTTTCGCACATATTTGCAAGTAAGGGACGATTTATTTATTACCATGTACTAACATGAACACATGCATGTGAAAGGAATATGGACTCCACCACCTTGTCTGTAAGTGAAACAGCGAACAAATGCACTGTCTTGACAATGGGTATACTTTGGTTTTGTTCTCTGAAACACGCTTTTCTAGTTTTACGTAACAAGTCATTTTGAAGAAAGAGGTAGTACCTCACACCCACAGAAGCAACACAGAGACCCTGTCTAAACACAGCTAGCCCATGATGCTGAAAAGGGATTGGACATGAACAATGTGAGCAACTCATGTCTTGTGACTCCCAGCAGGTGCTGCTATTGGACAGTGTTGTTTGGAAACAGAGAGTCAAGGAGACCAGCTAAACGGACCGGCAAAAGTAACACAATTCTTTATTTATTACCATGGAGAAAATAAATCAATTTCCCAATTTCAGTATTCAATCAAAACAAAAATAGTCAGTACTGAAGTGTGCTCTAAATATAGATGGACTTTGAACATTTCCTTAAGGTAAAACAATAAAGAATATCTCACACATTGATTCAGACTTTATTCAGTGATGCTCAACCTGCAGGCAATTGGGTATTTTTAATAAAGACACAAAATGAAAAGCTCATAAACCCAAATACAGTAGCATGACTAAATTGTAAACTATACCTTTACAGTATGTTTTATCTTACTGCTTATTCTTGCAAGTCTAATAGACAAAGGTTTCTGCACCTGAGTATATTTTATTTAAAATAAAACCCGAACAAAGAAGTAAATGATAAAAGTCTGTTATTAATTGCACACACAAATAAAATTAAAAAGTATTGATTTTAGGTTCTTACCTTTTTACTGCGTTTATTCTTGGTAATCAACAGAAAATCATCAAACAGGAACACATATACCTCTTGGAGCTTTGTACTTCCTGCAAAATAATAAAGTTGTATAATTTATCTCAGTTAATTGATTTTGTAGCCATTGTCAGCAACTGCCCTTCTAAATGCAACACCTACCTGTCAGATTCAATCTTCCTTCATGTAAAAGATGTTGGTTTGAAGATATGAGGTTTTCCAGACTGGTTTGTTTCAACACATGCTTCAAATTCTGTGGGCACAAAAATAAAAACATGCCTGTAGTTCTGTTTTATTAGCATTTTTGTGTGATATGCATGTGAAAAATAATGTATCTTAAGTGAAACAAAATATTTTCTCAAGTAGAGAAAAGTACTTACCTCAGGGATAAAGGCCCTTTTATCCCGTTCCCAAACCGGAGGCCAGACAATCATCTCTTGCAGTTGCTGGACTGTCTGAAAGTTGTGGAGCCACTTCACTTTACCTTCAAGGTCTTCTAAATAACCAACAGGACACAAGCAAGGATGAACAGTGCTGCATGACAATTCAAAATGCATACAGTACATGTTAAACCACACACATGGGGTAGGTGGTTATGGATTGTGAGACGGTACCAAATGAAATGCTGCTATTGACCCTTTATACTTTATACCAACACGTGAGTGGATTGATTTTCAAGTTCTACACTTTTTCAGGTTTAAAAATGCATATTACATGTATATTTGGGGTTGATTTAGATTTAATTAAGTCAATCATTTCATTTGGTGGCAACTTTGTTTTACCAAGTTTTTGAACCCTGGAGGTAGGTAGTTTACACCATTATCTGGTAAAATTGGGTTAAACCCTAAATTAAAAATTCCCATTGATCGGTATCAGGCTTTATTGTGTAAAACCCGCAAATTAGAACTCCTATGTAGCATTTATTTTACATGTATCATTCATGTGTTTGTAATAATTGTACTTTTTAACAGAATCAGTACATACAATCATTCTGGTCAGGTAGCATTCTCATTATGATGAGGAGACCAAACACCTACCTGGAGTGAAATAACTCCTGAAAATGGTGCACAAGTGTATTGTCCCACAGTCCTATCAATGACTTTTTCCAAGGCAGCAGGGTATTTACCCAGTGATGCAACACATACAAACACAGTTCTATTGTTTACTCAGCTGGTTTAATTAAACAGCATTGTGGCTCCAAAATCCTCGAATGTACCTGGTGAATGGCTTCCCATGCAGTAAGTAATATTTCAAGATGAAAAGGAAGTATTTGATCTCACAATTTCAAACAACTCTTGGACAAACTAATCTTTTCCAGTTACACTGTTCTGTGACTTGTGGCCAAACTGATCTTTCCAGTCATCAGTAGGGAAAAAGCAGATTTTTAATTGTTATTTTTTGTTGGGGTTTTTTTGTGTTATGGCTGCAAAACAACCGTGTTGGTGGGCTTACAAGCTGTAAATTTAAAGGCATTTTACTTACCTGAAGCATTCAGGTTTCTCATCAAAGATGAAAAAGTACATAAACTGCAAAAGTCATCAAAGGATTATCAATGATCCATCACGTTTGAAATGCTGTGCAACACTTACGTATGGAACCCTCAACTAGTTTGATGATAGACTGGAGTGCAATCTTCTCTTCTTCACTGGTGCTTCTTTTCAAAATGTTCTTGAGAAGTAAAGGGTAGCGGGTGAACCTCTGCATTGGCGCCACCAGCATGTCAGACAAGTGTAATCGCTTGCACTGCTCATTCCGCTCGCACCACTGTCGAGGAGAAAGGTGTCACGTCAGCTAGGGCTTACACAATTAAAAAAAATACTGTGAACAATTATTCTTCAATCTGCTTCTGTAAAAGGTGGCTTACCTTGGTGGGGTACAGAATAATCAAATCTTCCCCTTAGTACATTATAGTTTTTGATTCCACATAGCACAATATAGCAATAGCGTCTTTTACGATTACATGCATTACAACCATTTGAAAGACTGGATGGGAACTCACTAACAATCACTGACAAAATATAATAGGATTTAGGAGGTAGTACTTTCAAAGACTGAAAGATAGAATTTTGCATGGCACCACAGTAATAATACCTAAAGGCATTCTTAAACATTTTATTTTCTTAACAAAGTGCGGTATTAAAGAAAGTTACTTTCAGATACATCCCAAAATCTTCTCTTTGCTTCAGACTGTCGAGGTAAAAGACAGCAGAGGAGTAGTTGAGGCAGTATTTCTGCTGACAGTGACAAACACTTTCTTTGAAATGCTGGAATACAAAAAGAGGACACCATTTATCAGTAGCAGTCTGTAACCTAGTTACTGAGCTGGAAATTAAATGTTGGAAAAAGCCAGATGGAGTTTCCCAGTTGACTGCATTTTCATTAGAAAGACAGTGATGATGTCGATGAAATACACATTTCCAATTTAAGTCCCATAGCAATACGTGTACCATTCTGCTAGCTCTTTACTCAAATTAGATATACAAGACCTTTGGGTGTGTTTTTCCTGGTAAATAATCACTAAAACTGATTTATTTATTTCTTAGCAGATGCCCTTATCCAGGGCTACTTACAATTGTTACAAGATATCACGTTATTTTTACATACAATTACCCATTTATACAGCTGGGTTTTCACTGGAGCAACCTAGGTAAAGTACCTTGCTCAAGGGTACAGCAGCAGTGTCCCCCACCTGGGACTGAACCCACGACCCTCCGGTCAAGAGTCCAGAGCCCTAACCACTACTCCACACTGATGCTCTGAGAATTTTGTTTATAGGTTTGAAATACATCTTTTAACATCACATCACAGTAACCCAGACAATCCCCATGATTATTATCTATATGCATAACAGACAGATAAGGATTGATCACGAGCTGTTGGAGAAAGGATATGTCATATGTCATTCATGTGGTAATGCAGTGGTTTGTAGAATTTCATTAGACCTTATTAGACCTAGTACTGCAGGACAAACTTGTACAGCACTTGCCTTGGTTAGTAATGTCTCCAAAGACGTCATACTTTTGTCTACGTTTGCCCAGGAGTCATTGATTCCCTTTAAAAGGCTGGTCAGGAAACTGAAGCTCACCTGGAATGAAACAGTATGGAAATTTACACGCAAGATAAGACACATTTGTATATAACTATAAGCTATTCCCAGTCATTACCCTTAGCAACTCTTTTATCTATTTTTCAAAGGTATCTTGACACACAATGCTGAGGACATTGCGTAAGCCTTTAGCTATGTTTAATACAGTATCTGTACCTGACGTGGAAGCCATGCCCAGTATCTGTCAATAACCCTGATTCCACGAGGCCGCGCTGATGGCAGTACTGCCTGTTGGCAGCATTCAGAACAATAACATGGCAGCTGCAGTCTTCCACAATCGTGCTCAAGTTTGAAATAATGCTAATATATTATTACTGGATGACTGGTTACTATATTTCTTCATACGTTATGAGAATCAAGACAGTGCTGGCTTTCCAATTTAGTGGTTTAATGGTATTTATTCTGACAACATTTAACCCCCAGGTGTGATGTGTTCACCACTGGCCTATAAGGTCACAATCTTCCTAAATATGTAAATGCTTTCGCAATACACCTTAAATGTGATGCAATTCTACATTTCTAAAACCCCCATAAGAACAGGCAGTTCTTTCCAAAACTACAGGGCCTCCTGCAACCTCTTCTAAAAGCCATACAATTTGTAACAATTAGTCATCCCACACATTTAGTGAGCACTAAATTCACAAGGAACAAAAATAAATAAACACACTGATTAACGTTTCTATTCAGTGCATCTCCTTTAGAAAACCAATGAGGAAGCACAGCAACTAAAGGTGTGGCCCGAGAGTGTACATGCAAGAGGGGAGGACAGTTACTAGGCCAACAACTACAGACCAAAGAACCAAAGACAGTCATGTCAGGCATCTAAATCCTGTACTCCATGCTTATACTGCCAGAAACCAATAAATACCAAACAAAATGACAGTTTAAAAGATAAAGACAATGAATACCCAACAATTTTACTTAATTAAAAGTTTCATGTAAACTTCAAAGATTATCTGTCTGGTTAATAACAATAGGTAAATGACATGTGTTGGAGGTCCCTCCTCCTAAACTTCAGATTCAGAACTTAACTTAAATACTCATGTCTCAAAAATCAGGCCGCAGAGTTAAGCCGGCTTTGCAGCATGTGTAATTTCAAGAAAAACTGACAACAAAGGTGTTTTCCCATACCCTATACATGATAACAAAGCAACCGAGTCAGAAAACCGGTCAGGCTAGAGAAGCAAAAACATTGATGCTGGTGACTAATTGTTTCTCTGTTTTTTTGTTTTTTTTTGTTTGGTTTCTGCACAACTGTGGGAAAATCTCTCCTTACCAGACACAACTCGTTCAGATTTGCAAAAAGTCTCCACACGTCAACATCAAGAAGGCAGTCACTGCTTTGCAGGCTATTTAGGGTGCTCAGGAAAACCTGCATAGAATAAATATACATTTCAACTTTTATTTTTCAGTTTTTTCCATATTGTAGGTATTTGATACCATCTCCATATTTTGTATTTCTTCCCAGTTTAATATCCTATCCTTAGTTGTGTAAAATTCTCTATTTGGGGTGTGCCGAAACTCAGAAAATAAAAGTTGTTAGGTATTAATTGAATGGAATAAAACGTGTTAATTGCTCAACACAAGACAATGCCATCCCTCAGTTTCCCTTGTTTAGCAATTATTGAGTTTCTTGTTTTGAAATCAACAAATTAATAAATAAGTGTGTTTTCATTTATTTAATATCTGCTGACAAATACTCCTTAAAGGTAAGTATTCAGAAAATACGAGTACACCCCTATTCTCAATTGCTGTTTGTACTTATTTCATTATTTACCACACTCACTAACTAATTTCCCTTTTCAGCCATGGGGACTGCATCTGAAAAGACTCCTAAAAGCTAAATTACTGTAGTGAGGTTTTAGAAATGGCCACTAGCTTTGTGCTACTGTATTTTCTGCCCCTTCTGCAACTATACCAATTGTCCTGTTTTGGGCAGTTACTGAGTGAAGATAAATACACTTGTACCTCTTTAAGCACCATCAGCTGGTCGAGAAAGTAAACGCATTCGCTGGTAAAAAGCTCCCACACCGCTTCCTCTCTCTTATAACCATGTTGGCAGTTCTGCAGCTCAACATCGGGGTGCCGAACCGCCAAAAACTCAGCCAGGGTTTTATCCTATTAGACAAAGCAATTGGAGAAAATCAAATCTAAAAATGTTGTTTCTAGAAAATAAAAGTCTTTCAAAAATAAAGCTGCATATTTCATATAAGGATTAATACTGTATTCAAGATTTACCTTTTAATTTGCAATACTGTACAGTGCTTACAGTACTTACAGTAAACCTTAGTAAAGACCAGGTATATGATAAGAGTAAGTCCAGTACCTTGTACTTTTGAAAATCGCAGAGTCTCCAATCCTGGATCTGTATAGATGAAAGACACTTCTCCACGTCTGACAATAACTTAATCTTGTCTTTACTCTGTAAGTAGAATTACTCACATAAAAATGAGATTCGGTGTATCAGTCCAAGTGACTGTTTTCTTTTTCGTCTCAGAAACCAGCTCATTACTTTCATTAAGGATTTACAGATTTAGGAATTAATGTCACTTACTGTCCCTCGTTTCAAAAAAGGCCATTTGGATTTCTTGGTATCTGAAACAAAACACAAATGCATTGATGTATTCACTGTTTACAAAGATAGCAGATTTACTTTAAAGCTGTGATGACAAAAATGGTACCAATTCTGAAACAGACAAAAAAAGAAAGAATAATGACATTTTGTCCTGAATTGCTGTTTAGAAACCAGATGGTTATGGATGTGACCTTTCCTATTGTGTTCCTTCCCAGCTATCTGCTAAAAGAATAATAGAAATAAGACCAAGCTACACTTTACTTGAAGCAAAAAATGCAGTTTGGCATTTACTTGCATTTTGGCCTTTGGACTATATTTCATCAGTACAGCGTAAGGAGACACTATATTTCATTCACATTCATTGAAAAAAAGATGTTACCAGACAGAAGCACAAATACAGCAAGATTAACACAGCATGTAATTGAAACCTGCAAAGCCCTAATCTACTCTGCTGCAGGTCAGGAGAAGTTGTACAAATCTCTTATGCTGAGAAGAAAAGTATATTTTTTATAGTGAAAAAACCTAAGACACATATTTACAGAATATCGTATAAGCTGGAGTATGGAACAAGCTGACAGTCACTCTACGAGAGGTCAAAGCAGCCAAGAGTAGACTTTCTGGCCTGTAGTAAGTGGATTGTATTTGGCGTACAACTACACTGCTTATTAAAATCTTTATTGGGGGTATTTAACTGTTAGGCACATTTTCTAAGATTTTAGCTCAAAAGTGTAAATTACTAAATTTTTCAAAACGAAAAAATAAAGCCACCATATCAAACTACAAAATGAAAAATAAATCACCTTACTTACTAAACAGACTTAAAATTAAACTACTTAAAATTAAAGTACTTTACTATCTGGAGTAAAATGCTTTCAAAGTCAGACCCTATATCTTCAGAACATGTGGTTACACTTTGCAGGGGTAGGTACGTGTAACAATAAGATATACTTTGAGTATACCTGCTGACTAAGCTGCTGAAGATGATATATGGAAACTGCTTTGTTATGAAACACTATTCTACATGCTGTGGTCATGAACTGATTCCTGTAATGTCATAATAATTAATTTATTAAGCTGAAGTGATAGTCAGGTTTATGCTAGTATTTCTCAATTGCATTTTAAATGTGCTTATTGTGCAGCTGTTTTGCAGTTAAATTCTTACCTGATAAAGTTGAACGGCTCAGATAGTCTGCTACCCCATCTGAGACAAACAAGTCCCCAGGAGATACATCGAGTCCAGGCAAACTCACCACAACAGAGCTGCGTCGCCGTTCCTGCATTCTGTGGGAACATACGAATAAGTTACTTTGGATCACTGCTCAATAGTCGGGTGTTTTTGACTGCCAGTATGTATTGGTTGTTAACGTACAGGATTATTTCTAAAAATTGTACAGAACAATTTTGTCATGGCTTGCATAAGACTAAAGATCTTCTTCTCTAAAACCAAAATGGTGCACAAAAATAATTCGAAGCTCACATTTGTTTTGTTTTTCTGAATGCCTCTTGGCATGAATGCTACAGTTACTGCTGTAATAACAAACTAAGATCAAGATAAAAAGATCTGATGATACATTTACTTTCAATTGCTATCTTTAGATCAAAGAACTGGATAGACTATCTATACACCAATGAATGACAGCACTGTGTGAGGAGCCAATAAGATACCCTAGTGTTTTTAAACAGCAAAGCTCTCCACTCTAAATACAGGAAATATCAATCAGATAAACCATGTGATAATTTAGTTGTGGTATTCTCAAGAATATGTGACGGCTGTAAAACTCAGTCCGGTCCCATCTACAGTCTACAAGCCAATCTGCAACCACATGTTTCACATGCTACACATATATCACAATTGCCATTTTTTAATTATTTAACTCCTGTCCAATATTTCTATATAATAACATGATTTGTTTTTCCTGGGGTAACTTTATTTACCATACTGGGGGAGAGCCCTCAATTCTAACGAGCTCACAAACTCCCAGTTTAAACCTGTTTTCTAAAGATGGAAACATACAGGATTGTTTTCCAACTTGGTTCCATCGGCTTATTAAAACAAGGCACTACACAGAAGTACTGAAGAAAGAATTCAACCTGGACAGTTAACTGCAAGACATGGTAAAAAGAACATGGAGATCCAAAACGGAGCCAACCTGGGACCTGGGTCAGTTCAATGGATTTCAAAACGTTTAAGCAAACTTTATTTACTTGTCATAAAAAGACGGTAGTGCATAAGTCGGTATAGAAAATCCAGTGCAACAAAAGGGAATTTCACACTTAAAGGTCAGTTGTAATAATAAAAAAAAAGTTTTTGTAATACTATTATTTGAATAATGCAACCTTGTAGCTTATATATACACAATAGACTGGAACTGTGTGTTTCAGGAAGTGTTTCCATAATACCAAAGAATGTAACATGAATATTAAATATGAGCATACATAAGCTGTTACATAGCAACGGAGCACAGTATAAATATATTGGCAATAACAATTGAAGCATATCTGATCAGACACAAAACAGTTGTGGAGTTAATGTTTGCTTGACCACAAACCTAGATCTTTCTAAATAAACATTTGACACAGTGACACAGCTAAAGAAATGCAGGTGCAAAAATTGAAATCTGTTTTTCCAATACAAGTGCACCACACCAAAGATTAAGCACCCTGCTCATATACTGAAAGATTGTGATGTTCTCAAAACCCTATTTAAAAAATGCACTAGCCATGTTTCATACCAATCTAGATATATACAGACCTCTAAATAACCCACTTCCCTGTCGCTGGGGATTTGCATGTACGGTTAGGATAAAAACAGTCTACCTTTATACATTTTAATAGTAGTATATATTACACAATGAAGCCTAATAACTGTATACATTTTAAAACATGTTGATGTCAACTACACGGCAAAGTATATATATATATATATATATATATATATATATATATATATATATATATATATATATATATATATATATATATATATATATATATTTAATACATAGAATAAAAAGTTAAACATCATATATCATATAAAATAACAATTTACAGAAGTATTTAATGCTGTAATTCAATCTCTGGGTTCTTGCCTATCGGATCACCTCGTTAGAATTTGACAGTGTTATAATACACCGCCTGCCATCTACTATTTTCTCTAAAATAAATCTGACAATATCAGATGAAATCTATGTTTATTGACTGTTTACAAACCAAGATGTTATGTCATTGCCAATTGATAAATATTAAACCAATAGAATTGTTTTCTGACCCTTTGTGTGGAACACCTTGCTTGTCCCGCACTGTTTCGAGAACAGTATCTTGTCAAAACATCACAATGGCATTCAAGCCTTCAGGGGTTTCAAGAACTGCATTGCATTGCACTGCAAGTATTTCCCCAAACATCTATCTAATAAAGTCCAGACACTAACAGACTGCCTTTATCAGGACTTTGTTTCTCTTAATCTTGAAATCCCAATGTTACTGATTAAAACTTAACGTTAGTTGACAATATAATTATCTTCATCTAATCCCAAACTCATTAGCTTAACAGCAGCTCCATATTTATATGTTTTGTACTTAAAAGTTAGACATGAATCTGAGAGCTCTATTAAGACCACACATGGTTATTTAAATGTCTGAGTTTTAATGTGTCAACAGGATGTGATGAATGGAATAGAAAATGATACCTAAACAAGAACAATGCTACATTAGTTAACTCTGATAGTTCATACCCAGACCAAGCTGCTCTTTAACAGCCTTTTAAAGATGTAAGCTGATTCTGCGTCTCATTAAGGCGTTCCTGTATAAATATTTTTAAATAGTACATAAAATACCTTAGCCCTGGGAGATTGCATAAATGTTTAACTTTCACTAGGTAAAAATAATAGAGGGCAAGGATATTTTTCTTGGGGTTTACTGATTGACCAATTCAATTGTTTCCACTCTCCTCACAAGCCGTTTCACTGCATTGATTACATGTGTTCCTTAAACATAAAATGAAAGGCCAGTACAACAAGCATTTGCAAATATTTGCATAATAATTTTCTCTTTGAATCTATTTTGCAAGTAAAGGTTGATATAGTCTACTGGTTTCAATGCTTTTCAATAGAGATGTTTAACCCCAGAAAGCCCACTCCAAATTATAACTAACAGAGAAGGATTACCAGCTTTAAAGCCTTTTTGTGATGTGATATTTTGGTAAACCCAAGTCCAAAGTAACAGAACCAGTACATTTTCAATTTGAAAACAAATGATGAAACGCTCAACGGTGAATTACTTAAAAAGCAATATGATCCCTAAAATAATTAACAATTTAGAACAATGACTAATTACATTAATTACCATGAATCAAGACAGGCCTCATAAATTAACCCAATGATAATGAGTTTCTCCAAGCTTTACACACTGTTGAACAGAGTATTGCACAGCAACAAGCCTCAGTGCAACACAGACAGGATAATGTCATTCACATATATATATATATATATATATATATATATATATATATATATATATATATATATATATAGTCACACACACACACACACACAGGACAGATAAACATTCCCCAGAGATTCTGATACTGTCAAACACTTTTATTGGTTCTCTTAAAATGAATGGGTGACCTGTATATATACAGACAGGCATATCTTGCTATCCCCCTTTCACAGGGATATAAACTGATTAATGCTGCTGAAATGCCCTGGAAGAAAAATATGTTGCACTGTTAAATCAAAATTTGAACAGCTGTAGGTTTGGAGAAAGCACTTAAGACAGTGTGCCTTTCTTACTGTCTGTGCTAGCAGGCCTGGCCCTATTGTGCAGTAGGAAGCACTAGATTGTGACTTGTGTGCACTTTAGACTGCCAGAAAACAACCTTGGTTTGCACCCAATGATGGCTGACAACCCCCACTCAGCAGCACACCACCACACGCCAGAAGGCTTTAATATAGTAAGTCACGGTTGTGGAAGACCTATAGTATACTGTAAACTCCCTCCTTTTCATCAGCTGCATTAAAAGACCAGTTTTCCATTATAACCTCCTCCCAGTCTCTTTTAGTTTGGACCATCTCCACACTGTCTAAAGACCGTTTTTCTCAGTTCCTTTAGTGGTCATAAAAGAAAATTATTTATACAGCACATAGTAAAAAAATATGTCCATGAACTTAGCAACCATAAAGTAGGCTACTTAGAGATAAAAGATAGAAAACAACCCATGAGGAAATTGACAAACAGGAGCATAACATATATTTCTAAGTTTCTAATTATGTATTATTTTACGGATTGTATAAAAACAGTAAGTTATTTTTAAAAATAGACTGTAACATGCAAAATCATGTTTCTGTTTCTAAGGGAACCAGACAGCATTTTGAATATAATCCTAGCAAGCTTTGTTAATCTCCTATTTTATATGACACACTGGAATCCTTTGTTACTAAAAGCTACCTGCTCACATACCTGTCCTGGGTTGATTCTGTCACCTGGAAAGAAATAATAAGAAACTTTATATATGAGTGGCCATTGCATTATGATTACATATCAATGTTGGAACAAAAATAAGCCTTACACATTTTTTTTTTGTTTTGCTATGCTCAGCTATACTGTATGAAGGGTGGATGCATTATTATTTCACAATGTTTCTACACACTTAGTAAATGCTTTATAAATACCACAAGGGGCCCCCTATGAATACAGCAGGGAGTCCTCAGATGCATTCTTTGCTTGATGGCTGCATGACGCTGTCAGTGGTTATAACTGCTGAGTCATAGGCTGTCAAAAGATCTCATTATGGGTTACTGCCATGGGAGATGAAACATGATTAAGGGTAAGAAAAACGTTCCTGCTTTCCTCACAGTCATGTTCTATTTTACAATACAATATGATTCTTCAATAGTTTAGCCCTCTGTGCACTTTGACAGTCCTGTTTTGTTTAGATTACCCAAGAGTGCTTTTCAGCTTTTGTAAAACTGTTAGGATGGCAAGCAAATAGTTATTAATTTGTCATACCCACATCTTCTATTAAATAGTTACCTGATGGCAATCATTTGATGAGGGAAATGTTCCACTGCTTATTTCTCTTGCAGAATGAGATTTTGGTCTGCTATAAATAAGGTCATTGTCTAGTTTATTATTAAAATCCCCAGCTTGCTTTTCTTGGGGTGGTGATATTCCTTCTAGACAGTCCTGTGCTGAATCCACACTGCAGTTCACAGGGGAAGAAGCATCTCTGGCCAGAGGAGACTGTTGGTTGGTTACACATGATGTACGAGTCCCAGGAACATGGAGGTTTGTCTGGGAGATGCTAACATTAGCTGTGTCAGTTGGTATGTTGCTCTGCCTCTCATGTTCCCACAAGTCCAGTTGCAGTTGTGGGCGCCTTATGCTTTTTCTCATTCTTCTTAAAGTAGGGGAAGTGGAAATCCTGGCAGGGGCTTGTCTGTCGAACTGGGAATAAGGTTTGACAGCCCCATCTTGATCCAGTAATCTCTGTATTATAGGAGAGCTGGTTTGAGTTTCCTTGTCTTCTGTGTGAACTGGACCAGTCTGGGTTTCGGCACTGGAATGACCTGCCAGTCCACCACTCTGTTTCTGCCATGTGAAGTCTGTCCACTCTAATTCTGTTTCAAATCCCTCTGCTTTTTCAAGAACATTCTCAGGCTGCTGCATATTGTTTCAGTAAAGACATTCTATGCAGGGACCTATAAAAAAACTGGTTAGGGTTTGGATTACTGTGACATTCCCTTCCTGTTTCAAAGTGTGTAGCCCTGGTATTCATGCGGTTTTAACCCAACCTACACTGTAGCCTGTGGACATTTCTGTGATCAATTTACCACACAAGTAAATTCTCTGATATTCATGATTCATAAGCCACGTAAAGTCCTTAAACATGTTTATTCATTCTTCTGATGATTTTACATAGAAGACTAGTTAACAAAACGAGCATAGTGATAACAAAACGAACTGTACGAACTGATAAGGTTGAAACTGCAGTCTGACTCTGAATCATACACTTGAACCTTATTCACAATATAAACGTGATTAAAAGCAAGTTTTATCGCATTACAATGACTATACTGTTAATGTATTTTAAATACTATACGCATTCTTAAAACGCTGGTACAAATGTTTTGTCGACAACGTTAGCTTTTCAGATCAATGTTAGAAACATATGTGAAACTGAAGCAATAGCCTAAAGCGGTCTGTAAATTCTTTAGCATAAACAATGTATCCTTTCCTAAGACGATGCAGCTTTCATTTACTGCAATACTTGTTTAACACTATAACTTACTGTCAGCTTCAATAGTTCCATCACTTACGAAACGTCCAGAGATTGAAGAGAAACCGCAGCCTTAGCGTGTCCCGACACCCAAGTTCACAAGAAGCTGAATGAGCTTCGTCAGTTACATTCAATTGCCTGAGAGAGACAAAGGTCGTGGAGATGTGGAACTGTGGTTTAATCATAGCTCTGCAGATACTATTTGCATAATCAATTACTGGATACTGGGGATTCACTAAAACGATATTGTAACAACAACAACAACTGTAAAGGTTACCTGCGCAACCATGCTATATAGATTACAAAACGTTTGCTGTGACAATAAAACACGAAATACGACAATCTAATGGAGTTTCATTTTGTCGATTTGTATATATATATATATATATATATATATATATATATATATATATATATATATATATATATATATATATGAAAGTTATAGACATATATAATATACAAACAACCCATTGAACTATGACATTGTAGCTGGCAAAGGAAACGTCATGAATCATTTTATATTGATGTTGTACCTTGTGCACTTTTACTATTATTTAAAAGTGTTTATATAATATACACACACACACACACACACACACACACACACACACACACACACACACACGCACAGGCACATGCACACGCACTGTATATTGCAGAATTTGGTGTCCATTTGGTCTAGTTCCGGTGTTCATTAATGTGAAAATAATTTGCTATACTTCATGAACTTGGGAGTTTAAGCATATGCATGTTAATTAGCTCTATCTTTATTATGTTCTCGGAATAGCCTAACCTTATTGGAATCCAGTTGTTTTTCTTTCACCTAGTTGTTTTTTTTTTTTTTTAAACAAATGTAAGGTTGGATGGCTTTGGTTCTGACACTGATAGAATAGTAAGCAGTTATAGGACTTGACATCTAGCTATTGTCAATTATGAATTACATGGGAGTATTCTTTATTGCTAAATAAATTACTGAGCAGGGTGTGTCACTGTTGACATTCTGAGCACACCGGAATTCCAATAGTGATTCTCATAGAGACTGTGTCAGTCATATTATTCTCAGCTACATTTCCCCGTCTTGGGAAAAAATGCAGCTGTGTTTTTTTTTTTTTGTTTTTTTTTTAATTAATATCCTTTACTAGATTGGGCATACTCCATCGTTTTATACCTTGAAACTATCATAGTCTCATGTATTTATCTGTATGTCCTTGCATCTAGTTCAGTTATACATTCCACAGTATCTTATATCACAAATTACACATGTTTTTTTACTCATCGGGGTAAATGACACATTTTTACAAACAGAAAAAAAACCTTCAACTTCAGTAATTTTCTACTTTTACATATTGCACATGGTAAAAGTTTAACCGTGGTTAACCACCAGGTATTATGAAACATCGGTATAATGTAACACACAGGTCTACACAAATATAAATACAAAAATCCACATTAGTAAATAAACAATTAAGAATACTTAAAAGGCTCTCTATTCTAATGTCCTTGATTTGAAGAAATTGTAAAAATTACATGCTGGCAATTCAATGACCCCTGGGTGGCAATTTCAGAGTGAATATTGGTTTTAATGTAAATTATTTTAAATCTTGTTTTCACTTTCTTGAAATGGGTTTTAAATTTTTGTGTGAGAACTGAAGTGAGACCAATGTAGAGTAGTGTTTACCTGATCAGGGTACAAACATGAAACAATGAAAGTTTCAGTTTATAAATGTATAAACTTTGAGCAATGCCCTTATTGCCGGTGTTATTGTCAAGCTGATAAGCTTATTTTGCCATGTATCCTGAAGCTGTTGCGAACTGAGATCGTTCTAATGTAGTACAGCAGTCGGCCCCGTTCACAAAAGCTTTAAAATATTGCATTTTGTGGATTAAATTAAGATATTAACGAACCTAGCTAAACAACAACAGTCTAGAACAGTTTCATGAATGTCTGACTTTATTTAATATTACCAATAACTTGAAATAAAGTATTAAAATATGAAATCAGTTCAGTTCTTCTCACCTGGAGGGTTACAAAGTTAATCAACCCGACCTCCTAGTAGATCCCAAAGATGTTTTTGTGGGATAGCCTATACAAGTGGATTTCTTGCTGGCCAGTCCCAAACCTGCTACTCAAGGTAATCCATGGCAAGCATGGCAGTACAATTAATATTATCTTGCAGCAGAACAAACTCAGGCCCAGCACTGCTGAGCTAGTACTAGAAAGACATAGAGCCATGAAATAAAGGCAGCGATTGTGAAGTTGTCTGGTTGTATTTTTGCTGACATTATAAAAACAAGTTTCAAGAATTTTATTGGAACTTTAGGCAACTGATTTTGCTGCTGCCATAAAGCCTCACAAAACAGTTTCTCTAAACGTATGGCAAATAAGGTAATTTAGATGCACTTATATATGTTTTATATAACACATCATTTTTTTATAAATATATATTTTTGATCACTAATCTGTGTACTTACAATTGACACCATTGATTCATATTAGTTTTGTTGTCAGAACATGAAGTTTAGGAATGGCTCCTAGGGTTGAGGCCAGTTGTAACAAGTGTTACAATTGACCCCATACAACACTAGCTCATTTTTTTATTCATTATTTTGCTTTCAGTATGCTAAGAGTTAGACAAGTAAGAGCGTACCATTACACACACCCTGGAGAAAGCATCCAATGAAGTACAGAATGAGGGAAAGTCAGTGCGATCTGGCAAAATCACTTGATAGTTGCCATATAGCATTGTCCTGATTTTATAAGGCCAGAAAAAAGTTAGCTGAGGAAGGTTCTAGTAAACTACCTTATAGACTACTGCAATGCAACTCGAGTCTTCACTGAGGAGCAGGGGCAAAAAGCACAATATCTACTGAAGGCTGCAGATTTGTATTATGGAGTCCCCATAAGCAGGATCATAAATTGCGCATTGTGTAAGACAATGTTGGACTTTGTTAATAGTTGATATCGACAACACAAGTGTTGAGAAAACTGGCAGTATCCTATCCTCTGTGTTCATGGCCCTTTTCATTTATTCCTATTAAATAGCAGAAAGTGGATTTGAAACTATTTTAAAAGTAAAGAGGTGTCTTAAGAAAGATAGTAATTGCGTGTGTGTATATAGCCTCCGAATTACGAAACATTGTTGGACATTGTTTGAGTTAAATAAATATATAGCTTATTGAATAAATATATCGTTTTTTTAGTTAAATAAAACCTGTTGTTATTTATTTGTTATTCTTTACAAAGTGTTACATTTGACCCCGACCACTGTTACAACTGCCCCCGGTCATGAGGTCAATTGTAACACCAGACTCCTTGCATTTCAAGCAATATCGCGGTCTTTATATTAGCTCTACAAAAATAAAAACGGTGGTAATTTGTAACAGACAAATATAAGTTGTTTATATATATATTAAAAAAAAATTCAACATGCTGCTTTCAATCCCCAGCTGACAAATGTGCAGCTTTCATAAATACATTTCAAAAAGTGCAAGATGTCAAAACAGTGCAAGCATCCAGGTTCAATAAAATGACCTCCCAGCTTGTGAGTTATACGCATTTATCATCGAGCGGAACGTTTTTGTACAGAACATTGTTTCCTTACCGAGATAAATTCCGCAACGGACTTCATTGAGGATTTGGAGTAGCTGTCAGTCTTTCAACAAACAAATTATATTAAAGTAATACATTAATTATACAAGCAATTGGTTTTAGAAGACATGCGATTACAGTCCGAAACGCGAAGTAAAGTGGTGTAAAGTCTACCGATTATGTAAATTTGGACTTTTGTTTTCTTTTAACAGCATATAATAAGCAACACCCCGCGTCATCATCTATCGCAGCTTGTGTTGTGCTCTGGCTGATGACAGATTCGACACAAAGTGAGTTTGTTGTTGTTGTTGTTGTTTTGTTTAATTATCTGTTAATTTTTCATCTGTATGTGTATCAAGAAAATAATTTATTAAGACGGGTCTTTCTGTTGACTTTGTGCTACAGTGTGGCTATACATGATGTAAATGTTCATGCAGGACAGATAATACGTGTGAAAATAAATAAACGTGCATTGTTTTCTATCTGTCAAGTCACTTTTCTGCTAGTATTAATTTATATTCTTTTGTGTTAAACGGTGGGTCCGGGTTTATAGTAAATACGTTCATTTTCCTGTATTCTGAATAATAAAGTACGCGCTGAAACCAAAATGTTATTCCAACGTGGAAATAATGTACAGTGAGCATCTACTTTCTTACAACATTTAGGAGATCCCTTATGCGACATGATATAAAGCGCTTCCTGTGTGAGCACTGCAAGCAAGCTGCAGACGGGAAAGAGTAGGTGGAAGCCATAACCGTGCAGACAGTGGAGGTCACCTGGATGTAATTACAGTTTTAAATTGCTGTCATTGTTAAGTTAAAATTCCACCAAATTAATTTTAGTTGTATTGCTGTATCTATTGTTGAAACAAAGTAAAGGCCAGCATCTCCTTATTTGAACCAGCTTTTTGCTTCCATCTGAACAACGATGTTAAGATAAAGGTTAAAACACGTTACATAGTGCAAACATTTTTATAATGAAGAGGCTAATTTTATTTATTGCCACATTTAATTGTGATTAGATTACATTTAGGATAAACAACAGGACAGTCTCAGCATGGTGCTATTTTTAAAAATGTTTTATCTTCACTCAGTTGTGTACATTGGGTGCATAACAGTTATGTAAAGTTAAGTTATGTTTTGAACTTGAGGTGCAAAGTGTGTGGCTTTGTTTATATATTCATTTTGGTAGTGGTTGCCAGGGCAACTCCACATCGTCTTTTTGTTTTGCTACGGTTTGTTATTTTACTCAGACAGTCCCAAAGTTTTCTTTCAAATGGACACAATACCAGAAATTAACTTTAATTGTTTTACAAAGTGTAGGGGGGCACAATGTAGTGCAAGGTTAAGCAAATTTAATTATCACATATGTCATTTAGGGAAAGACTCAGAAGACGTGTTGTAATCCTTATGCTTAAATCAGTGGGAATCCAAAGTAGTACATGGGTACTTTACTGGTTAAAACACGACTAGAGGAAGAAATGTTCTCGTGTTCTTATGTTTTTCTTTTAGAGGCTGCTATTAACTTGAATAAAGATGAAGACTTTTTCAGCTTCCCACAAAACTGTTTTTGTTGTGGACCACTGCCCATATATGGCAGAGTCATGTAGGCAGCAAGTGGAATACGATATGTTGACTAAAACCCGGGCTCAAGGCATCATACCACTGGCTCCTGTCTCAAAATCCCTGTGGACCTGTGCAGTGGAATGTTCCATGGAATACTGCAGAATACTGTTTGACATCTACCCCTTTAAGAAACTGGTACGTGTACGTCATCAGAGAGGTCCACAATACGTGGCTGCCCCCATAAAAAAGGAAAACAAAAGATATTTAAGGAAAACAGTAACTCCCTCCCAGTTTGAAATGCAACCGAATACTAAGTGTACACAGCATGTGGGTTCTTTCATAAAAAGTGACAGACATACAAACACTCTAAAATCATAATTCACAACAGGGGTAGTCAGAACTGTGGAACTGAACGGTACATGTACATACAGTAAACATTTTTTATGTAATTTAAAAACAAAGAACACAGAAACCTGTTTATCCAGTATGTTAAAGTATTTTATTGTTGTTGTTGTTGTTGTTGTTGTTTACCATAAACAAAATACCTTATCCTAATTTTTTGCAATTCATATGTATTTTCAGGTTAATTATATTGTAAGTGATTCTGAATTTCACTTTCTGAATACCTGGAGCCAGGAAGATCAAAATGTACAAGAGGTAATAAAGTACATCTTGCAACCACAACATGTTTTTAGCAAAAGCTTTAATGTCATTATTAAAAAAATATATTTCCAGTTGCAAGCTCTTCCTATCAAGCAGAAATTCTAATAAATTATATTTCCACTCAGGCATCATATCAATTGTACATGAAGTCAAAAGTATCTATTATAATTTATTTGAAAAGATAAATTGTATTCAGTAACAACAAAGGTGATTTTTAATGATTAAAAACAAAAAACAATAAATATTTATTGACTTAATACATATTTCATCCTCCTTAACAAAAATTTGTTATGGAAACAAATTAGTAAAACTTTGTAATCTAAACACAGATTTTTTTTTTAATCTGTTTAAAAAAAAAAAAAGAAAACATTTATTTGTTCTTTTCAACCAGTTATTTTTTTTTTTTTCTTTGAACAAGCTGATGTCGGCTCTAGCAGCTGTAGGACCCCCCAATCCTCGTGAAGATCCAGAGTGCTGCAGCATCCTACATGGATTAGTGGCAGCAGTGGAATCACTCTGCAAAATCACAGAATACCAGCACGAAGCTCGCACCACACTTATGGACAATGCAGAGCATGTCACCAACAAAGGCCGAATTATCTGCATCACCAATGCAAAGAGGTACCTTCTATGTAAAACGACTTGCATCTTGTCCAACCTCATTTTAAAAGCAAAGTTAAAAACATTTAGTAGCACTAAATTTAGTAGCATCTCATCTTACAAAAGAGAGCAGTTTAGGACTCCCAGCATGCATTGCTTCCTGCTTGGAAATCTGCTGCAGAATACAGCTTCAGTCTAAGATAACAGCTATTGGTAGCACGTAGAGCTACTATAATTACAATCTCACAGAGCTACATTTGTATGATTCTTACTCTTTGTACTGTCTTTCCAGTGACACTCATGTGCGAATGCTGGAGGACTGTGTCCAGGAGACGATACAAGAACACAACAAATTAGCAGCTGGCTCAGATCGGTGGGTGCAATATAATAGCCTGCATGGTAGGCATACTGATGATGGGGATTAGTATGCATTATTAAACAGTTTAAACAGGGTAATTTAATTTTAGGTAAAAGCTTACAGTGCGCAAAGCATGGCAATACATGTAGGTGCTGATTTACAAATTAATTTGTGATAAAAAATAATAAATGAGCTTGAATTTAAAAAATATTTAATTAAAAAAAAGTACAATTTGTTTTTTAATCCATGTTACCAAAGTTTTGACCCTGCAAGTACCACTGAACATTTTCATGCTGTACCTTTTACTGAACCATAGCATGTTTGAACAAGGGATGCAAGTCGGTTATGATCAGTTCGGTTTTTTGTCAAGTCTTTCAGCTGTTTTTGACATTCAGTCTGTCTTCTGTAAAACCGAAATGAAAGTTTAAAACTGAAAAACCGAATTGTGCATTTGTGCAGCCAAGGGAACGAGACATACGATTATTACCGTAAACATGTTTTTTTTTTTGTTTTTTTTGAACAACTGTGACAAATACGCTCAACAGTGTTATTGCATCACTCAAAACAATGTAGTCTACAATTAGACACTGTAGGAAAAATATAATAATGCATTAATAGACATTCAACTTTTTGATTTATTATTCTGGTTCACCCATTGTCACTGCGGTCGGTTGTAGAGCTGCAGCTCATGTGATATATATATATATATATATATAGATAGATAGATAGATAGATAGATAGATAGATATAGATAGATAGATATACTCTTTGGGTAAAGCCCTTACACTTGAATTCAATCACTATGCCAATAGAATGCAGCAGCAAAGTAATCAGACAAATAAAACTATTTTCAATACATGCATTTTTTCAATACTTTTGCATTTGGCTAATTTAGTCAGTTTAGCATCATTCAGTACTAAATTTTTTATAACCCATAAACTTCCAGCTTCAGTTTTTTGCTTCTTGGGATGCATTTTTTTAACAAAAGGTTTAAGTTAGGGTACGCAGGCTGAGTGTTTGCGTATGAAAACAGCGCTAGGCATCTGGACACCAACACTAAGTATAAAGCCGTGGTTTTCCCTACTGAAGGCTGTCAGAACTTTTTATTCATATTACCATATAACATTTATTAAGGGATGTTAATATGAACCGTCTGCTGTATATGCAGCAAAGTGTGCAACAAGCTCCCAAATATGCCGCCAGTGTAGTGCTGAAACTGGCAATGGTTTTTTATTGTGTTTTTGGTTCTCTTTTTATCTCTTGTCGGAATCGTTAAGTTTGAAGTTTTATGCAAATGTCGCTTTCAGTTTGTGACCATTATAACCTTTGCATCGCTAGTTTGAACTGTTATTAAAATATAATACTGTAAACTTGCCACAGTCCGCTTGAGAGGAAAAAAACAAAACTTCACAAACTCATCAAACATTCAGATCTTTTACTTCTCTCTCTCTATCTTTCTCCGAGTACAGGGTAAACTGTGAAAGCTGCACATCTATATGATTGCTAATAAGATTAAAACACATTGTTGCAGTGTTTAATGAAGACAGACAACAGTAGTTGTAACTGTCATTTATTTATATTACTTCCAAGGTTAATGCAGATTCAGCAGTGTGAGCTGGTTCTTATTCACACATACCCACTTGGAGATGACACGCTGGTCTCAGATCGTCCAAGAAAAGAGGTATGAGTGATTCAGAAAACTGCACCAGTATTCTAGTGTATTAAACATTTTCCATCAAAATGAGTCGGTTTTTTAATCTGCCAACTAAGTACTTACTCAGTATACAGTAAAACCCAAATTAAATTGTTGAGTGATCATTGTGTTTACACCACGGGTTGGCAGCTGCTTACATTTTCAGAGTAATTCCCATTAACATGCTCTTTGCAATGAAACTTTTTAAAGACGTTAATTACACAACAAGAACATATACTTTTCATTCATCTACACAATTATCGAGAATAAATGAATAGCAATCAAATAGCGTCTTCTCTGACAGGGAGGGTTACAACTCTTAATATTTAACGATGAATTGTATAAAAAAATAATTGCAGTGTATGTTGATATCTAGTGGATAGTCTAAAAAAAAGGAGGAAACATTCACTACTATGTACTGTATACTGTTGTGACTACAAAATCTTAAATCAGTAACACTTGTAGTGTAGAATTACTTGAATTAATTGAATCAGCAGTCAGACAGTGTAATTGAACATTGGCACAGCTGAGTAATTGTAATTATACCATATAATTTATTAATTACCCATTTATTTGTCATTGAATTATTCTTCTTGTATCCGTTTGTTTGAAAAATAAATCTATTGTAGTTCTATAGTATGTTTCTGTATATGTACCTGTGATTATTGTTAGGTTGTTTAGAATGAATTCAGTGGACATGTTAATGTTTGTTGTTTATGTTACTTTTTAGAGTAATTGGAATTACAATTGTAATTACTGCAGCATAATTGTAACAGTAATTAGAATTGAACACAATTGCTTTGTAATTGTAATTGCAATTTCAGCAAATAATTCTGCTGTATTTGTAATTAGAATTGACCCCAGGTCTGTCACTAATATAAACCTTACAGTTGGGGTGTAAGGGGGTGAGGTTATGATTACTTCCTCATTCTTGGTATCTATTTTACAGAGAAATTGCTTAGCAAATAAACCCAGTGTCTGCCCAAATGAGTATTGCTGTTGTTTTAGATCTCCCCAGTCTTAACCAGCGAAGTACATAGCGTGCGAGCAGGAAGGCATCTCGCTGGAAAGCTTAACATTCTAGTCCAGCAGCACTTCGACCTGGCCTCCACCACCATCACCAATATCCCCATGAAGGTAACATCTGGGTTTAAACTGCCTACAGCACTGCTCTTCAGCATTATTATTTTGTAGTCTCTCAATTTCGTTTTTTTTGTAAACATGCATCCTATAAAAAAAATAATCTTTTTATTGCTTTTCTTTTCATATCATATTTTCTGTTTTGCTAGCCCACATTCAATGTCTGTGACCAGGTTAGTACATTTTACATACAAGAAGGATCAGAGAACAAAAGGCTATATTGTTGTGAGCTTCTCCAAACCCAGTATAGCAATATAGCTGTGATATACTTTGACCTGCTCGCGTTACTCCTCTTATTTGTTTGTCTGTGATCCTTTGTATTGTGTTCATTAGTGACTGATGAGGACCACTTTTGTACTGTTAGTAAGTAAAGTTACTACTCTTTATACCCTTTGTACATTTCTTCCTCTTGTCTAGATCAATAGTTTGCATTATTGCCAATTGTGATTTCTCTGCTCCCATCAGCTGTATTCCTTTAATTAGTGATCTTTTATATGCACCAGTGTTGTATGGTATAAAAATGGTGACTAGTAATATGATAAACATGATTGCAAACCTGTAAAAACTACACTTTGGCCCCAGTTTTCTATTTAATCATCCCCTGAACGGACAAGTAATGCCCCCCCCTGCAAGTTAATTCAACAAAAAGAGCTTGTCTCTTGGGAGTCTCAGCTCTTTGCATATCAGCACAACACTGTCTTTGTGTGCTGCTCGGTAGAGTCACTCTTCCATGATTTAAACAGTTAAGAGCAGGAAGTGGGAAGGTGAGACCAGTAGGCGTTGATGTGGGAGGTGATTTTTTTTGTTTTCGGCTGCACAAATTTATGCCATGTTATATCCATGAGGCATTTTAATGTTTCTTTTTCCCTATTTGTAGGTGACACTGTTAATAGTGGCAAATAATAAAGCTTAAAACCTGCTGGATTGCAGAACTGTTTTTCGTTATGTTATACATGGTTGGCAGTGAAATTGTAACTGATTGAAGATCTTGCATTTTTTAAGTAAATTTGGAGCACTAATATTTTCTTGATTTAAAATAAAAATCTAACATCAATAAGAAAGGTTTAAAAAGAAAAAAAAAATCCCATCCAGTCAACAGAGGGAACTGAAATATTTTCCTTGTTTTATTGGATATGAGAACTAAGCAGATGTGCTGTAGCATTAGCTGTTTAATGGCATACTGACAAAAAAAGTAGATGCTAATTTCCTAATACAGAGATACCCTGAAGAAGTAATTTAAAGAGACTTGTCCCTGCGAAGTGTGTGTAGTTCCCATTTGTATTTGCAGAGCTGCTGTGTTTGATGTATTATTTTCCTTTCTTTCCTGTAGTGCCAGAGTAAAGTTGTTGTTTTATTCTGTTTCCTTTGATTTACTTTTGCATTGTAAAGGGCATGTCACTGTTAGTTAGCTGACTCACGTGTTAAATATATGAAAGGAATGTTGCATTCCAGGCTGTTTACTATATGTACAGGGTTTCAAATGATACATCCTTAAGGCTTTGTGGGGTTCCGACTCACCTAAAGCATAACTCAAAAATAAATATAATCCAAATTGACCCTCTCCTTACTAATTCAACTCACCCGAGTGTATAACACAGCCCCTCTTATGATTTCATATTTTCTCGGACATATTTTATTCCTTAATACAAGAAATATGTGCTCCAAAAAAGCAATACAAAATCAACAGTTTATATGAACCTAAAGGCCTTCACAAGAAATAAGTCTTAATGACTCGACCACACCTTGTGCATGCAGTAACAGTATCCCTAGCTCCGTCCTATATAAATGACCCTCCAACCATCTCAGAAAAACTGGCAATTCAAGCTGCTCACAAAAATAGAATCAGAACTGGTTGCACTTTGGTTTGTTTCTTTGTATTTGTGTTATATTCTTGTGAATTGGCATGCTAAGGATAGCCAGTTAGTGGTGTACCTAACATGATAGTTTTTTAATTTTTCTTTTGATTTGAAGGAAGAACAACACGCAAACACATCCGCTAATTATGATGTGGAGTTACTTCATCACAAAGATGCACATTTAGAATTCATTAGGAGTGGTGAGTAGATAATATGCTTCATTGATTATCTTTAGTGGTTATCTCTGATGACCCCAGCACAGATTCTAGTGAACTGGTGTCAACTGATAAGCTTTAAAGAGACACAAAAAGAGGAATTCAGCTCATTAATGCTACAGGTAGTAAAAGGGTAGTGCTGCACTATCACTGTAATAACATGTATACTCGGTAATGATTTTCCCCCCTCTTGTTTCATAGGTGAGCTGCATCCTCCAGGTAGTGCCAGCAGAGACAGCAGTCTAAAAGAGACTGTGACGTTAAAATGGTGTACACCAAGGACCAATAGTGTTGGTAAGAACAAATCTAAATCCTTTTTTTTTTTTTTTCTTACAGATTTGTATCTACATTGTCAGTGCATCTATTGGAGGCTTAGTGTTCCAGTGGTTAGAGAAAAGTGCTTGTTACCAGGAGGTTCCAGATCCAATCCCAGCTCAGCCACTGATTCACTGTGTGTGACCCTGAGCAAGTCACTTAACCTTCTTGTGCTCCGTCCTTCGAATGAGACATAAAACAAACAAGGTCCTATTGTACGTGACTCTGCAGCAGCAGTTTTGATGCATAGTACCAGATGTATCTGAGAGTTGCCTTGTGGGGATAAAAAACAATGGGCCTTTTTTCCCTTTCAGAGCTCCATTTCTGCACAGGAGCCTTTCGGATTTCACCTGTGGATGTGAACAGCCGACCGTCTTCCTGCCTAACAAACTTTCTTTTAAATGGTAAGGGGGAGGGAGAATAGGGGGGAGGGGGGAGGGTATATGAACAGTCTGTGCTTTCTCTTCGCTTTTTGAGTTCTATCACAGATAACGCCAGCACAAGTTCTGATTAGAAAATATTCACTACATGATTCCCTTCAAAGGTTGTGGTCTCCTCCCTGACCTCCCTGGTGCATTGAAGTGCACAGGCTTGACATGAATGAGTCTCCTGTTTTTTTCTATTGCAGGTCGCTCAGTGTTGTTGGAGCAGCCGCGCAAGTCAGGCTCCAAAGTGATCAGCCACATGCTGAGCAGCCACGGTGGGGAAATCTTCCTTCACGTATTAAGCAGCACCCGCTCTACCCTGGAGGATCCCCCGTCCATCAGTGAGGGGTGTGGAGGGAGAGTCACAGACTACAGGATTACAGTAAGCACAATTCCACACTCTTCCCTATTGCTACAAAAAAGACGCAGTACTTGGATTAATCTGTGCAGTCTTGGCTGCCTACAGTGGCTCTACACACTCTTGACCATGTTATGGCAGGTGTGTCCATTTTTTTGTCCAGCATTAAAACTGTACATTACTGCAATTACTTCAATATTTAAAAATACAAAACCAATTGAATGTTATAGTAAAATGTTGATGTATTTTTTGTTTTTGTTTTTATATAAGAGCATTGATGTTGTTTGTGTAGAAATACTTTAAAGGTTTGTTTATTATTCAGCCAAACATGTGAACTCCATAACTTGTACACTTATATCCATATAATGTATAATCATTAACCAATTCAAGCTACATACATTTGTGTTACCAAAAAAAGAAAACTTAAAAAGATTATCAGAAATGGCACTGATAACTATTAAAGCTTTTAAACAGCAATTATGTATTGCTTTCAACAGGACTTTGGAGAGTTTATGAGGGAAAATCGATTGACTCCTTTCCCAGAGCCCAAGCAGATCGACGCACCTGCAAGAGCCCCCTTGGAGAGAGCTAAAGACCAATTGGAACGGCACACTCGCTACTGGCCAATGATCATCTCCCAGACCACAATCTTTAACATGCAAGCTGTAAGCATGGCTCCCTCAACACAGGCCTGTTTGTTCATTTGAAATGCTTCTTTGAAGTGATTTAATATGTAGACCCGAAAGCTTAGGTAGAAGTTTTGTGGTTTGAATGTTACTTGTGGTGTGTAGTGCAACACCTTTTGCTTTCGACCGGATAAATATTTTTCATTGCCTTACAGTTATACTGTTTCTCCTCAGGTGGTGCCTTTGGCCAGTTTAATTGTGAAGGAAAGTTTGACTGAGGAAGATGTGCTGACTTGTCAAAAGACTATTTATAATTTAGTTGATATGGAGAGGAAGAATGACCCCCTTCCTATCTCTACAGTGGGTACAAGAGGAAAAGGACCTAAAAGGTAAAACAAATTAAAAATTCTATATTATAGATTTGTATTGTATTTTCATCCAGCATAATTTTCTATTAATCATCAGACACCCCCATGACAAGTTTTAAATATATGTATATATTTCACTTGTTAGAAGAATATAAGAGTGTCTATGAAAACACCTAATTATACAGTTAATTAAGTCTTGCTTTCAATTCTGAGAAATCAAGTATATATAATATATAATATGTAAGTGTCATGGACAAAGACCCAAATCTGATGACAGTTCCTTTGCTATGTCTAAATAAAGTATGTTAAATCCAATTACATTTTAAACATTACTAGGTAATGTCACAGTATTAAATACTACTATTGTTGAAATTATACATAAAAAAGATGAATCTCCTGGACAATAGTCACTTATCTCTGTTTGTTCACTAGAGATGAACAGTACAGGATCATGTGGAACGAGCTGGAGACCCTCGTCAGGGCTCATATTAACAGCACGGAGAGGCACCAGAGAGTCCTGGACTGCATCGTGGCCTGTCGGAGCAAACCTCCCGAGGAAGAGGAGCGCAAGAAGAGAGGGAGGAAGAGGGAGGAGAAAGAGGACAAGTCTGAGAAGAATGGAAAGGACGTGGAACCAGACAAGACATGGCAGGAGTCTGAGAGGTAGGAGAGACGCTGTTCACCACAGTATGTAGACTTACTGACTACTGAGGTCTTTACAAGCTAAAGTAAACAAACAGCACTCAAACAACAGATTTGAACAGGACGGTACCTGTAAGTTTATTCATGTAACAAAACAAACAGAAGCCTAACTCCAAGTTGGAGCACTCTCTAAACTTTGAATAATCCCTGACTCACAACCGGATGGCTAAACTGTTTAACAGTTCAACAAAGCACTTCTTGTTTTAAATACAAGTCATAGCACACACAATGCACGTCACCTTTCGGTGGTTACTGGGCCTTCCCACAGGCCTTTGCCTTCACACAGACGGACCCCAGTAGCCAGTTTTAGCCCTGTTTGTATATCTGCCTGCTTGATTTCAGGCAGGTGTACCTCATTAAATTAGTGCCAGGTGCTAATCATCCCGGCTCTAATTCTAAGACCTGCGGTATTCTGTCCGGCTACCCATTTTAAACCCCTGGATTACACTTCTCTTTTTTTTCCTCCTACTTTATCACAATACATACAGTGGATTTACGTAATGGTGATCTACTAGTTAATGATACTGATAGCTTTAATGAATCTTTATTTTATTTTTTTTAACATAGTCTTGATCGTTTAGAAAAAGACAATTCCATGCATAATATTGGCAGGAGCCAATCCCTGCTGGTGGACACTCTCTTTACGAACATGACGCTGATGTGTTCTGTTTAACCTTTCTAGGATCTGATATTGAGGAAAATACAACTCAATAACATCATTGCCGTGGTTGTGAAAAAGACAGCTTTTATTTGAATACATGGATTATGTTTGGCAGAAGTTATTCAAAGATCCTGTCAGAAATATGTATGGAATGTGTTGTGCCACACACATAGTTCAGATTCTGTAATGTCTGGTATATTGTATTGCTTTCTGTAGGAATTAAACAGGGATTGAGATAGATGTTGTCTTATTTCTAGGTTAAAAGGCGTGCTGGAGCGTGAGAAAGAGGAGCTGGCTGAGGCTGAAATCATTAAAGATTCTCCTGACTCCCCTGAACCACTAAACAAAAAACCCCGTCTGACAATAGAGGAAACACCGCCAGTGGAAAAAGCAAAAGGTACAGCCCACAGCTTTTATTGCAAAAGCCCTGTCTTAGATGCAACGTGAGTGTAATAAAAGTATTCATATTTGTGCAGAAATAATCAACATATTCTGTAATCTATTATTATTATTTATTTCTTAGCAGATGCCCTTATCCAGGGCGACTTACAATTGTTACAAGATATCACATTATACATTATTTCACATTATACAGATATCACATTATTTTTACATACAATTACCCATTTATACAGCTGGGTTTTTACTGGAGCAATCTAGGTAAAGTACCTTGCTCAAGGGTACAACAGCAGTGTCCCCCACTGGGGATTGAACCCACAACGCTCTGGTCAAGAGTCCAGAGCCCTAACCACTACTCCACACTCTAGTGAAGTAATTGTCTGTCCCATTACTGAATATAATCTATACTGCAAGAGTAAACTCCATAAATGTTACACATTTAGAATTTCTGTTGGCTGCAAAATTCCTAAACATACAGTTTTGAAAAAAGTACATGTTATAGGAAATGCAAATACCTGGTACTACATTAGGTTAAAGAAAGTTTCCATGCCTGTCAAAGCCAGTCAGGAAGCAGCTGGTTGGTAATGGCAGGAAGAAAACGTTGACGGGATGGAGACAATATAGTGTTCCTAACTAATTAAAAATTAACAAGAAAGTATACCACTGTCAAAGCATGGTTTGCAAGCCTAGTGAGGTACCAGAGAGCTTGTTTTGTTAGTGTATAACAAATGCACTTGGAAGGTTAGATTTATGGAGGTTTTTTGAGAGAGAGAGAGAGAGAGAGAGAGAGAGAGAGAGAACAATTGTGTGTTTTGTCATTGATTAAGTCTACATGTTGTGCCTTTAGGTCCTGTGTCATTACTTGCTATGTGGACCAGCAGGATAAATACAGCCAATTCCAGAAAACATCAAGAGTTTGTTGGACGTTTAAACTCTGTAAACAACAAAGCTGAATTATACCAACACCTCAAAGAAGAAAATGGGTTTGTATCTTGGAGCATTACATGAATTACTAATTTGTATATTTTTGCAGAACACTGTTCCATATATTTTTACAGCCCATTCTGTAAAATAAAGAATGGATAAAATACTTCCATTTTAAGTCCAGGTTAAGTTGGAATGGAACAGTTCTTCAGTTAAAGGATGATTTTACCTGTTCTGACTGTTTTCATGTTATTCAATCTTCTTTTGATTGTAGGAAGGACACTCATGAAAATGGAAAGGCTAGCAGATAATGAAGATAACTGAGAAAGAGAGAGGATTTTTATGACCATGTGTTACTTGAATTAGCCCAGAATAATTTGTACAGAATGATTTTTTTTTTTTTTTTTAGTATGAATTGACAACCAGTTGACTGAATTATCCAATTTTCCATCTTTTGTAATGTTGATAAATACACATCACATCATCTACCTGTGGAAAGTGACAACTAGAGATTCTTTTTACAAAAAAAATGTTTTATAAGGATGCTTTCAGAGTTTGTAACAAAAAATAAAATACAGTAATGTAACTGATGCCTTTGTCCTGTTTTATTTAATCACATTATATTCAGTTTATTATAGTCAATGTCCTACTAGAAGTGTAATAATACAAGGTACAATTTTATGCTTATCACTATACACAAGATAATATTCCTCTTTTCCATGATCCACTTGATGTACTACAAATAGCCATGTGTGTAGTGTAGAGCTCAATTTGATCACATTATTTATTGTAATTGTTTAATGTCCTTTTTGTTAAAAAAAAAAATATATATATATACAGTATATATATATAGATTAAGAATAAATAATCTAGTCGTAACAATACATTTCACCTCTACCAGTAAGGCTATATTACACAATGTATACATTTCATCTCCTTT
Source organism: Acipenser ruthenus (assembly GCF_902713425.1). NCBI lineage: Eukaryota > Metazoa > Chordata > Actinopteri > Acipenseriformes > Acipenseridae > Acipenser > Acipenser ruthenus. The sequence goes on from NC_081195.1 coordinate 45,007,824, forward strand.
TACATTTTGTATTTATTTATTTGTAGTCTTACATTTTGTTTTATTCAAAAGATACAAGCCTGTCATGAGTTATCAGAATAATAATTGTCTCTAAAAGTCACTGCTTCCAATACAATGCTGTTGATTAGATTTTATTATAAGGCCTTTGTGTCTGTGCTTTAACAATACTGGAACTGAGCTCATAGGGAGGTGGCAATTGGTACTTTGGAGGAGAGTGAGTGGGCAAGTTGTCTCTTTGGTAGAGCATGTTGGGAATAATGTTATTATGAGATAATGGTATCCTCTGAGGCTGACACCGAGTTACCCATAGTTGAGGTGGTGGTGGTGATGGTGGAGGAACATCCTGATGAAACAATGGTGGCTTCCTTGGCCTTAAGGTGTCTAACTCTAGGTGACCAGCTGCTCTGTCATTCTGGAACAAAAGTGACTCTGAAGGAAGAATCTTTTCATATTTTCTACAAGAGCGATAAATTGTAACTGCGAGAACCACTACCAGGAATAAAAACAGAATAATAAGCAAAACAATCATTGTAGTGACTATCCAGTAATATTTGTCAGATTTAAAAAAGCTAGCGGTTGTAGTAGCTGTGGGAGCCAGATCAGAATCCAAAATGCAAACTCCTCCATAAGTAACATTGTCCACTGTTGTGATCCTGAATTCTGGGAGCATGGCTTCAACAAACCCTGGATTCACATTGCCATCAGGCGTCTTCATTTTGACTAGGACTGCCAGGATTTTGTTCTTTTGACACTGATGCTGTGCTTTGTTAGTTGCGAAGCACAAGGTGGAATTGTACCATGATACAACTGTTGACCCAGGCCTGAGGGTGGAGACAGAGATGTGTTTACTGCTCGTGCCATTGAAATATTCAGCCATTTTATCCACAAATCGTTCAATCCTCTGTCTGTCTTTGATGAAGGAGTTGTAGCTATTTTTAGTCCTAACAGTGTACAGGTGACACGGATCAGTGTTGGCAAACCTGAGTTCAATCATAAACGTTTGCTGAATGGAATATCCGCCTGAATCCATGGCAGTGAGAATAAACGTCTGAGGCGAGTACTGAAGGTCTGTCTCCAGAGGGTACCCTTGTATAATCTGCTGAGTTTGGTCCAGTCTTACCCATGACTCTGGACCGGAGGGAGAGCTATCCGCCGCAGCCATCGCTAAAATTAGGTTTGTGGTGTTCCCATCTTCTCTATCTGAAAATGTGTTGGATGGTATGGTGTATTGAAACGGGAAACCAATGGTGGCAAAAAGGACATCGATGGGGTGGATAACAGTTGGAGAGGTGTTTTCAATAGCTGAAATGATAAATAATATTTTAATTTAAACAAATATATATATATTTCTACCATTGTAAAATGCTACAACTAAGAAGTTTCAAAGTAAAAAAAAAAAAAAAACACCATTATTTTTAGTATTTTAGTATTTTACAGACATAGTATATTGCACACTAGACAGTTCTATAGAAATACATATTTCTTTTTTGTGTTTGTTTTTAGGATGAAAATGTGCCCCAGACAATGGTGAAAACAGATCTAAATCGGGACTAATTTTCAACATTTGCTGCATTGACATGGATTTTCATGGTGCTTGACTTTTATACATGAATTCCTTTGTGTTTCTAACTGGGGTTTCTTTTGTGTGTTTTTTTTGTTATGGGGTGGAAAGAATGGGATATTATTATTATACCTGTTTTGCTTGCTTGTAGAGAAGGCCTTCCAGCTGTAGACCAAAATTCCAGTGATGTGCTGAAACTTCTGCTGTCTTTTCCCAGATGTGCAGTTGTTGATGAGACTGGATACACGTGGCTTGTAGTGTTCATTTTAGTTGTCCAGAGTGTCAGAAAGGAAAAAGAACTGGTGAACATATAGGAGGCAGGTTTACTAGGTTCTAATAACTGTTGTAAAGAGCTAGACAAAGTCAAATATGGGAAGTAAAGTGTGGCAGTCATTTTATTACTTGAGGTGGCAAAAAAAACTGTGCTAGTGGGAGAAACCACAGCATACTTGGTTTCTGGAAGAGAGACTGTTGTGTAGCGGGTGAGAGGGACTGTATCGCCTGGGGTGTTATATAATAAAGTTGTAGATGTGAAACGATGTGTGCTAGTTGGTTGTTGAATATGTGGAGCTGTAAAATATAACACTGAAGAAGAGAACTGCTCTCTAACTGAGGGTGAGGGATGGAGGAAAGACACTGTACTGGTAGAAAAGCTGTGGGTTTCTGCTGTTGAAGAGACTTCCGATGTAAAGTGATATGATGTGAAGAGAGCATCAATAGGAATTGCAGTGGAATGTTCTGCAGGCAGGGGAGTAGAACTGTGGATATCTACTTTATATGTCAGTGTTGGAGCAGGTCCCATAGAGATGGTATGTGTTTTAGGGCTAGACTGTTGAATAAGGGAGTTTTCATCATCCAGTCTGGTGGTTTTCTTATCTGGAGATATTAATGATGATGCACCAGGAGAGACAAAGGGGATGAATGATGTTAAATACTCTGATAGCATTAACATATTCAATGATGACTCCATAGGCAGTGTGGCCAAAATGCTAGGGATTAATGAATCTTTAAATGGTAATACAGAAATGTTAGACACAGGAATTGATGGCTCCAAACTATGCTTCTGTGGTACAGAAAGAGTAGAAAACGAGGTGTGTCCAAGTTCCCCCTCAAAAGAACGGGTTGGAGTGATGGGACCCAGCATGGTTAGTTGGTCTGTTTCTTCTACAGTGGAATACAATGAATCCTGTATCTGTTGAGATAAAGTGTTTAAAGGCATCTGAGTGTAAGAAGGCTGTAGTTCATCCTGGCTTTTGGAAAACAAAGGACGATGGGAAAACAGTATTGTTGTTGGAAACACATCAAGAGAGAGCAATGAAGATAGCTGTGGGGGTGGTTCAAAGGTTGAATGACTAGATTGGAACAAATCTTCTTTGACTGATGGAATGGTGAGTGTCTGAGAGACTGACAGGACAAAGTCTATAAATGAGACAGTTTGGATTGTATCTGGCTTGAAGGCAGGTGTTTCTGATTTACCAGTAGGTGGCACTATTTTAGTCAGAGCTGTTAAAGAGACTGTGGGTTCCGGGAACAGAAGCTCACTGAAACTTACGGCAGGGAAAAGCAAAGAAAGATACTGGGTGGATAATAATACTGAAGAGGAGACTTTGTGTGGGGATAACGCCGTGGTGGAAGCAATATAGTACAAATCTGTTTCTGTAGCAGTTTTAAAAATTAAAACTTTGCTGACCTCTTCTGATGAAAGTGAAGAGCTTTTCGTCACAGAGCTTTTAAATTGTGAAGAAGGAATGGCTGGGATAATACTGCCAAAGGCACTGGAGTATGTCATGCTTCCGGAAATGTCATCCAACAGTGGCTCTGTGGAAACCACTGCCATATTTATTGTGCTAAATATTTTAACACTCTGAGGGAAGAGTGCACTAATATAAGAGACCTGCAGACTACTGTGTTCCGGTGGCTGAGAAGCAGTGGTAGAAGCTGCTGACGTGGGTGTTGTAGCAAATGAGAATGAAGTGAAAGGAAACATTGAGGTGTCAAAGTGTGTGCTTGCAGTCTTCTCCTGGTCATCCATCAATAGGCTCAGATGGATGGACAGGTCTGTCATGAAACCTAGTTGATATAAAAGGATGAAACAAACTATCATTGTGAGACACAATAAAAACCTTGTCTATCTGTCTATCTAGCTAGCTAGATAGCTAGCTCACTATTAGTTTAGCTTTCTGCACAGCTGAAATTAATACTTTTCTAATCATGAAACCTTTTGTGTACATCAAAAAATAGCATATATATAGTTTGAAAGGAGGTATAACAAAAATCTTTTCTTTTATGTACACAAAAGGTTTAAATGATTAAAAACATTTATTTCAAAACATTTTCAGACAAAAGCCTTTCTTCAGCTGTCTTGAAAGAAAAGTAAACACAGTGCAGTAAAATTTTCAAGAATTATGTGGATGATGTCATGAGTATACCAGAATAGACATTTCATGTTTTTCATTATATATATTATTAAAAAAACAAATGTAGAGTAAATTATCCGGGTTTATAAAAGATGAAATGTCCTTACCATCAGTGTCTGCTTCTTGCTGTGACTGGAATGGTGTAAATGGCACTCCTGTAGCATTCTTCAGCAGGACTGCAGTCCTACCAACACTCTCTAAGACATTCTGAACAGTAAGGGCAAGGGACGGAGTGTACATGCTTGTAGTATAGAGTGAACTCTTTGTCAGTGTAAGTAAAACACTATCAGAGGAACTCGAATGAAAAACATCGGACTGCAGGCTTGGCTGTAATTTTACTGATGTTTTACTGAGAAGCAAAGACACTGTTGGGCTCATTGGCTTAGTTGGAACAGAATGTTCTTTAAACACACTGGCAACGTCATCTTTGAAATCATCTGAAACACTGCTTTGCATATTTATTGCCTGTCTAGTAACCAACACTGTAGGAAAAATGTGTGTCAGTGACCTTATTTCTGACAAAAGCTGAGGAGAGAACGTTGGCATCTGACTAGGCATTACGAACCTTGACATTTCAGAAGAGCGCATTGGTTGGTAGGTGCGGATAGGTTGTGAAGTCACAAAGTTCTGGGAAACTAAATTACTAACAAAAGTTTGTTCATGTAATGGGAAGCTTGGAAAGATGAAAGAGGATATATGAAAACTGTGTGTTTCTGAAAGCCAGGAAAATGCTAAAGAGTATTGGTCTCTATCCAACACTGTCATTGTTTCTGATGTCATGTGTTTAATAGTTTCCAGTGGTATTGCTGTTAAAGTTCTGCTTGTAATTAAAGACCTTGGTAAATTACTTTCAACAAAAATGCTCTTTGTTACTAGTGAGTATAATGTTGGGTGCCTGGATATAGCAAGTGGGTCTGTGTAAGAGTAAATAGGTGCCTTTGAAATTAATGTTGAAAAATAGGTTGGTATAACAAGGGTCATGGCTGGAGTTGGAGTGGCATTCAATTGCCGACGCCTCCTTTTATTATGTTGGGTTCCTTCCTCTCCCCTCCTGAAAATACGCCAGCCTATCATTCGAAATCCCAGCAGGTGGGAAAGGTGACCAGAGTCCCTGCTGTACTTTAGAATATGAACCATCTCAGGAAGCATTCCAAAAGGTTCGCAGCCTACTGGCCAATAGATTTCCACCCCCTGCCCAGGAATGAAGCTCTTGTTACTAGTGTCTTCTGCCAAAAGGGTGCTATTCTCAAGCTGAAGCTGTGAAGCATCCCTTAAAGAGTGTAGCGTGATGGAGAAAGGATCCACATGGAGGTAGTCTGCCATAGCAGAAACAAGGCTCAAGCGCTGGTGAGCATTCAGAGAGAAAGCATTTGTCTGGAGGACAATATCAGCATAAGTGACACTTTCATCTTCTGGACAACCATGATTGTTGATGCTGTGGGCAAAAGAATCATTTTTTAAACTTATTTCTTAGCTCATTTAGCTAATTTGTACTTTATATCTGCTGCCATAAATATTGCTATTGTGTGGGTATATCTGTCTACATTATGTGTAAATAAAGCAATTTACATGGTTAAATATTGTGCTTTGGTAAATATCTTGAAGATGCTGAGTGTTTTAAAATAAAATGTATTAAAAACCTAAGGTAAAAAGTTCTTACACATTTTGCTTTGATGATTTTAGGCCTTTGAAATTCTGAGTGTCGTTGAGAATGTGTAGATAGAAATGAATTTTCGGAAGATGCATATCTTGCAGGCAGCTCCCCACAGCAGCTACACTCAGGGTGTATTCACCAGCATCTTCACTCACAGGCAGTCCCTGAAGGGTATTTGTTTTTGGGTTGTAGTCCAACCATTTGGGCAAATATGCTGTGTCACCAGCTAGAGAGACCTGTTGAATAATACAGAAAATAGGTTAACCACCCAGCTGCCACACCCGTCATTTCCACGTGGAACGCTATCATGTCAAAATTTGTCAAGCACGGCAGAACGCCGTGGACAGAGTTTTAAGTGTCTGCAAAGCAGCACACAATATCTCGTTCTGCAGTAATCCCAATGACATAATATGGTCTGTAAAACAGTGTAGTTCGGTTTTTTTTATGGTAGATGGCAGCATTGCCTAAGATAGAAAAAATAGACACTGCATTATCACCACATCCCATGTCAACAACGCAGATTTTTTTATTATTATTAATATTTATTTATTTAGTTAGTTAGTTAGTTAGTTAGTTAGTTATTTTTCTCGATTGATACTACAAACTGTGTTGCGAAAACCGTGCCAGGAATGGTACTGGTCAAAACGAGCTGTATATCATACATACACCAATGTTTGCTAAAGTAATGAGTAGAAACCGATTTATTCTGCTCATGAAATACCTGCACTTACAGGTACTGATGTATGCAACAGCAATACGCTCACAGTGCGTATTGCTATTGTATCTGGATCATTCTACAGAAAGGGGACAAATTGGGGTTCCAAAAAATTGAGAAATTGGTGTGATATGTTTTTAGTGAAACAACCAAAATTAAATAAGAAAACATCTTAACTGCATATAACATAACTCAGCCGAGCTGAAATTGTAATGTATTTCTTTTAAATTTTTGTTCAAAAATGTTTTAGCACATAAATCTACCGTAACACAACTAAAAACTGCTGTATAAAGAGAAATATACACTGAGTGTACAAAACATTAGGAACACCTTCCTAATATTGAGTTGCACCCCCTTTTGCCCTCAGAACAACCTCAATTCGTCGGGGCATGGACTCTACAAGGTGTCGAAAGCGTTCCACAGGGATGCTGGCCCATGTTGACTCCAATGCTTCCCACAGTTGTGTCAAGTTGGCTGGTAGTAGATCGCTACTCCGAATAGCTCGTTCCATCTCATCCCACAGATGCTCAATTGGATTGAGATCTGGCGACTAGGCAGGCCATTGCAGTAAGCTGAATTCACTGGCATGTTTGTGGAACCATTCCTGGACAATCGTAGCCTTGTGGCATGAGGCATTATCCTGCTGAAAAAATCCTTTAGCAGATGGATACACTGCTGCCATGAAGGGATGCACCTGATTGGCGATGATGTTCAGATATCCTGTGGCATTCAAACGTTTCTCCACTTTTATCAAGGGGCCCAATGTGTGCCATGAAAACACACCCCACACCATCACACCACCACCACCAGCCTGCAATGTTGACACACGGCATGATGGATGCATGTACTCATGTGGTTTTCTCCATACCCTAATCCTCCCATCAGCGTGAAACAGCAGGAACCGAGATTCATCAGACCAGCCAATGTTTTTCCAATCCTCCAGTGTCCAGTGTTTTCGTTCCTTAGCCCACTGCAACTGCAGTTTCTTGTGTTTTGCTGAAAGAAGTGGAAGTCTGTTAGACCGTCGGATGCCATACCCCATTCGTGTCAAGGTACAATGAGTTGTGGATTCTTTTATGGGTCTTTCGGCACCAATGTTGTACTGGACTGTCAGTTGACTAACTGTAGCCCGTCTGTTGCTCTGCACAATTCGTGTCAGCCTCCTTTGGTCTCTTTTATCAATGAGCTGTTTTCGACCACTGGCCTGTCGTTGGCTGGATGTCCTTTGGGTGGTGGACCATCCTTGATACACACAGGAAACTGCTGAGCGTGAAAAACCCAGCAGCGTTGCAGTTCTTGACACACTCAAACTGGCGCGCCTGGCACCTACTACCATACCCTGGTCAAAGGCACTTAAATCTTTTGTCTTGCCCATTTACCCTCTGAATGGCACACATACAGTACACAATCCATGTCTCAATTGTGTCAAGGCTTAAAATTCTTCTTTAACCTGTCTCCCCTTCATCTACACTGATTGAAGTGGATTTAACAGGTCACATCAATAAGGGATCATAGCTTTCACCTGGATTCACCTTGTCAGTCTATTTCATGGAAAGAGCAGGTGTTCCTAATGTTTTGTACACTCAGTGTATATAAAATTGATTAGACATTATACAACTACACATTAGTGAAATATTAATTTAATTTTTCAAAACTTTGATTTTCATATTTATTGACTAATACAATTAGTCAATAAATTAGTTTATGGGACTTTTATCAGGTTTTGTACTGATATCTTTTATTAAAAAATATGTTAGCAATGATTAAAAGTATACCAAACTCTTTTATTTTTTTTAAATATTAGCCCTTTAACCCATTGCTAATATAACTTTCACTCCTGCCAATGCTGCTGCAGTTTTATTCACTAAAATAACTATTGTTACGGTAATGACATTACAGTTACGATAATGACACTTAAAGATTTAAACACATATTTAAAATAAATATGTAAAGAAATAAACCATGTATAATTACACTACACAGATTCCAATATAGGTTTTATTGTAAATCATAAAACTTTAAAACACACTGGGGCTGATGTAAGGATAGGCGTAGTGCAATCAATTGCGGATGCAAAATCCTAATTGCCTAGCAGCCAGGCAATTATTTTGCACTGTGGCCTATGTAAACTTGAGCAATGCAAATGACTTAACACGCACAAATAATGAGCATATGTCAGAGGAAGGGCAGCAAAGTCATCTTGGCACACGGAAAAGAAAAGAAAAGCTTTTGTTGTTGTGTCGTACGACACATTCGCTTGTCGCATCGTGTCCGGTGTGTAGAGGCCTTTACTCTAAACAAAAGTGTAACTACAGAAAAGCATTAGGATATGCGCTGCCTGGCCCTTTATTGTGTGCATTTCTACCCTATTGGACTTGGTGGGGTTGAGGCCTTGATTGACCATTTCACCTTACATAACCCTTTACAGTTCTGGTCACCCCGCTACAAAAAGTATATTGCTGCTCTAGAAAGAGTGCAAAGAAGAGCGACCAGAATTATTCCTGGTTTAAAAGGCATGTCTTATGCAGACAGGCTAAAATAATTTAATTTATTCAGTCTTGAAGAAAAAAGACTACACGGCGATCTGATTCAAGCAGTCAAAATTCTAAAAGGTATTGACAATGTCGACCCAGGAGAATTTTTCGAACTGAAAAAAGAAACGAGGACCAGGGGTCACAAATGGAGATTAGATAAAGGGGCATTCAAAACAGAAAATAAGAGGCACTTTTTTTACACAGATAATTGTGGGAGTCTGGAACCATCTCCCCAGTAATGTTGTTGAAGGTGACACCCTGGGATCCTTCAAGAAGCTGCTTGATGAGATTCTGGGATCAATAAGCTACTAATAACCAAACGAGCAGGATGGGCCGAATGATCTCCTCTCATTTGTAACCTTTCTTAAGTTCTTACTGATTAAATATCTTGCCATTGCTAATTATAGCAAAATATTTATATTATATATTAATTATTACTCATAGGCAAATATTTCAATCAAAAGGCACAACAGCCATTACCATGCTCAATCAAGAAACCCACTCGATAGAGTTAACTGAATTTTAAATAAATAAATAAATAAATAAATAAATAAATAATATAAGTTTAGATAAGTTTTTTTTTTCTTTAGCTGCCATTTGTCCACTTTGTACTTCTGTAGATAACCAAAAACTGTCAGCAAACAAACAAAATAGAAAAAGACAGCTGCTTACCTTATACTCTTTGACAGGTCCACTGAAGGCAAGCAGTGGAATAGGAAAGTAAAACATCTTCCCAGCGTTGAAAACCTTGTCAGGAATGCCGCGGAACTCTCTGATGTTGTTGCAGACATGTTGATCTGTAGTAGCTTGGCTGCTGGACATGAAGCAGTTGAAAGACACTGACCCCATGAGTGTCAGCAGCAACACAGGGAAATGGACTGGAGCCATCGATGTCCTCCCAGAGGATGTAAAGTATCCAGAGACAGAGCACCTGCACCAGGCTGGCATTCCTTACACCGACGGCTAGATAGGCAGTTGTACAATACCTTAACCCCCCAGAAAACTGACAGCATTCTTTCTTAAATTTACATTTGTGACATATGGATACTAAAGGAAAATATCACTGGAAATGCTCAGAAAGGTAAACCTACTTAAATACACAGGCTCTAGACAAGCTAATAAATTGTAATAAAAAACCTTCTTCATTTACAGATTGCACATTACGAATATTTTGTTGAAAGCTAAAATGCCTAATTGAAAGCAGCAGTCTAGCAAGCAAGCACTTCACCAGAATGACAGAGATAATGTGAATAGGGTTGTAATCCATGATTAAACTGTGGAGAATGTATTACTGAAAAAGTAATATATGCAGTTCTGGTATAAAACATGTTTGTTTTAACATCCCCTTGTCTTTGTTCACCACGATCCTACCTGTGTCTTTGTGTCTTCTGTCATCTGGGTTATGCGTTGCTAAGAAACCAAATGCTATGGGGCCTTTTAAAGGTAACTGTGACAAACAACCCTCAGGCTTTAATGCAGTCTGGCAGTCAAATGTATTAAATGCTATACATTTGATATGTTAACATCTGTTTTTGCCATGATGAATTTATTTTAATGGTCTTGTAATTACATTTATCAAAAGTGTAGCATCAGTATTAATCAATATTATCTCAGCTTAGCAATTGGTGGTTAAACCCTTACAATAATTTACCTTTGAACTGATACACCCAGGAACCTGTATTTTATAGAACAATAATAAACTGTAGCGGACTGCATCTGTTATGCTGTTTGCTTCCAGGTGAAACATGATTTGTCTGCCTCAAAGGTACAGTAACCTGCAAAGCAAGACAGTTCATCTAAAAATACACTGCATTTTTTTTTCCATCTGGACATTGGATATACAGAGATTGTGATGTCCTTGCAAATCATTTACACACATGGCCGTTTATAACATTGTTAGCAGTCATCTTGGCTTCAAATTTGTCCATCACAGAGTTGGGGTTTACAGTAAGCTTGTCAAAAGGACAGAGTTTACTGTATACTGTACAACTTTCGCCCTTGAGATGGTGCTATAAATTTTGGTACATAGAAGTCTATGTAGTTCAGATATGCAGCATGTGCCAAACTGTGCAGCTTCTCTACACTCAACTATAAAAGCATGTTTAAGCTTAGCTAATCTTTGGCAGCTATTGAAACACTTCCTTTCCCCATCTCCAAATGCACTGATAGAACGTTTGCCAGAAAATGAAAATGTATCCAGTGCTGCTAAAAAGTCTCTGTGAATGATAGATTAGATTTAAAGTGCAAGATCATTTACTTTGCAACCCACATTAATGTGCCTGGTGACAGCACTGCAGGTTCCTGGCTGATACTTCCACATTGAGCTTATAAAGCAGGAAATGATTCACCTATGATTCACCATACTTAGGTGGCAGTACATGTATAATTGTATGAAGGGAGGCTCTATAATTCCATGAATCTAAATCACAAGTTGCGGCTTGTTAAATTAATCTGGAACGGAATACAAACCTAGGGCTATAATGGTGAATACATTATTTAAAAAAAAAAAAAGAAAAATCTCTGAAGCCCGTGACAAATGTTTCTGCTCCTTAACCTTTAAGTCCAATATTTTTCTTATGCTTTATAAGGAGTTGTTAATGGGGTGCCCCTTGCATGAGTGGTTCATTTGTATTCTGTTATAGCTGCATTTAAAAGCTGCACTTCCCTGTGAAAAGTCAGTTTTAGTCAAGGTGGGCATGTCTGAAAGAGGGCTGGCTGACAGATGGTAAAAACTTCTATACCTTATAAAAGCTTACCATGGTACGTTTGCACTGTAGGCTTTACAGTGCTTACCTACGCTTTGCAATGCTTCCAATATGCTTTATTACACTTTGCTATGCAGTGCGCTTGAGTGCTTAAAATGGACAAATACAGAAGATTCTAAACTCTTGGTAATTAAAAGGACAAATGCTGCTCTACTTGGAATCTGTTTTGCTGAGTTGTTCCATGAGGAAAATAAAGGGCTTGCAAGAAACAACAAAATCACCTTCATAGTGCAAAATGGGGCATTTCTTATTTTACTTGCTGGCATGTTATCCTAACCTTTTGGAGAGATTGATACGACACATTTCAACAAAATGTCATTTTTCTCATTGATATCTACCAAATTTGAATAGGATTAACTCAAATTATCTCTGTACACAGTACTACACTATTTCTTTACAGTTTAAATATTAATACCTCCCTTTTTACTAATCTACAAATAGAACAGTGGTAATAGACTTCCCCTCTCATTTAAGAAGTTGAAAACTATGTTATCACTCTGCTGTGCTGCAATGTTCACGGTACATTAACACATAGCTTTTAGATTTATGAGATGCCTGCGCAGTTTCCCACATATTGTGTAGAAACAATTAACAATAAATAAGGGTGTAGAAACGAATGACAGGCAAACTAGCTTGATAAAAAATAACTGACTAAATCAAGAAAATGCAATTAAATCTCTGAAAGAAAGCTGACCGATGTAAATTATAGGGGAAAAAAGTATCAGGGGTCAGTACCATGACAAAGTAGGCTACCATGATCTCTATCTTAAGAGTGTGGAATAAAACATTGTATCAAATGCCTGTATACAGTAACATTACAATCAGATTAGCAGTTCCCTTTCAAGTATGGAATGTAACCAGTACTGTATGGGTATTTACCTTTCTCGTTTTGGCTTTGGCTAAAAATACAAGTCATTTAATATTATTTAGTCTTGTGTGTGGTACTGATTGAGTGGTTTTGCCAGTGACTTGTACAGATGGACATTCCTGTACGTTGCCACCCGCGGTGACTGTGAACCGGTGGACCCATACCAATACTAGTACTGAGGTCACCAACCCGCTCCGCTCCCGACTAGGTACCATACCGTTACCGAACCGGGACCGAGGTTACCCGGTGCCGTTCCAGACCGTATCCGTACCGACCCGGTATAAAGTCACCAAAGCAGTACCGAACTGACCCAGTAGCGTCCCGGTACTGACCGCATTCCAACCCGCTACCGTATCCATACTGACCCAGTGTTAAAGTCACCGAACCGGTACCGAACTGACCCGGTGCTGAAGTCACCAAACTGGTACTGAACCGATCCGGTAACGTCCTGCTTCCGACATGGCACCGACCTGGTGTTACAGTCACCGAACTGGTACCAACCTGGTCCTACACGGTGCTAAAATCACTGAACCGGTACCGTGCCGGCTTGGTGTCAACCAGTTTCCGAACCAGTACTGACCTATCTGGTTCCAGTCCGCTACCAACCGGTTCTCAAGTCATCGGTTCAGTACCAAACCGGTCTCGTTCAGTCTTGACCCGCCCGGTCAATATCTTTAAGATTGAGGCAGCAACTGTACAACGGTATACTGTACACTGCATTGCTTGCTTCTTGCATCATGCCTAGGTTTTATCCCTGTGAGAATGAAAGGCCAGTCTGCCTATTGAGGACAAGCACATCAGATGCTCTTCCTGTCTGGAGCCAGAGCATGCCAATTTAGCACTTGCTAATCGCAGCTTCTGTGAGTTTTGTGCAAGCGCACACTTGAGAAGCGGCTATCCTGCAGCTCTACAGAGCACTCTTCCTCCATTACTCCTGCTCAGCGCTCTTCGCTATCACCCTCTGCTAGAGCAGTGACTGCGTCCTCACCCCAGGGCTCTGTGCAAAGGGAGAGTGGACAACGCACCTGGGAAAGTAGCCCAGGCAGAAGGCTGTCCTTACAATCTTCCTTATCCTCCTCTGCTTCTCCTTCTCCTCCCCCGAGGAGGCCCCTTGGGGGCTATGAGAGCAGATTAGCCACATGATGACATACTGTCTCTGAAGACGTGGAGTCTGACAGCACATCCCCTGCAGTTACACTCTCCCTGTCAGTAGAGCTTCTGCCGCTGATCAAGAGTGCCACTGCAATTTTGAACTACATAGACTTCTATGTACCAAAAGGCAGTCCATATTTGATGATGTGCCTACCATCTCTCCCGTGTCCACCCACAGTGCACCCGGATTTTCTTTTTGAAATCCATTTTTCTTGGGATCATCCAGCAACAGCTTCTGCTGTTTCCCGGCCAATGGACGCCTTATATAGGTACATAATGCGGAAAAGCTGGGTCTGGCCCAATTTCAGCCGGTGGAGGCTTCTATTGCAGCCTTGGTCCAGGTGCCTAATTTAGCGCTTGGACCAATTTAACCACAGGTTAACAAGAACCTGCTCAGTGTGTCTAAACTCAACGAGGCAGGTTGTGGGTAGGAACCTGGCTGTGCTGGTAGCTGCTTTCCCAGTCACATGTACCTGATGGGAACAAGGCACCGCTGTTAGGCACAGTCTGCTGCACCCACTGCCAGAGGTGATGTTCAGAACAGGCTTTGATAGGTTCCACCGCCCTGCGCAGAGACAGAAGGCTCAGGCCAAGCCACAGGCTAAGCAGCAGCCCTAGGAATTTGCAAGCCGCTTTGATATATCTTATTCAGGTTCCAGGTCTCTACAAGGTAAATACCCATACGGTAATGGTTACATTTATATTTCAGGGAACCAGGGCTATGATAATAACCTAACTTTTTAATAAATTATAGTGCCCTACATTTTCAAGGTGCTGACAATAAAAACATAAAATAGTACAATGGATTCTTCAATAGGTTTTCCAAGTGAACAAGATAATGTAAATGTGTGTTATTAATTACTGCCTAATTACTGGGAGGTTTTTTTCACATTTTTTTAAGACTGTGGGAGCCTTATAAGAATGATTTTACCAACAATATTTTCTTTACAATTTACTTAGCACACAAGCATTCAGTTAAAAACATGTAGAAAGCAGCTAAAAAACAACACTAAATACATGCACATCTTGATAATTATTTATTTTTTTTTTTTTTTTACGGTTCTATGCTTCAGTAATGTTATATTACTGAGGTGACCTAAGAGGTTTTACCTGTGCAATCCAGGAGACCCGTATAGCTAGTAGTTCACAAACCCTTTACACAATGTAAGCAAGCAGAACCACTGTCACAAAACTGTGCATTCGTTCATCGATCTTGTGTTATGATCTTGCAAACAGGGTGACAAGGTAAGTAAGGACACATTTATAAATAACTCTAGAAATCTATAGAAATAATAAAGACAAAAAGGAAAGTACAGTGCACACTGCAAATGAAAGATGACTCATGCAAAGCAGATGTTATCTTTATTACCACAAACCCAAAAGCTTGCATGCTGACTGCTCATTAATGGCCATTACAAATAGACAGATTAAACTCAAAAGGACTGTAGTTAAAAAGTTTAGATAAGAGAAGATTTTTAAAAGATCTTGTTTTTATAAAAAAGTAATATTGTGTGTGTGTGTATTCACTAGGATCAAACTGTAATTTAAACTAACATGTGCCAAATTTAAATTGCACACTATGAAAACACAAGATGACTTTAGTAATAATAACATGACTGTTTTTTTGCATTGCGTTGTTTATCGTCCTGTCTGTCACACACACGTTTGGATTTGCTTTGTTAATAGAAATGTGATAGTTTTCTAGGCAGTATCATTTTTAATTAATGATGTGCAGAATGCCTTTGAAACATGTATTTATTTTGGAGGGAATTGATTAGAGTCGACCATGTTTGAATGTCTCCTAAGTTATCAGGGCCAGTTGGACAGGGCTCTGTAACATGGCAGCAGTCACACAGGATATCATAGCTATATTTCTTTCTGCAAGGCTTCATTTCTTTTCCAATGAGGGTGGGTATTACTAAGATGACAATTCCTCTATTCAGTGCTCCAGAAAGGGGCCAAGGTATGGTTCCACATCTGTGTGCTTCAAACAAACAAAATTTTCAAATGTTCTGTCAATATACACACCTAATAGCACTATTTAATTAGCTCTGCATCTTGACTTTAATTGGCGTTTCCTGGCAACCAGAAACACCATTGTCATCCTGTCTGATTCTCAATGTTTTAATACTAGTTTATCCTGCCTTTTATTAGCCTTCATGCACATACTGCTTGTCCTACCTTTCATTACACTACTGTTTCACTTTTTTTTTTTAACTTGAATGCTACGTTGAAATTGGATTTGTTGTATTTAGTAAAAAGTTACTAAATATAGTACCTTATTATTTTAAAATATAATTTTATAACCACAAGTCCACAGATGCCCTTATCCAGGGCGATTTACAATTGTTACAAGACATCACATTATACATTATTTTTACATACAATTACCCATTTATACAGTGGGGTTTTTACTAGAGCAATCTAGGTAAAGTACCTTGCTCAAAGGCACAACAGGAGTGTCCCCCCCCCCCGGAGACTGAACCCACGACCCTCCGGGCAAGAGTCCAGAGCTTTAACCACTACTCCACATTGCTGCCCTCTTGTCGGGGGTGGGGAGGTAAACACATAAACCCGAGACCTTTCGCACTAAAGCATAGCACCAATACCGCTGTATAAAAAAGCCAGCTCTTGATGTGTGATGCGCCTGCCTGCATTAAATTAAAAAAAAAGAGTGAAAAGGGAGGGCAGAAAAATGTAATTTGCCTAGGGCGGCAAAAAGCCTTGCGCCGGTGTTCTGACAATCTGAGCTACCGCTCAGGATGCGCTACCTACACAAAGTAAGCATGTCCACACAAAATTACTTCCTCCCTCTTCGATACACGCCCATAAATCCGAGCAAACATTTTCGGTAAGTTATAATATTTAGCTTATAACTTTGTACATGTATCAAATAGAGTCAATATTGCTATTAACTAGATAGGAAAGCATGTATGGGTTATCCAACTGGTGTAGCATGAAAAAAGTGCACCCCAGGAGGCTGTGTGGTCCAGTGGTTAAAGAAAAGGGTTTATAACCAGGAGGTCCCCGGTTCAAATCCCATCTCAGCCAGTGACTTATTGTGTGACTCTGAGCAAATCACTTAACCTCCTTGTGCTCCATCTTTCGGGTGAGACGTAATTGTAAGTGACTCTGCAGCTAATGCATAGTTCACACACCCTAGCCTCTGTACGTCGCCTTAAATAAAGGCGTCTGCTAAATAAACAAATAAATAAAATATAAACGAAATAATATACCCCCTCTGATCCACGGTCTTTAACTCATCGCAAAGCATCACCTGATTTATAGTATTAAAAATCCTTTAAAAAAGCATATTTTGTTCAAAAAAATGTATAGATACTATAGACTGCAAGCTTCTCAGGGTATAGTTTACTGCCTTTGAATGAACTTCTGCTATACTGTTTCAATCCGGGTAGCTCAGATTGTTAGAACACTGGCATTGGCTTTACTTTCAACATCATGTAAAACTGCCCTAGTGGACTCTCTTAAGCGACAGCAACATCACAAAATAAGTGATAAACTACCCAAATATAGAATAGGAGACTACAAATCAAAACATTAGAGGGGCCAACATTGGACAATACACGTTTTAAAGCCTTTAAATACTTTTTCTAAATATTGAAACTGTATTTTGATTACATAATTATTTTCTTAACAAAGTAGAACAAGGCATACAAACACACCAACCACATACTGTATGCGTTTGACCAAGCGTTGTATTTGGTACTTGAAACACAAAAATGCAAAAGCATTAACATATTAATACTTTTACACATTTTGGGTCAAGATAACATTGTGTTAGTATGTCACGTTATCATTGAATTGATCATTAAAAAAGCAGCCTTAGAACGTTTTTAATATCCCATACAAAAAAAAAAAAATTAAAAAAAAAAAAAAAAAACATTCTATCGATTTGAATGCTATTGGTTTGATTGACAGATCTATGGTTTGATTGTCAACTAGATCTAAAACACAATTATTACAGACTTTCTCAAATGCCAATTAATCTCCTGTGAATGGTTCTAGAACAAGGGTTCTTCAACTACAGTATATACCTGTACCAATAAACTTTTTTCCCCCCTGAACGGAGCCTCATTCCAAAGCTGCTGCAATCGTTTCCTATATGGTCTGTGATAGGCTCTGTATGTGTAAGACAGGCCAGTCTCCTCCCTGTAGCGAATGTGAAAGAAACAGAACAAATTGCTCTACAGCCTTTTCTGTCACAGGAAGAACTGGGGCATGTTCTTAACTGATAGTGACCAAAAACTTATTGTATCATTTTATTAAAATGATCATATAAAATGCATTTTGGATAGGTTATTTACGTTTGGTAAGCTGCATCTTCGTAGCATTTTGTTTTGGAACAGACTTTGGAACGTTTGTTTATCTGGTTACTTGTTGCTTACTAAATACTAGACTACGAGTGGCAGCGTTTCAGGAATCCAAGAAAGGAGTGATTATAAGAAAATGAGAAAAAATGTCTGAACCGAGGTCCAGTTTTCTTCACATTGGGGATATTGTTTCCCTCTACGCAGAAGGCACAGTCAATGGCTTCATTAGCACTTTGGGGTAAGTATTTGCGGTTCGTTGCTGGCATGCAATAATTTGATCTCATTCTAGTTTGAAATAAAAATTTGCAGGATTAAAAATACAAATACAAAATATATATTTATTAATGTGCAAACCTATGTAAATTAAGCAGGAAGTGTCATATCTGCGTGTTAAAGTAATGGTGTTTATGCACACTACAGCTTGAAGGTAGTTAAGAAAAGTAGGAAGTGATCAGACAGTTCACTAAAAAGGCCCGTGGAATAAGAAGTTTTTATTATTATTATTATTATTATTATTATTATTATTATTATTATTATTTTGTCTATCTCAGATTGTATATTTTAACGTACAGACAGCTGACTGTGATGCAAAATAATAATACAAAAAATATATATATACTGTCAATGTACCGGTAACCGTTCTTTATGTAAAATAACTTTTTTGAATATAGGCAAAACCTGACTGGTGATTACCTCTTTGAGCCTTCAGTTTGGCAGAGTACCATCATAATAGGTATTTTTTATTTGTAACATTGTGACAATGACAGTCAACTGGTCATTAAATATAATTCAGCACCACTGTTGTTTTATTTCAAGTCTAATAATATTTTGATATGGAATGCTGCCACTTTATAGTTTTTACATATGTTCAATAGGGACATCGCATGGTGAAATAATTTAAAATAACAGCACAATATTTTGTAAGACTATTTTTAAGAGTGGCCATCTTCCAGTATAATTCAGCTCTGAATTCCAATTGTCAAAAACCATTTCTAGTTCTCAGATTGACCCACTCTGACCAAGACCCCAATTACTGTACTATGCAGCCAATAGGTGGAATGGAATGTCAAAATAAGTAGTGTATAGTTTCTTGTTATGAAATGGCTTTGATAAATTAAGTGCAGTGATTGGCTTAACAAGATCACATGACCATGCAGTAAGAATTGTCTTACCTCACGGCTATGACATCATAGACCAACTTACTTACCTGATCTATTAATAGTACAACACCTTAATAGTAACAATGATCTAAACAGTGTATCTGTAGGTAAACATGTCAACATACAACTGAAACAGCATTTAAATCACCCAATAATCTTTTTTTTCACCTCTGTAACTAAGAATTATAGAAAAATTGGCAAATGTACTGTGGTATTTAGTCAGAGAACAGAACAAAGAAAACTGGTAAGAGGTAAGCGGTAGCAGTAACACTTTATTCAAAAGGCATCTGAGAAATCACCACGCAAGTCGCACTCAGCATGTAATATGTACAATTAAACTAAATATTGTGAGGGCAGCAGTGTGGAGTAGTGGTTAGGGCTCTGGACTCTTGACCGGAGGGTTGTGGGTTCAATCCCCAGTGGGGACACTGCTGCTGTACCCTTGAGCAAGGTACTTTACCTAGATTGCTCCAGTAAAAACCCAACTGTAAAATGGGTAATTGTATGTAAAATTAATGTGATATCTTGTAACAATTGTAAGTCGCCCTGGATAAGGGCGTCTGCTAAGAAATAAATAATAATAATAATAATAAATATTGCCTTATAAAACTGACTCGTGAGTATGCAATGTTTAAGTTAGACACAACCGGTATATCTCACCACAACCCTCAGTTTCAGAAACATATTTAAAGCAAAATTAAAATCTCTCCTGCTCTCTTCTGACACAGCTGCTGAAAAATGTAACATTATACGGCTAAAGTAAAAGTGTTTAATTGAAGAACATAACCTTTAGTTAGTAAATAATGATAACTTTAGTTGTCAAGCACAGGAAATGCATCATAACAGTTTCCTATACTGACCAGTGTTAGCAAAGTGCTATAGCTTACTGCAGGATCTCTATCAATACAATGTGAAAAACTGCTTGGATGATTATTTTAATCCCACTATTAAAATTAAATTTGAAATTACTGTTCTTATTAAATGGTTGAGCATGTATTTCCGTGCGAAAAACATGACAATGTTTTAATTTAAGACTAGCCAAGACGTAACTTTCTTAAAGCTGTGAGTCCACTTTTCTATATATGGTAGTAATTGATTTAATTAAAAAAATCACTATAAATGCTTGTAAATACAGCAGTGGTCATATATTTGAATGCCTTTGTCTGTATTCAGACACACTTTCCCTTGAGACAGGAGCATAATAAACTGGGTTGGGGTAAAAAGAAGTGCTGGCAATAACATTGTAGAAAGGTTGTATGGTTACAGTGAGAAGCATTGATTCAAAACGAGTGGTAAGGTTTTTGAATTACTAAAGTTCACCCCTGTAGTTGAAATTAACATGATACAGAAGAATCACACCTTTGCCTCTTTTGCGGAGCAGAGGGTTAAGCAGCAGGGGCTCTTGGGAAATGTGCCTCATTTCTATATCTCAGGCCTGCTTGCTCTACCACCCACCTTTCGTAACAGGGATGGCTTTGAGTCTGTATTCATGCTAGTAGAAGCGCTGGCATGTCTTTGCAACAGACCCTTGAGGCAGTTGCTCAGCAAATATGGTTGAATATGGCTCCAGTACTAAGAGGAATACAATAATTGTGATAGTATAAAACAGGAAGCAACTTAGTTGCAGGAGGATACAGTTAATCTATTGCTCTGAATAGTTTCTTGCTCATTTTTATACAATTAAAAAATGTTCTATTTGAAAACTTAGGGCTTAAAATATGTGAACAGGGTAGCAGGGTTTTATCTTTGAAATGTTACATACTGTATCAAAATGACACTTGGTAAGAAGGTCTATATAGACATTATCTTGAGAAAACAGAACAAAGTCTTTTTTTAGTTTTTTCTATATGAAGAAAGAACATGACAGTAAATGCACTGTAGTCCTATACATGTATTTTCACTTAATGTTTTATGAACAAAGAACCCTGTAACCACAGCAATTTGCTGCCAAACTGTGCTGAGAAACACTCCTATGCAAACAATGATGCATAGACAATCTTTTCCATTGAAAGGTTTACCCAGTGATTTGATTTCTTTTTAAATGATAGCACTAGTAACTCTTTATTCAGATGTCTTTGTAGTTACTTTAAAAACCTCCGTAAGAGTATCTTGACTTGTTGTGAAGAAGGGTGTCTTGGGTCACAGGATGTACCTAAACCCTTGTACTGTACCTTTACATGCTGTCTACCAGCAATTCTAGCATATTTTTAGAAGGGGGCTCTGGTTCTATAGTTGCCATGGCATGCCTTTAAATATGCCACAGCACCAATGTAGTTTGTGAAAATGTGAGACATATTAAAAGTCATTTTAAAGTGAACTTCCTTGTGTGATAATAGGCATCTCTGCAGATATAAAAGCATTACCCATTATTAATTGCCCATTTCCCATTCATGCCCTTTGCTTTGCACTGTAGATGCATTTAGCAGAAGCTCCAACTTCATGTGTTGAGTAATGAACATGAGAACTGTAAGATCGTGGCTGTAGTGTGCATGCAAACACTAAAAATACAATCTATCATTTAACGCTGTATGAATGAATCCTGGTTATGCTCTTTATTCAACCACAAGCTTTATTGGAATGAAAGTGGTGTCCGTTGTCTTTATTGATACACAATAAGGTAGTCCAGGTTAGTGTGGCAGAGTGTTTAATTGTGGCCTGCAGGGCTGGCTAGTGGCTCTTTAGTTGTAACTCTTGTTTTTGTATAGTTGCTAGTTTTTCTGTACCAATGTAAATATAACTTATCTATTACAGAATGCAAAACATATGTGACCCAGCCACCTGTAGATTATGCAGGAAAGGTGTAAAGCATGCAGGTTTTCTGTAATTCACTAACTCCGGGTGTCCGACTGCCTTGCAGATACCCTTATTAGTTTGCTGTTCTGCTTTAGAAAAGGGAATCTAGCTTATGGCTTTGTGTACCTATCTATCATGTAAATTCCCAAGCTTATGTGTCACTTGTCTGAATGAAATGCTGGTAGTGTTTTCAGAATTTCTACTACAAGGACTCCTGATAAATGTCTGCATTGTTTGGGTGATGTTGAGCATACAGAAGATAGGTCTGGGTGTTTGGTTTGGGGGGTTGGGGTTGGGGGATTTTGGTTTGGGGGTTGGGGTTGGGGTTAGGGTTGGGGGTGGGGGTGGGGGTGGGGGTGGGGGGTTTGGGAGTTTGGTTTGGGGATTGTGGTTGGGGGTTGGGGGTTGGGTGTTGGGGGTGGGGGGTTGGGAGTAGCACAGTGGCAAATCCTTCAGCGCACATTGTGCATGTGGCTGTGAACATTCTGCAGCCCTGGTACAGTAGTCTTTCTATAATTCTCTTTATGTAGTTCTCATTTTAATACTTATATTTGATATGTCTTTAACTGGAAACAGAAAGTTTTCCAAGCTCCGTTGTTGACAAGTGTTTGTTTTCAGTCAACTCAATTGATCTGTTTTCATTCAGGCTATTACTCACATGTCAACAAAGCTTGTAATCAGCAGACCTGATTTAAACGAATGCTTATTCACATGTAAGATCTCTGCCTATTTTAAGTGCAGAGTCTGCTTAAGGAATTAATAACTATGTTCTTTCATACTTGCTAGCTTTGGATAAATATGAATAATAGGTGATTTTAACACTAAATGCCACAAATAATGTTGAGTGGTTTATTGTAGAATTTAGAAGGTATTTGGAATACCTCTGACTTCACTACACTTAAAATCAAATCAATGCTATTATAATCCAGTACTTGATTAAAAGAAAATACCTTAACTGTTTACTTTCATTAGTTTTTTCTCGGTTACCAAACTATATCTAGTCATTTATGCTTTGTACTTTATGATCTGATTGGCTGTAAAGGTCGTGGTGGTGGTTTGTAATGTCAAACAATCCTGATCCCTCACGACAATGGTGCATGGCCTAAAGAATGTAACTGATGTAATTATCTCTAAAACACACAAAGTTCCACCCTGTCCAAAAGACATTCAAGCAATAAAACAGGTTCCTCAGAATGTGGATTTACATTTTCTTGAATGTCCCCTTAATACACAGTTTGTGGCCTGGTCTTTGTGCAATGTGCCTGCTTGCCATATTATGTATAGGAACCAAATCTTCAAGAATTGGTTCTTTTTTGAAAATCCTTTTTGAACCCTTTCCTTATTGGAGATCCCTGCATGGCATTTCCATAATAAAGGATGGTGCTATGGGGCACATTTCTTCTTAGAGCTGTTTACTCTTACTATTATTTTGCTGAGCTGCCTTTTATCACCAAATAATCGAGCTATAATTAGACAACTTCGAGGTCATAAACTGTACTGTGTGTACAGCCATGGAGGGTGTTGATTTTCAACTAAATAGCTGTTAGAACGTTACCCTGGGGGGATAATGAGTTAGTTTTGACCTTCTTGTCTTCTAGTGTAAGGCCTACCTGTTAACCTTGTTATAAGTTAGTAGGTCGTGTGTAGTGTTTCTCTTATTGTATAGATGTCATCTCGTGCCGCTTGGGCAAGAGGACCGTGAAGCGAAGATGAGCAGTTCTAGCCATATAGCTATACAGTACAAGACACTCTACACATGACATATTAAGCTATTATAAATCACACAAATGAAGACTTGGGAATAGTTTAAAAATTAGAAAATATTTTTATTTTTGAGACATATACCCCCCACCCCCCACCCCCCCCAAAAAAATCAACATATCATGGTGAGACTGTTGTATTTATTAAAAACACAACTGCAGCTGGAGAAACATGTTTTGTTTTTTTTTAAAGTTTGTAGTGATTTCGATAATATTTTTTTGGAAAAACTAGTGTGAAATTCATACAAATTAAGAAAGAGAATTTAATAGGATAATCCATTTTACAAAAGATACCAGGTATGTGTTTTTTTATTTAATTAAAAAAATATGTTTTAAACATTTTAATTCGTTCAGATGGTCTATGCACGTGCTGACATCTGTACGCACGATAAGAGGTACTGGAACTTTGGTAAATACTGCACTAGGATTGGTTGGTTTCTGATATGTGATTTATACTGCATTCTAATTATTTACCTTAAAACTTTTGTACTACAAATAGCCAACCCCAGGCAAAATTTCTGTTGGAGAAAGTGCCAAAATTTCCCAGAAAAGAATGTGGATAGAACCTTAAAAAATAACGTGCCTGGTATATAGTAGGGTACAATTTGGCTGTGTTATGTTGGTACAGTATATTAGCTTCTTATAAAGATCCTTGAGTGACTAGTGGGATGCCGGTGGAAGCTTCATGGCATGGGGATTTATAAGTTACTATCTAATTTCAGTTATTTCATGAATTACTAACTGCAAAGCAATACTTTACAACAGGATAATACCTGCCTTCCAGCTGCCAGTGAAACAGTATCAGTGTTCTGCCCAGACCTGCTTTTCTCCTTATTGAAATCCCATTGAGCATGAGACACAGATTTCAAAATGTTGGGGTTTCTTTTCAATTTAAATCTTTTTTTTTTTTTTTTTTTAATTTAGTCGTCGCCAATTATTTTTACCCCGGTTTTCACCCCAATTTAGCATGCCCAATTATTATCTGTATCCCCGGCTCACCGCTCGCAACCCCCCCCCCGCCGACTCAGGAAACGGAGGCTGAAACACGCGTCCTCCGAAACGTGCTCCTTCCAAGCCGTCATTTTTCGCACTGCAGATCCACAGCAATGCTACCAGACCTATAGTGCCGGAGGACAACACAGATCTGGCGGCTCCGCTGCAGAGCCACAGGCGCCCTATCGGCCACAGGGGTCGCTGATGCGCGGTGAGCCGTGGATTCCCCTGCCGACCTAAGCCCTCCCTACCCGGGCAGCGCTCAGCCAATTGTGCGCCGCCCCCTAGGAACTCTCGGTCACGGTCAGCTGTGACATAGCCTGGATTCGAACCAGCGATCTCCAGGCTATAGGGCACATCCTGCGAGGAGCGCCTTTACTGGATGCGCCACTCGGGAGCCCCCTTCAATTTAAATCTTGATTAATTGGAACATTATACATTATACATTATAATGGGGAAGTATCATTTATCTAACCTGAATTCAATGTTTTACATACATGTAAAAAAAGGTTATTCAGTTATGATGAAACTTGTAACCCACATACTTCAGCAAACGTTATTGAGAGTCTCAGAATCGGGGGATGTGGAGGCTGTGTATCTGTATGTCAGACTCATAGTTTTTCTTGTTACTGGTGGTACTAATGTAAAAAGCCACAGAAAGAAAACACATTTAGAAAACATTTTGATGTGCACCCTGCATTTTTATAATAAGGCTCTGCAATTAAATAAAATCCTGGGATCCAACTGGAGTCTGCTGTGCCACCATCAATTGAAACGATTCAAGCAATTCATAATAATATTTTCATAAATCTTACCCATTTTGCATTTCTGTTAGCTACATAGATCGAAATGTGCAGTTTGTAAAGAAACACGTGTTAAACCAAACATGTATTTTCATTTGAAAACAGATATCTGGTACAACACAAGGTTAATGGAAGTTCCCAGTTTGTTTGCCTTGCCTTACAGGAAGTCTGTTACTACTGGGTTAAAGAATGTTACTGGCTGAAAGCCTGTCAATCAATATGGGAAGCAGCTAGAAACAAGCCAGTCAGTGGGTGGGTACTACTTCACTCTCCAGGTGAAATGACCCAGTATGTTCAAGATAGTTTAAATGCATGGCTTGCAATCAGATATTTATTTAACCTAGTGTAATACCAGATTTCATGTTTTAAAATGGGGAAAAAAAAAAAAAATTGCTAAAATGTGTGTTTCCCCTTGAACTGTTAATCCATCCGTTTTCCCTACTCTGGATGTAGATCATCTGCTTTTTCATGTTACTGATTTCTGTATTTATAGTTATGTTGGGGAGTGTATGAACACTTTATTTTTTTTTTCATTCAAACAAAATCCTAATATAGGACCTAGATCTTTTGTATAGCTGTCGAGTAAGTTATTTTATTAAATTCACAACCAGATTTTGCAATTCTAATGCATTGATTTTTCTCATGCTGTTTTCTGTTTAAAACAAAAATAGGAAATGCCACCTACTGTAGCAACGATAACTATATGATCTACTTTCCAAATTACAGTCTTACTCTAGCAGTTGGAAACACACTGTCTCAAAGATTCCACAATTGTTAACTAGAAAAAATAACATGTGAACTCAGACTTCACACCACTTTATCAGTTAACTGGAAGCTGGTTCCAGAGATTAAACAAAATAGTGGGCTGTGCTACTGAGAAGAGCATGTTTTTTTATCTGTTATTTAGTGATGAGGAAATTGATTTTAGTAGATTTGGAACACTGTCAGTTTTAAACCAAGCCCCTTTTTAATTCACTTGGCAGGTTCACATGGAGTTACTGGTGGTGATTTTCAACATGTAAATTTAAAAGGAAATAAAAAGGCCTTCCTTTGTCATTTCAAACTGAATCTAGTTTAGTTCATATTTTCTGTCTAATATTATTGAACAAATGCTAACTACAGATGTAAGAGTTTTTCCCAACAACATAGGATGATTCTGTAGATACAGTGGTGCCAATAGTGTACAGTAAGTATTGACTCCCACTATTACTCTGTTGTTTTGTTGTCTGAATGTACTGTTAAGTATTGAAAACTTACAGTAATTAGTTCAATGAGATAACATATATATATATATATAATCAGTGGCTGAGGAATAGCCAGGGCAGCCAGTGCAACTGCAAAGGGGCCCACGCGGTGATTATATCCTGTTTGCAGATGTTGCAACATTCATATTCTTCTTTCTTTCTTTCTTTCTTTCTTTCTTTCTTTCTTTCTTTATTACAGAGTGCCCAATTATTTTACCCCAGATTTTTGCCTCAATTTAGAATGTCCAATTATTTTTTCCCCTCACCGCAACAATTCCCCACACAGCTCAGGAGAACTGGAGGCTCAGTAGACGTCCTCTGATCCCACGACCAAGCCAGTAGTCTTTTTTATACCAAGAAACTCAAGAGCAGATGTCAGCGAGCTACTGGCCTCTAGAGGACAAAGGCCAGCCCTGCAGGTGTCCACTTGAGCTTACTAGGCACTTGTAGGGTCCGCTGTAGTGCAATGAGGGGGGAATTTCGTTAATGAATTAATGGTTCTTAATTAATACTGCATTTCACTGACAGTTTATCATTGCATTTTAACTGACATACTAAAAGCTCTGATCTGGGTTGCTTAGTAACCAGTTTAGGGGTCCTTCAGAAACCACTGCTCAAATGTTGCCTTGCTATCATTATTAATCGCACGTTTGCTTGGTTGCTTGTCAGTAAGGCTGTGATTAAGTCACGGTGGACACAGATTCAGTGATTTTAGTAGAGAACATTGAACTTTACCAACACAACTTGAAATCCACCTTAACAAAAAAATAAATAAATAAAAACTCTTTCACGGTTTAGCTAATGATGTTGAACTAGCTCGGTTGCTTTACTTTGCAATGTAGCCGTTCACACTTTTGATTTTTTTCAGCGCTGTCAGTTGATTTAAACATACATGCAGGTGCAACTCTACTGCCTGATTTTGTCAACCTGCAGCTGCATTTTTCAATGCCTGTCGGGTCTTTGACCCAAATCAAGCAAAGTATCTCGGCACGTGGGTATGAAGAAACACCAGCAATAAGCAAAATCTGACACTCCCCATTACTGTATTTTGTGCAAATGTGTTTTGAGGTTTAACTCTCTTTAAATAATGAATTAATTATTGGATGCTACACTCCGCAGAGTAGTAAAAATGTAAATAGAAAACAATGTTAAATCCTTCTTGAGGTGTTGTTATTTTTATAAAGTTTTGAGGTTTGATAGCACATACACTTAATTTCTAGTATTTAAATCCAGAATAAATAGAATTCCAAATTTAAAAAGAAAATCAGTGTTGAAGTATTTTTATTGGGGTTGTTAATTTCTAAATGCCATGTGTTTATAATTACCAAAATTATGGATTGAACAGCAAAAATGAGGGCATTGGCTTGCCAGACCCTAAGAACCATTTAATTTCAAGGGCTAGCAGCCCCTGGTTAAAAAAAAAAAAAAAAAAAATCTGCTATTTTCTGCTTTCATAAGTTGGCATCTCTGCCTCTGAAATCCCCAGCTTTTACCAGGTGGAGCCCGCACATGGACCCTGACATGCCTGCATTTCTGATTAGAAAATAAGCTGTTTTCTATGTGAGAAAATGTCTACAAAGTTATGCACAGAATTCTTCACCCTTGTGTGAATTCTATATTGATTTCTGTGATCGCAGAATCCTGGAGGCACTGGTAATTAAACTTGTGATTAAAAATAGTGTAGTGCTAGATGGTAGTATGCATGCAAAATGCCATTCAAGTAGGTGAGTAGTAAACTTTTTTATTTGTACAATATTTGTCTTTTCTGTGATATCTGCTGATATTTTCATTGTGTATGCTCAGTAACAATACTGTTTGAGTCATTGGTCATTTCAGTAAATCCACCTCATTCATCTGTATACTATATTTGATTGATTCATGACCTGTGCACATACTAATCATACAGGTCCTTACTTGCAAACCACATGACCTTACCTGCCTTAGTTAAATATTAGTTTCATGTTGTGCTTTTGCACATGGCTTGATTTTATGTTTATTCATTCTGCCATACTGGTTGACCAGCAGCTTCTCTGAGAGCATTCATATAGCCAGCTTCCAGATAGACTGCGTAAAGGGTCTTTTACACGTTAATAGTAACATATGATATTTAAATGTAATGTGTAACAAATATGCAGAGCAATTTTGCTGCACAGCTTGAGTTAGCATGTTATCAAACTTCTTGTACTTCCCGCCATCACAATGGTCAATTGTGAATATAATGCATGCGCTAGCTAGAGAATGCTGGGACAGCTAATTGTAGTCTGCCTGGGAACTGCCAGAAACACATGACCAATAAGTCCAGGTTTTCAATAAAAAGACAAATAAATGTATGGTTCAATCCACTCACTTGCAATGCGTGTTTGTGACTGGAGAATAAGAGACTGGATTCTTGATTTTGGATTCTGGATTTCTCTGTGCCGTCTTAGTACCCCTCAACCTAGCTACCAATTAACCTATCTGTTAATTGCATTTCTGAAAGTTAAATCTATATAATAAGTACAATATTCTGTGTTTGGAGAGAGTCAGGATGCTTTGTGTTGCTATAGCAAGGCGAGCAATAAGGAATACAATATTATAATTTCTTTATAAATATATAGTATTTGCATGCAGGCCTTTTGTTAAGTATATTCCATCTGCAGCGTTGCAATTAAAAAATAAAATCTGTTACTATGTTTATTTGCTTCACAGCCATATTGTTTGTGGTCAATAAAGCAAATAAGAACAGTGGTTGCTTTTGTTTTTATTGTAAGGCCACATTTTTGTACAGTAGTTCAATGTAAAATTACAGTTAAAATGTAAGGCTGTAGTTGTTAGAATTAAAGTATGTACAGTATTTATTGAAAGTACTCATGACTTCAAGGTAATGTTGCATTTTACTCGCATAGTGTCTAAATTGGAGAGTAAATTACTCAATGAACCAAAATCGTATCTGGAGTGCTGCCTATAGTATAGATTTGTTTTCATTATAATTGTGCAAACAGTCACCACATGCAGTCTGCAGCCTGTTAACAAAAGTTTCTTTACCCTCCAGATTAGTGGATGACAGAAGTGTAGTACAGCCAGAGGCTGGGGATCTTGCCAATCCACCAAAGAAGTTCAGAGGTGAGTGAATACAGTATATTCTTTTATGGCAACAATCTTCCAAAAACTGGTTCCTCAAATAGCACATCAAAATATTCAAACTTTTAAAAAACATTCATTTCTATTCATAAAAATTCAAATGAATACAGGTTTGTTGCATTTCCATTCCACTTGTTAACTGTTAAAGTACTGTACTTTGAACTAACAAAACAATTCCAGTAAATCTTACCTAATATGTATGGTCATGACTTAATAGGTCTCATTTTTTACATTTCAGTAAAAAACCCCAAGACACAGAATTTGAGAATAGTGATGATTATGGTGTATGATACGGATGAATTAGCCTCAAACCCATTTGGTTTGAGGGCCCACCGCCTGGACGAGGCGATAGACTCCCCCATGATTTAAGTAAGGGGGAAAAAAGGGGGGGGTGATTATATATATATATATATATATATATATATATATATATATATATATAATTATTATTATTATTATTATTATTATTATTATTATTATTATTAACTTCTTAGCAGACGCCCTTATCCAGGGCGACTTACAATTGTTACAAGATATCACATAATTTTTACATACAATTACCCATTTATACAGTTGGGTATATATATATATAATCAAGGTCAAGTTGGGTTCTGGTAAAAGCAAATAAAGGGGGCACACAACATGTACATGTATAAACATAACTAAATTGACCCTTCAGGTGGTGTTTTGCAACTGAAACTTTACCACAAAGCTTTCAGAGAACAATGCATTGGTACAAAAAAAAATTGTCCTAAAAACTCTTAAACTCACGTTGATTAAAATGCCATTCTAAAATGTTGCATGCAACAGTAAAATAATGTTGAACATGTTTAATAAAAGTGTGGTCAATCTAGTGATTTGGAAGGGTGACACGAAATGACCATATTTAACGCCTGAATAAATAGCTGTATTATGTATCAGTTGCGTTAAGTGTTCTGTTTGTAAAGTTAATGAGGTTTTAAACAAGTTTAAAGTCTTTGGCAATACCCAAAGTTCAACCATCTGAAACATACAAGAGTTCATTTTTCCAAGGTACCAGTTAGGAATGTGCTTGCAGTTTGTTACTGCTGCCATGAATGTTACTTTAAATATGATGTAATTATTCCAAATTATTTTCAGTGCGTGTAAAGTATGTTGTACATGCATTCTAGGGGTTAAAGGACTAAATATCAACCATACTGGTTAAAAAAAAAAAAAAATATATATATATATATATATATATATATATATATATATATATATATATATATATATATATAATTATAATACACACACACACACATATATATACACACATATATATGTATGTGTGTGTGTAATATATATATATATATATATATATATATATATATATATATATATATATATATATGGTATTTGGATATTTGGACAGATATTCAGACTTTTTAATTTTAATTACGTTACATTTACTGCTTATTTATTTTTAGCAATCCGCTTTCTTCACATGGCTTTCAAATACTATAGTATGTTTGAAAATCAGGATACGTGTATGTGTAACTGGACAGAGACTTGGGGCTAATCGGTGACTACACACAGCATGCATTTTAACCACATCACCAAGCCAGGCTAATTTTCACAAAAAGCTGTATTCTACCCTGAAGAGTGAGATCCAATATAGCAGTTACAGTAAACTTGTGTGTTGCTTTTAAAGCTACAATCTGAGACCTTCATAACAAATGAATAATGTGTCCTTTAATATACTTTAAAACATTTCTGTGATGTCACCTTTTGATTGATTAATTATACAAATCTTCTAATTAAAAGTGGCTTTGAAGAGAAGGGCAGTGTGGGGCAGATGTATTGTTAACAAATCCACAGTTTTTGTTACGAATCCACAGCAAACTGTTGATTCGTCAAAGCAAATACCATTTTAGTACGCAACAATCATTTCAACAATTAGTTCATTATCGTATTACACATTTCAAACGTAACACTGAGAAAAGGGCTTGCGATTTCAGTTCAGCATTACATATTGTTTGCTAAAAGTAATACAATTATACATTTAACAATGTAAAAAAAAAAAAAAAAACTTTTCATAATTTATAAATTAATTTCCACATAAACACTCCCTTCTCATTTTTATTTCACATATCTTCTGGACAGGTTCAGAAACAACAGCAATTTCA
Source organism: Acipenser ruthenus (assembly GCF_902713425.1). Lineage (NCBI taxonomy): Eukaryota > Metazoa > Chordata > Actinopteri > Acipenseriformes > Acipenseridae > Acipenser > Acipenser ruthenus. The sequence goes on from NC_081195.1 coordinate 45,039,841, forward strand.
TCATTCCTTAGTAAATCTCCATCAATTACACGGACGTTCGATTTAAACTCAATGTTTGCCTTTCTTTCCTGTCTTTAATCATTGTTCAAACAAGGTACAGCCCATTTTGCCCGAGTACTTCATGATAACTGATCGCTGGCAATGATATTTAGGTCTTCATCTGTTTTAGGTTTGGCAAAACAATCAATAACTTTACTCTCCATTCCCGGTTCACATTCCTTAGTTTTGTTTTTACATTTTTAGGTTTCCAATGCCACTTTCATGTCCTACATTTAAAACATAGTCATCGCTACTATCGTAACTTACAACAGACAATTTAGTGACTTCCAGCACGTGAAACATAGAATTATACTTGTTTATCCCTTACTATGTGTTTAACGCTGTATGTCTTCAAATGCATTTTAGCCTTTTTGGTTGGTTTCTGATGCTTTTTTATCATGTGACCTACTGTATCTACTTCCAAGGCTAAAAAAAAGAATAAACTGAAGGTGTTTTTTAGCCAGTGGGTTTGTCCATGAAATCCTGTCTCAAACCTGAGAAAAATGTGTGATGGGATTCCTCAAACACCTATAGATACCACTGTGAAAAATTGAATTTGGACATGTACATGCAGGGTCTACAGGGGCCATTATGTATTTTACAAAACATTTACAGTAACAGTAATTACAAAACAACTGACATACACTATGTTCTGCACTTCGATGGTCGATTTGCTCCAGGGCTGAAAAGCACATAATATGCTGGTTAAATGCTTTTTATAGTTTCTGCCTGTCTTATTTCCTGTATGAAAGTCACAAAAAGGATTTTTTTTTTTTTTAAACAGACTGCCTTTTCAAAGTATGTCCTATGAACAGATATTCAGCACAGAAGCAGTTCTGGAACGCAAAACAAGGAAAACAAGGGAACACCACAGACGGAGCACTGCTGAAGAAACTACAGGTAGTCCTTCAATTACTAGCCTGAACAGTCAATAATGAACCTGCTGCATGAAAATGCTGTTCAGTAGACCTGGATTCAGTATATAGTGGTGTAGTAGATGTAAATAAGTGCATCTGTTTATCCTATTTTGAACTGGACAGTACAAAGGGGGTGTTTGTAATGGAAATCTCTGAGTGCATACATTACAGTATTTTACCAGGAAGGCCTAGGCATGTACACACATATATATGCACATGCCTGGCCAAGCTTTAGATCTGCATTTCAAACAGTCTTTGTAGTGTAAATAAAGAAATAGTTAAATAATAATAATAATAATAATAATAATAATAATAATAATAATAATAATAATAATGCCAATGCCATTATTTATACTGTACGGTGAGTATACGGGCCCTGTGGCACACTACAACTTCAACCCTTTCATTGTCTTTTGGGTTGTGTTGTTACGATGTCACTTAGGGCTCTGAGGTACCTTTTGAGTTGTGTAGCAGTCTGAGGGGGAGGAGAGGCAGGTGCAGAGAGCCTGTCTGGAGGCATTGGGGGGGGGGAGCTTATAAGTTGAGTTTCTGTAGCAATCGCCAGAACACATAGCTACATCAGGCACATTCACATTTCTTGTAGGATATGCAGTTAGAGCAGAAATACCCAGTGAAAGCATTATTAGCTCAACATTTTATATAACTGGGCAGATCACTGATAAGTGAAATGTTAAATGCTAATATTTATGTGTGTGGTGGCATTTTGTTTGTGTATTTGTGTATTTACATTCTTGTGTGAGTGTATGATGTTTTTGTTTTTGTTTTTACAGCATGCTGCCGAACTGGAACAGAAACAAAATGAATCGGAGAATAAAAAATTGCTTGGTGATATGGTTAAATACAGCAATGTTATACAGGTAAATACAATTCCCCTTTGTATGAAAATGTTTTTTGCAGTTATGTAAATACTCCTACATGAATTAAGTCATTTTTCAATGTTTAGCAGTTCCAACAAACACACTTACAAGTCATGACTATTAACTCAGACCATAAAGAAGGTATTGTTTGCAGTATTCTAGTTGAAGGTTTTAATAGTGTGTAAATATTTTCAGGACAAAAGATCAGGCTACAAGTTTCCTGTGACTGTGAACTTTGCCTGTTTGATTTGTACTGTTCCTTTTTTTTATTAGTTTTATTTCGATTATTATCTGTGCCCTACAGATAACATTGTAACTTGTGTGCTGTTTCCTAGAGGCAAGTGCTATTAGCGCCAAAAAACAAACACTTTTTTTTTTTTTTAAACTGAGGTCTTAACAAATATCTGACTAGGCTTATTATAATGCCGTACGGTTTTGTGGTGTATTGCTGTGACAGAGGCCATACTGTTCATTGCATGCAATGTGCCTGAAAACTAGAAGGGTCCCTGTAAATCTTGCTGCCATGGCATTGCAAAACTATTTAAATGTTTCTAACTGTGAGAGAGGCCATTGATACCTTGCTGTGTATTCTATGGTCATCACATACTGTAAAAGTGTCAAGAAACATTTGGACAGATTTTAGGCTGTGTTGATTATGACTGGTAAGTAAATAAACCTGTTACATTGTCTTACAAGGGGCTCGGTGTGCTGCTCGAAATGATAATGGTAAGAGCCTGTTGAAAATGAACATATGACCATTACAGTAAGTAGTGGGCACAAGAGCTGAACCGATGCCCCTGCTTGGTGCAAGTAGGTGCTGGACCATGCCATGAAAATGTGACCGTTATTACACTGGCCAGAGGTGAAGATGCTGTCCTTCAGGTGAAGCATCCTGTTGTAGTCAGTTCAGTATATTAAATATCTTGTGGCACTATTTTAAAGAATGTTAACTCCTGTACATGTCAAATTCTAGGATCAATAATTTCCCCCTGGTCTGCCATACTGTATTAGATATAGTTGACCTGAAGCCTTGGTGAATGGGTGTTATTTGGTCATATTTAGTATTTTATTTTTAATTTGAAGCAGTTGTTTGGTGGTGTTGTGTACAATTCCTCATAGGAGAATATTTAGAATGCCCTATTTCTGTCAGTATTGATATCAGTGTACAGTATATAACAGTGCTGTTGATTTTTGCAGCTACTACACATCAAAAGCAACAAATACCTCACGGTGAATAAGAGACTTCCAGCCCTTTTAGAAAAGAATGCTATGCGAGTGTCGCTGGACATGGCTGGGAACGAGGGCTCCTGGTTCTATATCCAGCCCTTCTGGAAGCTGCGGAGTGAAGGTGACAATGTATGTATGAGCACAGCTTTGTGGTTTTACAAAGGTGAGGGGAATTGGGTGTGGTCTATAAGATTGTACATGATGTTCCCTGTCTGAACATGATCTACTGCATTATGTGTGAGGTATAGGAACTCAGAATACAGGGAATTTCAATGTATTCTTAATGTTTTGCCCCCTTCCCCCCCATCTAGTGGTGGATAACAGTAACAGCATACAAAACGTAAAATAACAATATGTGTTTATTATTTGGTGTTTGGTGAATCAACTACAGTACATTTATTATAGAAACAGACTATTAAGGTAAATGCAGGCCTTATTTGCCGACACAATCATACATTACCAACAGTGATTTGTAATCTGTAAAATAGTACATTGCATAGTGGAATTATTGTAGAAGATCCACAGTATGATCCTTACAGTAATGTAGTTTTTGACAGGATACTGGCTGCATTCAAATGTTATACTTAGTAAAATATTTTTCAAATGTTGATTCTGATCTACAGATGTTGAGTTTACTTTTCTCAGTACAGTCAATAACCTAAGGTATGAGACTTAAATCATGTTGTGCATGGTTTGCTAAACAATGCACTTTTTATCAGCATGTTTTCACAGAGTTGTATACTGCATGTCAAAAAATAGTCACAAAAAAAAAGATAAATTAAGCATAAGATAGTGCTTTGGTCCTACAGCCAGACAGTATTTGCTGATTGGATAAAAAAAAAAACAGTTTGTGTCTTGAACAAGAGCTTATTTGATCTGACAGCCACAGAAAGATAAATTAATCAATGTAAATACAGTGTGTTTACACTTTCTGAGAGTATTAACTGTCTTTGCTGATTCCATGTGTAGGTTGTCGTAGGTGATAAGGTGGTGCTGATGCCTGTGAATGCTGGACAGCCTCTGCATGCCAGTAATATAGAGCTTCTAGACAACCCAGGCTGCAAGGAGGTGAGCACAGTGTGGTGGTTTGATTATTTGATGTGCACCTTTGATTTTGTTAATATTTGTTCATGTATTCATGTTTATAAATTGGTGCACCTCGGTTTAGACCTGGAAGACAAGTCTTGCACTTCAGCGGTGTGAAGATTTATTAACCCCTTCACATATCAATCATTGCTTAAACTTATTTATTAACAGTGAGCTGTTACTGTGTGGTCACAGCATCCTATGTTTTATTTTTTGTATAACAGGTGAATGCACTGAATTGTAACACAAGCTGGAAAGTCACCCTTTTTATGAAATTTAGTGACTATAGAGATGAAGTTTTAAAAGGGGTAAGTATATTTATCTGTGTTACTTTAGTCTACTTAAATTTGAATACTGTTAGGTATTTAAAATGTTGTAACATTTTACACTTCATAAATTTACAGGAAAGATTATACATATTAAGGATGTTCTTTGTTGTTGATGGTGGGGGATGAATACATAACAGTAAGAGCTTGTTTTGTGCATTGTTGTGACTGGTGTGATCTGTGACTCTCCCAGGGTGATGTGGTGAGGTTATTCCATGCAGAGCAGGAAAAGTTCCTGACCTGTGATGATTACAAGAAGCATCAGCACATCTTCCTCAGGACCACACTGCGGCAATCTGCCACCTCCGCCACCAGCTCCAAAGCACTCTGGGAAATAGAGGTATTCTGAGATGCATCGTAAATGCAGCCTGAGAAAAGAAAAGTCCCGGCACATGTTTCCACACAAGCCTTTTTCTGACTGGGGGAGCAATTTGTGTTTCCTCTGTGGCTCAATTCACACCGCTAGTCAATAACATCAAAATCTGAGCTCAATGTTTGTTTGAGCAGTTTGTTCTGGAGATTGAATGAATGTTCAAAGAAAATCCTAGAGAAAATGCGGTTTCTGTAGAGAAGAACCACACTGCATGTGATTATGAAGAGCTTAGTGGGGCTCCTAACACACACATGCACACACACACACACACACACTGTTTTAGAATGTAGGCTTTAAAGTTAGTAATAACTGTTGTGTAGTCCTTTTACATCAATGATGTGACACAGTGGGACTTTTAGAGAGACTTTCGCAATGATACAAATGTCCAGTGGGATCTACAATATTGACCTCAAAGCAATTTATTAATTATGTTCTAGTAACAAATATGAACGTATTATATTGTTTTCCCTCTGAGTGCATTTCATGTTGTGTTTCTTTGATTACCAAACATTAGTCCCAGCACTATAATACCCTGACGTAGTGTGCTGGGGTATTTTAATTTGTATTTAACTGTATTTAAAGAACATAGAGCTAACAATGTATGTCCAGTACATTTTACCTAGGCCATTTTTTAAAAGTTATTTTTTCATAGGAATTACTGAACAAAAAAGAATACACAATGCTCTTGTAAATTTTTCATTCTTGCGCAAAAAAGTTTACTTTAGAAAATGAAATACAAGTTTACCATAATGTGTGTCTTTCATATAGGAAAATGTGTGTTCTATGCTATTCAACTATTACCAGTTCTGGTTGTGCAGTAGTCATCAGTATGCTTGATTCTTCTGTGTTGCAGGTTGTACACTATGACCCCTGCAGAGGAGGAGCTGGGCAATGGAACAGCCTTTTCCGATTCAAACACCTGGCTTCAGGAAATTATTTGGCTGCAGAGGTGAGGCTCGTGTTGCTATATTATACAATATACTTAGTGTTCCGTATTTTCGGTTTTTATCTTTAAAAAAAATTTCCGGGAATTTTTTGGAGTTTATTTTACATATATTAAAATAGGGATAAAATCGGTACAAAATAGTTTTTAATAGAAACATTGGTAAAAATCGGGGGAAAAAATCTCAGAAAAAACACTTTACTGGAATGTGATGAGCAGCAGTTCTGGTTTCTGATTAATAATGTCTCTGGCATGTATGATGAAGCATAATCTATGCAAGTCGAAGCCACATTTTCCCATGTAGCTGGTACTTTGCGAACGTTTGGGCAATCGCTGTGCTGATGGAAATAGTATCTACAGAAGGTATGAACATGACATCAGCACAAAATAAGCCAGGTTTATTTGCCATGAAATCATAAAAAAAAAAGAAAATTGACAACTAAAGCATCACCATTTTCTGTCAGATATTTACGATTAAGATTGTCTGTGTCAGTGTTTTACTACAAACCATGCACAACATGATTTTGAATATTCATAAACTGATTTAAGTTTCCTTTCCATTCCTCATCCACTAAAAATATTATATTTTCGTGTAAGTATTTCATTTTAGTTTTTGATCAAGATAGTAGTTACTACGCCCAGCAATTACCACAATAATCAGACAGTGATTGGCCAACATAATCAGGTGATAGTGTGTTTGTGAAGTGAGAGAGAACCACGTTTGAATGTTATTTGATCATCTGACGTCTAAACGTCTGCTGTATCCTAGGATATACAGCGTAGCGCTGCTTATTACAATGTCGGAGTTAAAATAAAACAACATTTTAATCAAAATATTGTGTATCGTGTACTGGGAAAATATTGAATAGACAAAAATCAGCTATAAATCAATAAAAACCGAAGTCCAGTTAAAAAATATAATATTTTGGTACAATTCGGAATAAACCGGAAACGCTGAACACTAAACTGTACCAGCCCTTGCCAGGATCATGCTTCCATCAAGGGGTTACCATAGTGATGTAACATATCGTAACGAACCGCGGTTCCTGCAGGCAGGGACTTCACAGGCGGAGGTGGGACGCGAACCCAGGGCCTCCTGCTCTGATGCATAGCGCCGATACCCCTGTGCACGCTACAATATTAAAGTGACTTATAATTATGTATCATTATTTTATCCAGATAGAGCTGATATCAGATTCTGAAAAGGCTTCAGGGTTATTCCATGACACATCAGGACACCTCCGGCTCATTTTAACGTTCGGGGTGTCCTGATTTATATATTTGGGCATTTATCTGGATCTTTTTATCAGTTTTGCAGATTACATAACCACTTGCTTGGCTTAAATGCATGATAACTGACTATAATAAAGTCCAGTAGAAGAGAGTGAAAGCCTGTGATAGCCCGACTTTGTAAATTCAGTTAAGAATTCAGGTAAGTTTTTTCTTTGCAGGTACTGCTTAAGTTCCTATTCTCAGGGTTTTTCTATGAAGGTTGCACTATGATGCTGTTGGAGCAGTAGATGGCGGTATTCACTCTTGATTTTGTGAAATATACTTTTACTTCTGTTAGTGTGTTTCCACTGGTGCTGGGAAAGATTGTTATTGCAGGGTTGTTTTACGGGATAACAAATGTAGTGAAAGTAACCCTCTATTCCATGTTGGGTATTAGAGGTCCTCAATGGTTTTGTGCTGGACAGTGTAGCCTCCTTTGTCATGAGCACACTGTGTAGGTTGTAATACTGTAGGTACAGACCAACGTGTGGAGAGGGCTGATCTATAGAGCTGTACCTTCAGAATTGTTTTTATTAGAAATGCAAAAAATCATCTGCACAGCCATAAGGGGAGCATTGTAGATGGGACTGAAGGCTAACACAAATGTAATTATGTGTATTTGGCAAAAGGGTTCAAAATCGGTATACTGCGGATGTTGAAAATCGGTTCTTTAATTGTGATGGTATAGTTCCCTTTACCTTCATAACTATAAAGATATTTACTGAATTGTACATACACATCTGTAGCATTGGTCACTTTTTATTTTATTTTTCAGGTGAACCCTGATTTTCGAGACGAGGACACCGATGGTAAAGCTGCGGTAAGATTTAAACTATATTGTTAGCTGAATACACTCATGTCTGCTGACCTACAGCAAGATTCCCTGTAAAAGAATTATAGTTTTGTAAGAGCTTAAAGGTTTTTTTAACCAGCTGTCTGCACCTTCAGCTGCTTTCAGTACCTTCAACCATGTTTTAAGTGTTATGGAAAGTTCTCAGGTAAAATTGTATGACACCCTTCACTGTGACCTGTGACGTAACATGGCTGCTATATTGAGGTCAAGTGACTTTTTATTTCCGGATGCTGTGCTAATGCTTTTAGATGTAGGCTTCATGCTCGGTACACAACTGTATCTGATGATCAAGTTTGATTGTTAGTATCATGTATAGTAAGAAAAATTAACCTTTGTAATTTTAGTGTCAATATGGCTACCATATTGAGGTTGTTTGACAACCTTTTTTGATACAGAGACAGTTCTCCCTGAGTTATTGTCTTAATGTTTGATACACAGTTATGGTCCATTACCTGGGTTTTCCTGTAAAAATGGACAGTTTCCCTGCCCCATTGTTTCAGCCACAGACCATATTAATGAAGCACATCTTTACCACATATGTTTGCAAACCATGTAATCAAATGTGCTGTTCCCATTACATTATGCCTTCTTCACCCCCATTTCACATGTATGCATTTTATCATCTTTTGAATGAGATGTAAAACCGAAGTCCTATTGTAAGTGACTCTGCACAAGCAGTTGCTGATACCTGGTTCACCCCTAGTCTCTAAGTTGCTTTGGATAAAAGCGTCTGCTAAATGACTAAATAATAATAATAATATTGCTCTCTGCCCTTGCTATACTTAGCTGCCATAGAGATGACTTGTGTTAATGGACTAAAAGACTTTGCGATAGTGCAGTTACTATCTCATTGGATTGAATGTACAAACTGAAAAGAAAATATTTTATAATGCAGTACTTAAGGAGAAAGAACATCCCACAAAATAAATGCTCTGTCTTAACAACAAGCTCCATAGTATGGTAATAATATTGTCCCTTACATCAACATGCTTTTGCTTGACTGTGAAAGCTGAAAATTGAGTCCTGTTTACATGGAAAAACATGTCACAGATTTGACATTTGTATCAAACAACTATAAATTACTCAAAAAGACTAAATTATTTGTATATACAGATAGATGAAATCTAATCATGGTCCAGTACTATGCTACTGAATGCTGCCCTTGTGTATGTCTGTCACGTCGTTTTTACATATATCTGAAGAATGGGTAATCATCAAATTGTGTTGACACTTGAAAAGGACCTTTCTTTAGCCTAAGTTAGATCTTATGGTCTAGAAGCACTTGTTCAGTTATGATGAAACCTGGGTGTATATGAAGGCAGATGCCCATCTGCCAACTGTGCATACAGTTCATATAGTTATGTTGATCCACTTCATTACCGATAATGACCTGCTTGTAGTTATACCATACAAAGACGCATTTACTAATGAACAATGTGCCTGTGGTTTGTTACAGAAGACAAAAAATTCCATCATTGGGCACTGTTTCTTTCATCATATACCTCCATAATTATAAATACCCTAATATTATTAATATCAATTAGATGCAAAAGTTCAATAACACAGGTTTATTTAGAAAGAAGTAGCAACAATCCTGAGGTAAACGAGTAATCGTGATACCAGGACAGTGTCGACACATTCATCACATTATTGTGGAGGGGTACTGAGTAGGGCAGTGTTTACCTCATTAAAACCTCAGCTGGCTAGTTTACCTCATTAAATCAAAGGCTGCAGACTTCCACAGTTGCAAGTTGTAGTGTAAATTAAGTTTAAAAAATAAATAAATACAGCAACATAGGAGTTGTACTGTTCAAAACCTTATTTACTTGTCTTGCTTGGGAGTTATGTAACTTATGTCACCTAAGAAGATTCGGGAGTTTTTTCCCCTGTAAAAGAGAATGCTGCATTAAAATTCTGGTCTGACACTACTGTTAAAACACAGACAGTGTTCCTTACATAACGTCTACATCACTGAACTGGAACGTGGTGTCTGCACCACATTCGGGATGACTCACAAGCAGCAGGAAAGGTGTTGACTGAAAAAAAAAAAAAAGAAATAATACATGTGCTGCCCGAGGACTTCAGCAGCTGTGGTTTGTTTATTTAACCCTCATCCCGATTAGAAACTTCCTTTTAATACAGACAGCTCTTCTCAGAAAATATCAATTAGAAAATCATTGACTGGCACCTGCTGCTCTGTAGGTCAATTAGACATTGTTATTTTGAAGTCACAAGGGCAGGTGGAATAATAATCTTTATGCAGTACTTATTAAACAGTGTCATTTTTTCATGTCACGTGGCGATTTCTCTTGTGCAGTTATTATGCAGGTCTCTAACAAAGCATCTGGAATAACAATCTATTAAGAAACTTTTTCTGTCTCTGTCTGCGTGCATCTCTGTCCATCTCTTTTATTTATGTTTTATCCAATCCAAATTATATATATATATATATATTTATATATATATATATATATATATATATATATATATATATATATATATATATATATATATATATATACAGTGCCTTGCATAAGTATTCACACCCCTTGGACTTTTCCTCATTTTGTAGTGTTACAACCTGGAATTAAAATGGATTTAATTGGGATTTTTACCATTTGATTTACACAACATACTTAACAATTTGAAGGTGCAAAATATTTTTTATTGTGACACAAAAGTTAATTAAACAAAAACAAAAAGACATTTGTTGGTTGCATAAGTATTCACCCCCCCTGAGTCAATACTTGGTAGAAGCACCTTTGGCAGCAATTACAGCTGTGAGTCTTTTTGGGTAAATCTCTACCAGCTTTGTACATCTAGATCCTGCAATATTTGCCCATTCTTCTTGGCAAAATTGCTCAAGCTCTGTCAAGTTGGATGGGGACCGTTGGTGAACAACAATTTTCAAGTCTTGCCACAGATTCTCAATCGGATTGAGGTCTGGGCTTTGACTGGGCCATTCTAAGACATTCAGGTTCTTGTTTTTAAACCACTCCAGTGTAGCTTTGGCTGTGTGTTTAGGGTCATTGTCCTGCTGGAAGGTGAACCTCCGCCCCAGTCCCAGGTCTCTTGCAGACTGAAACAGGTTTTCCTCTAGAATTTCCCTGTATTTGGCTCCATCCATCTTGCCCTCAATCCTGACTAGTTTCCCAGTCCCTGTCGATGAAAAGCATCCCCATAACATGATGCTGCCACCACCATGCTTCACCGTGGGGATGGTGTTCTCAGGGTGATGAGCAGTATTGGCTTTGCGTCACACATGGTGTTTTGCGCTAAGGCCAAAAAGTTCCATTTTGGTCTCATCAGACCAGAGAACCTTTTTCCACATGTTTGCTGTGTCTCCCACATGCCTTTTGGCAAAATCCAAACAGGATTTGATATGGGTTTTTTTCAGCAATGGCTTTCTTCTTGCCACTCTTCCATAAAGCCCAGCTTTGTGGAGCGTCCGGGTTATAGTTGTCCCATGGACGGTTTCTCTCATCTCAGCTGTGGATCTCTCCAGCTCCCTCAGAGTTACCATTGGCCTCTTGGTTGCTTCTCTGACTAATGCCCTCCTTACCTGGTTACTGAGTTTTGGTGGACGGCCTTCTCTAGGCAGAGTCGCGGTTGTGCCATATTCTTTCCATTTTTTAATAATGGATTTAACGGTGCTCCGGGGGATGTTCAAAGTCTGGGATATTTTTTTTTATAACCCAACTCCGATTGGTGCTTCTTCAGAACTTTATCCCGGACTTGTTTTGATAGCTCCTTGGTCTTCATGATGCTGTTTGTTTAGATATGCTCTCTAACAATCTCTGGGGCCTTCCAGAAACAGGTGTATTTAATCTGAGATCATGTGACACTTTAATTGCACACAGGTGGACTCCATTCAACTAATTATGTGACTTCTGAAGGCAATTGGTTGCACCAGAGCTTATTTAGGGGTGTCACAGCAAAGGGGGTGAATACATATGCAATCAAGACTTTTCAGTTTTTTATTTGTAAATAATTTTGAAAAATATGTAGATTTTTTTCCCCACTTCGACATTATGGACTATTTTGTGTAGATCAGTGACAAAAAAATCCTAATTAAATCCATTTTAATTCCAGGTTGTAACACTACAAAATGTGGAAAAGTCCAAGGGGGGTGAATACTTATGCAAGGCACTGTGTGTGTGTGTATATATATATATATATATATATATATATATATATATATATATATATATATATATATATATATAGATCAGTGTTGTGAAAAAGTATTTGCCCCCTGTCTGATTTTCTGCATTTTTGCACATTTTTCACATTGTATTTTTTTTCAGATTTTTTTGTGCGTTGTAGTGGTATATAGAGGGAGTCTGAGAGAAAAAATGACACCAAAGTTTGATGCTTCTTTCATTTGTTTGATGTGCAAGGTAATCAAACATGCAATCTTCAGGTGTGAAAAGTTATTGCCCCCCCCCCTAGTTAACTCAACCCAATTAAAGGGATAATTAGGGTCAGCTGTTTGAGTACTTTGGTTAACAAGCAGGCCTGATTTGGGCCAGCCCTGCCCAATATAATCTGACTAACTTTGGCCCTTACCATCAGAGTGAAGTTGTCAGCACACAGGTTCTAGAGGCACATCATGCCACGAACAAAAGAAATTCCTGAAGACCTCCGGAAAAATAGTTAAAACATAAAGCAAAATCTACAATGGAATGGTTCACAAATAAACATATCCAGGTGTTAGAATGGCCAAGTCAAAGTCCAGACCTGAATCCAATCGAGAATCTGTGGAAAGAACTGAAAACTGCTGTTCACAAATGCTCTCCATCCAACCTCACTGAGCTCGAGCTGTTTTGCAAGGAGGAATGGGCAAAAATTTCAGTCTCTCGATGTGCAAAACTGATAGAGTCATACCCCAAGCGACTTACAGCTGTAATCGCAGCAAAAGGTGGCGCTACAAAGTATTAACTTAAGGGGGCTGAATAATTTTGCACGCCCAATTTTTCAGTTTTTTATTTGTTAAAAAAGTTTGAAATATCCAATAAATTTCGTTCCACTTCATGATTGTGTCCCACTTGTTGTTGATTCTTCACAAAAAATTACAGTTTCATATCTTTATGTTTGAAGCCTGAAATGTGGCAAAAGGTCGCAAAGTTCAAGGGGGCCGAATACTTTCGCAAGGCACTGTATATATATATGGTAAATAAACCCATTATACTATTATTTAGCGCATAATTGTATGTCCACATTTGTAGACCTAGGGCCTGAAGGAGATATATGGAGATTGATAATTTAACACAATGTTGTGTTTTGTTTTTTTTTCTCTTATGGGTAAAATGCTGTTGCTTGGGGAGCTGTTGTTGATATAATCTCATGGACAATAGAAGAACCTCCCATCCCTTCCCAACATATCCACACTCTCACTCACTCTCACTCTCACTCTCACTCACACACACACACACACACACACACACACACTGCCTCCCTTAGGCACTGTATGATTGGCCCTGCATAGTCTTCTGCATCTGCAAATGCTTTTGACAGGGTTCACTTTTATACACTTAGCAGCCTAGACAATGAACCACAATGTATACATTATAATCTCAGGTCTTGTACAAAACATTTCTATAGTAGTGCCGCATTTAAAAAAAGTGTGGTGCTTGTTTACGCATAATGGCATATCATTCTTTTTCACTTCCCTAAAGATAGAAAATCAATGTGTCTCTACAATGGCATGTGTATATTAGTTGACAGCAGTGTCTGATATTAGGAGAGAGTGCTGCTGTTGAAGCGTGTTAATTATTTAACTATCTTGGCATCCTGTAGGTGGAAGGAGATATCCTGTCCTCGAAGAAGAAGCGCCAGGCGGCCGAGAAGATTGCCTACACTCTGGTCTCTGTCCCACATGGGAACGACATCGCCTCTCTCTTTGAACTGGATGCCACCACTCTACAGAGGGCAGACTGCCTTGTCCCAAGGTGTCCTGGAAAAACGTTACTTTTTAAATAGTTTTTCTTCAACCTGAAATGCAGTGCGTTGTACACTCTATTTGTAATGTTAAGAAATTAACTAGGTACAGTTAACTGTTAGTTAGCTGGCAGAAAGAATCTGTGGAAACAAATATTTATCAGAGTTCAAAAGTGGCACAGTCGTGAATGCCCATCCATATTTATGCCAGACTGCAAGAGGTCCAGTCCATGAAAGTGTTTGTTACAAGAAGACCAGTGGGGCAGGCCTCTAGGATGCAGTTGCTCAGAATAGGTTCTGCTGCCCAGGTTCAGCATAACAAAAGAAGTGATTAGATTTACAATGGGGAATGAGTTTGACTGTTGACCTTCAGTCCTCCTAAAGAGGTCGGTGGGATCAGCAGTTAGGTGACATTGATATTGTCTTTTAAAAGTCTTTTAACCTTGCCAGGTGAGTGTGTTTACTTTATTTTAAATGGCAGGATAGGATGTTGTGACCAGTAGCAACCAATGAGCAGTGTACTGTTAACTGCAGCATTGTTCAGATTTGTATAGATTTTTTTTTTTTTTTTTGTTAGGAACTCATATGTGAGATTGAGGCATCTTTGCACAAACACCTGGGTAACCAGCACAAGTATCCCTATAGATGTTGAAGAAGAGAGACCTGTCATGCTTAAGGTAAATAGCTAATCTGAAGAAAAGTCAACATGCTTGTCAGGAAGGCCACGCTGTGAAGTTATCTTTGGAACTAACTTTACCCTCATTTTTAAAGTCATGGAAGACGTTCCCATAATATATGTACTGTATGTGTTTTTTTTACATGGTCCCAATTGTATCTTGTTTAATTTGCCCATCATTATTGTTTATTTTTTTCAACTAACTGTTTGTACAGTACTGGTTACCACATAATTTCCCTCTTAATCACAGATTGGAACATGCCCCACAAAAGAAGATAAGGAAGCCTTTGCAATAGTCTCAGTCCCATTATCGGAGGTCAGAGACCTGGACTTTGCCAATGATGCTAGCAAGGTCCTAGCATCAACAGTGAATAAGCTGGAGAATGGGAACATCGCTCAGAATGAGAGGAGGTAAACCCCTTATTGGGCTTTGCTCAAAATGCATCTGTATGTCACAATTTTGCACATATCTGGAGAATCATTCTTAAGCCCCTTTCACACTGGCGCTCCTACCCGGGTCACAATCCTGCATACCACCTCAGGATGTTGGTCGACACAGTTTGAGCAGGGTCTAGCAAGACAAAATGCATGATGGCCATTTGTAAGCGAACGAAGTAACAGCTTGGATGGAAGCATTCCTAACAAGCTACTTCTGGGGCATTGCGTTAGCGCATTGTGCACTTGCTTCTGTACATAGCCTACCTGTATGACACTGGGTTGCAACCTGGGTAGAGTCCAACCTGTGTAGAGCATGCCTATGTGAAAGGTTCTTTACATTCTTTACATGTACATTCTGTACATACTGTTGATGCATGTCATGCACATCAACTTTTTATTGTATTTTGTATTATACTCATAGCTCTAATTTTGAACTTACAGTCATGGCAAGAGATCCATGTTACTCACATACTTGTTAACATACTATATTTTATGGCCAAAAAAGGTTTAGTGACTCTTTTTGTTTTACAGGTTTGTAACTAAACTGTTGGAAGACCTCATTTTCTTTGTGGCTGATGGTTCAAACAATGGTCAGGAAGTGTTGGATGTGGTCATTACAAAACCCAACCGGGAGAGACAGAAGCTCATGAGGGAACAAGACATTTTGGAGCAGGTGACCTGTTTTTGTAAAACAGCCCATCTAAATTATATGTTAACCTGCCCTCCCTGAGCTGTTACTAAATAACCCATTACAGATCATATCAATTCCATACTGGCACCATTTGAGAGTTGGGGGCAGGGGTGGTGGTGGGTTATAGCCTGCAGATATTATGGGAAAACTGTTTTTTGTTCTTTTAAAATGCAATTTGATCTTGAATTCAGTGTTCACTGGCCATGCTGCTTTCTTAACAGATCTTTGGTATACTAAAAGCCCCCTTCAAAGATAAAGAGGGTGAGGGGCCGATGCTAAAGCTGGAAGAGCTTGGAGATCAGAGATATGCTCCATTTAAGTACATACTCAGGCTGTGCTACAGAGTCCTTAGACATTCACAGCAAGATTATAGGAAAAACCAGGTAGGTCCATTCAATACAGCTTTCCTGTTTGAGACTAGTGTCGGATTACATGAAAGAGCCTAAGTAAAACCTTTTTCAATGTAAATGTGCTGCAAAGGATCTTGAGAAATATTTTGTACTCCGTCTGAAGAATGCATCAGCAATTCAGAAATAAATCAATTCATACTGAAGCATCCAGTAAGTAGCAAGGAGATTCAATTGTTCACTTTTTTCCTTGTGTAATAAAACTCCCAAGTTGTGAAAATAAGCTAGAGTTTATAGCAGGTGACAGATGTACTGCAGTTGAGATGATTAAATATGTTACTAATGAACCGACTACCCTTGTTGGTAACCCTCAAAACCATATGTACAGTGTACGATTAACTATACCGATGTGGATATATAGAGGCACACTGGTGTTCTCTGTTCTAGCTTTGAAGTGCTTTTCCAATTATTTTGTTATATACAGTACTGTGCAAAAGTTTTAGGCAGCTGTGAAAAAATGCTGTAAAGTAAGAATGCTTTCAAAAATAGATATGTTAATAGATTATATTTATCAATTAACTAAATGCAAAGTGAGTGAACAGAAGAAAAACTAAATCAAATCCATATTTGGTGTGACCACCCTTTGCCTTCAATCAGCATTCTTCTAGGTACACTTGCACAAAGTCAGGGATTTTGTAGGCATATAGTCAGGTGTATGATTAAACAATTATACCAAACAGGTGCTAATGATCATCAATTCAATATGTAGGTTGAAACACAATCATTAACTGAAACAGAAACAGCTGTGTAGGAGGAATAAAACTGGGTGAGGAACAGCCAAACTCAGCTAACAAGGTGAGGTTGCTGAAGACAGTTTACTGTCAGAAGTCATACACCATGGCAAGACTGAGCACAGCAACAAGACACAAGGTAGTTATACTGCATCAGCAAGGTCTCTCCCAGGCAGAAATTTCAAGGCAGACAGGGGTTTCCAGATGTGCTGTCCAAGCTCTCTTGAAGAAGCACAAAGAAACGGGCAACGTTGAGGACCGTAGACGCAGTGGTCGGCCAAGGAAACTTACTGCAGCAGATGAAAGACACATCATGCTTACTTCCCTTCACAATCGGAAGATGTCCAGCAGTGCCATCAGCTCAGAATTGGCAGAAAACAGTGGGACCCAGGTACACCCATCTACTGTCCGGAGAAGTCTGGTCAGAAGTGGCCTTCATGGAAGACTTGCGGCCAAAAAGCCATACCTCCGACGTGGAAACAAGGCCAAGCGACTCAACTATGCACGAAAACACAGGAACTGGGGTGCAGAAAAATGGCAGCAGGTGCTCTGGACTGATGAGTCAAAATTTGAAATATTTGGCTGTAGCAGAAGGCAGTTTGTTCGCCGAAGGGCTGGAGAGCGGTACACGAATGAGTGTCTGCAGGCAACAGTGAAGCATGGTGGAGGTTCCTTGCAAGTTTGGGGCTGCATTTCTGCAAATGGAGTTGGGGATTTGGTCAGAATTAATGGTCTCCTCAATGCTGAGAAGTACAGGCAGATACTTATCCATCATGCAATACCATCAGGGAGGCATCTGATTGGCCCCAAATTTATTCTGCAGCATGACAACGACCCCAAACATACAGCGAAAGTCATTAAGAACTATCTTCAGCGTAAAGAAGAACAAGGAGTCCTGGAAGTGATGGTATGGCCCCCACAGAGCCCTGATCTTAACATCATCGAGTCTGTCTGGGATTACATGAAGAGAGAGAAGCAACTGAGGCTGCCTAAATCCACAGAAGAACTGTGGTTAGTTCTGCAAGATGTTTGGGCCAACCTACCTGCCGAGTTCCTTCAAAAACTGTGTGCAAGTGTACCTAGAAGAATTGATGCTGTTTTGAAGGCAAAGGGTGGTCACACCAAATATTGATTTGATGTAGATTTTTCTTCTGTTCACTCACTTTGCATTTTGTTAATTGATAAATAAACTATTAACATGTCTATTTTTGAAAGCATTCTTACTTTACAGCATTTTTTCACACCTGCCTAAAACTTTTGCACAGTACTGTATATTTACTTTTTGCTTTTCGTAATTGAACGGTAATGCTAGATTTGCTCACTTTCCAGGAATATATTGCCAAGAAGTTTTGCATCATGCAGTCTCAGATTGGATATGACATTTTAGCAGAAGACACCATTACTGCCTTGCTCCACAACAACCGAAAACTACTGGAGAAGCACATCACAGCCAAGGAAATCGAGACCTTTATCAGTCTGTTACGGAGAAATAGAGAGCCCAGGTTTGAGATCTCACAATCGAATCAAGTTATTTTTTTTAAAAAACAAATTCTTAAAAGTGCAGATATATCTTAATACCAGCTAACTGTGACAATACCTGTTTAGCAGAACCCTGTGGAGGCTGAAGTTTAATTGAGTATTGCAATACACCAACTAGACCACCACCACTCTCAAGGACATGTCTTTGCACATCTCAAAAGGAGGATTCAATGCTTATATTATTGGAGCTTAAAATGATTGGAAACAGCAATATGATTATAAACATGTACAAAATTGTACACCAGGTTCTTAACTGCGTTGAAATGTGATTTGCTTGGGGAAGCTTTTTACCTATTAAATCCAGCCCTAGGTATTATCCAGATTAACATGTGTGTCAATGGGAAGTAAACTAGAGACTGCAAGTAGTGAGAGGTGACTAAAGGTAACTGATGCCTATGGATAGAAGGTATTCTCAACAGAAGCTATGTTATCTTGAGATGCAAGTATCCTAAATGAAACAAAAAGCAGTCTATCTGCACGAAAATTGCTGTGATTCCCATATTAAGTGTGTTAATGTTGCTATGACCCGGGATCAATTATAATTATGATTACAAATACAGCATAATTGTTTGCTGAAATTGCAATTGCAATTCCAATGTTATTTTGTTCAATTATAATTAGTCCTATTGTAATTCCAATTACACTAAAACATTACATAAATAGATACACCATTAACATGTTTAATCTGTTTATTCTACCAAACAGCAATCACAGGTACAGACACAGAAAACTTACTATATAACATTTTTTCAAACGAATGGGGTCACTAAAAGTGGTTGAAAATACGAGAAGAATGTTCACTCAATGTAAAACACAACATGGAACTGTGAATGATTAAGCTTGGAAATTGAATGGTATGGTAATTGCAAATACAATTATATTGTAATTGCAATTATTTAAAAATTACACAATTACAATTGTAATTTACCCAAGATCTGTGTTTCCTGTAATAGGTTCTTGGATTATTTGTCAGACCTCTGCGTGTCAAACACAACTGCAATACCAGTGACTCAAGAACTCATTTGTAAATTTATGCTGAACCCCATCAATGCTGATATTCTCATTCAAACAAAGTAAGTATGTGTTGATATAAGTTACTAGCAGGTTTATTTTGGTGATATTCCTTATTGTTTGAAACCTTTTAATCCCAAACCATCTCTGCTGGTCACTAACACCTACAATTCAAACTACAGTACAGTTTGGGTGCCACTTAAGAACTTGTCATACTTAAAAAAAAAAAAAAAAAGTATCTATAATGTTTTAGCTGGTTTGTGTATTTAGGAGACAGATGAAGGAGCACCCATCTGTCTGCCATCCAGCTTTTGAAACCCATAGCACAATGCAGCCTGTCCGTTGGCTGCATTTGACTTTTAAACATGCTCTTTCTCTTCCCCTTTTACACAAATGCTTGTTTCCATGAGAATGGTGATCTTTCAGGTAAAGAGAAGACACTCAAAGGTTTTATAGTTGCCGTAATTTATAGTTGTGCCAAGCATATTTAAGAGCAGGTGTATATAACGCAAAAGGCCTGACATACTCGCTATAAGTTGTATTTACATCCTTTTACAGGCTACCACTTTAAAATATATATAAAAAAAACATTTAAATGCTGTGACATCCCATGGTTCCAGATAAATTAAAATTAATTACCAAAAATACTGCATATGTGTCTAACGCTTATGAATTATTTATGACGAGCTGGACTGCTGGTGCATATAAATTAAGGACTGAATGCACAGGCTGAAATGTGGTTCCCAGTTCCAGTTTGTATGTTAATTGCTTTGACCCTTATCCCCCTTAGAAACTAATGTGCAGTAACTATCACTTAGAAATAAAAACTTGTCAGTGGTTGTGTGATGGCAGAGCTAAGAGAAGCAAAAATACAGCCTACTTTTGACCAGTATAATTTTGCTTTTACTCCTGTGTGTAAATATTGTACTTTTAATAAAAAGGTGAAACTCTTGTGTGTTTGTTTATATTTTTATATACCTTTTCAGCTGCTGTCCATGCGCTGTGTTTATACTGTATGTTGAGTGTCCTGAAATGTCCACATTTCTAATGTCCCCAGTTGCTATTTGCTTGTGTGCGGTAGTGAAAACCCGTCTTACACCATGATTGTTTGTCTCCTCATAATGAATAAATGAAAGGCTGATACCGCACATGGATAACGCCCTGGAAAGCTCCCTGCTGCAGGACGATGTTGAAGATGAAGAGGTGTGGCTCTACTGGATAGACAGCCATAAGGAACCCCATGGGAAATCAATTCAGCATTTGGCTCAGGATGCCAAGGAAAGCAATAAAGCAGACAAAGATATCATTACATATTACAGGTTGGGAAACTTGTTTAACAACCCTCTATAGTAATACAACACCTGTTTCCATTGTTTGGTATTGTTTTTTCCAGATACGTTTATAGGCAAGCTGTACTATACGAGAGCATGGTTTCCTTACACAGTTTGTCCGGTATTGGTAATGTAATGCAGTTTCCAAAGATGTGGAAATAGTCATATTTAATATTGATGTTTAAAGATAGATAATTCAGTTGAATTAATAACATAGTAAAAACCCTGCACGGGTTACTTTTTTACGAATTCAACATAAAGGAATACATTGATGTGAGTTCTTGCATGTGCAGCCCCGTGTGCCAATAGAAATGGGGTATAAAACTCATACAAAGCCAGCTATATTCCCCTGGTATTTTTTAAAACCAATATGTTCTCTTGTATATTTCAGATACCAGTTAAACCTGTTTGCTAAGATGTGTTTGGATCGGCAGTACCTAGCCATCAACCAGATCTCCACCCAGCTGCCGGTAGACCTGATCCTGCGCTGCATGTCTGACGAGTGCCTGCCCTTTGACCTGCGGGCCTCCTTCTGCCGCCTGATGCTCCACATGCACGTGGACAGAGACCCGCAGGAGTCTGTCATCCCGGTCAGATACGCCAGGCTGTGGATGGAAATTCCAAGCAAAATAACAATCCACGAGTTAGTGTTTCTGTTAAATAATGTACTTGCTTTAAAAGGACCAGGTGTGTCCCACTGCTGTGAGTGGCCACACTGCTGACCCACGTTTCATTATCCCCTGTTGTGAATGTCTGTACCTGTGCTGAAGTTTTCCAATTGTTATAAAACTTGGATACAGCATTCTGTACAACAAGTTAAAAAGAACCTGGACTTCTGTCTGCCTGCCACACCACACTTTTTTACATTTACTTTTTGATGATACTGACAGCGTTATTTTATATTTACGTTACTAAATCAATACATGTAAAACAATAAAATTTGAGTGCTAGTAAACCAATACAAATAACTTTTTATTGAAGGCTGTGGGTTATTGGTCTATTACATCTGTACTTTTTGGTAAATCCCCAGTCCAATATCTAAAGGTGGCTCATCACGATGTCGTTTAAGTTTTTTCTTTTTTACAGCTTTACAGCTACAGTCTGTTTTTCATAGAGTAAATTATTTTGCTGTTTTATTCCTTTGCAGTTATGAGTCCTCTACAGATACCTCCAGAGATGACATGAAGGATAAGTTTGCCCTAACAATGGCATTTGTTGAGGATTACCTGAAAGATGTTGTATCTCAGCCCTTCCCGTTTGGTGACCAAGAAAAAAATGAACTCACATTTGAGGTACATTTTAAAAATTAAAACAAACAAAAGCAGTTATTTAGATAGTTAGGACAGTGGACCATTTTGTGAGTTATGTGCAGTGGCTTCAACCATTCAGCTGTGTGGTAATTTCACAAACATATACACCATGAAGAGTCTTAGTATAAAATGACTCATTCCAGAGAAAAAGCTGCTTAGCGATGAGGCTAAATCGATCCAACCAGTGTGCTTACCAACTAACTGCACTGTTTGGAATCTTGTTCAGCCAATAAGAGTTCTGTTTACCTAAAGCTTTTTAGAGTATGTTTTATATTTTGCTGTGTTTTGCTGTCCAAATAGATTTTTAGCATTTGTAATATGACAACAAAGGGACAGGTTCCACATTTTCCACCAAGTGAAAACTTAAAGCCTGTTAACCCTAGAAGATATCGATAGATCTGTTTATAAAGTTGTTGTAAAGTATGAATTAACTAAGATGTCATATAGAAAATACTAACTAGGTTTAAGCACTACCTACTGGTTATTACAGACCACCAAGGATTATTAATTGAACTACAAGCTTTTATTTATAAGAAAATGCCACATCTACAGGTGTTCCGAAACACTCCATTACAATTCAGATAAAATGGTTGAACACCAGTCCATATTGAGTATTGATGCACTTTGTACACTTTTAGGCCTTAGTCCAGTAGACGAGCGTTCTTTTCAGTGACCTGCATATGTAGTGTATGTAGGGTTATTGTTCGCTTGTTTATTTTTTTAATACAGAAGTTGTGTGAAATCTTGGTTGCAATTCAGAATACTGAAACACTTATCAAAACAATACCAAATGCCTATCTGTTAGACTATTTATTTATTTATTTATTTATTTATTTATTTATTTAATTAATCAATTAATTAATTAATTAGTTTAGGTACAAAGGTGTTAAAAGGTTTAAAATAAGAATTTACAAAGTGTTTTTCCCTTCTAGGTGGTGCACTTGGCACGTAACCTGGTCTACTTTGGATTTTATAGTTTTAGTGAGTTGCTGAGGTTGACCAGGACATTACTAGCAATTCTGGACATTGTGCAGCATCCCGTGTCATCATATACGGATAGATTAAGCACATTTTCTGATGGAGGTAAGCAAGACTGAACCAGTGTTAGTCATTTTGAAATCTTTACGTTTGTAACAGGTCATTCAGGAAATCATATTTTGCATACAAGTTAAAGCCCATAGAAAAAGGTAAAAAACTGTACTCATTTATTACATGGCTATTATTACACTATGTAACACAATTTTTGTTCCTGGGTAGTAAGTGTTGTTTCCTAATTGCTTATGCCTCAAAAGTATAGAAAATGGCTATTATTCCCCACAAACTTTGCTTTTGTGACCAGGACAGTGATATTTTGAAATTTACCTATTTCCAATGAGAAAACGGGCGAATGTGTCTTTTCGTTCACATAAAGTCAGAAAAAAACAACATACGAGTCCAAATTAACATGTATTTATACTAAAGTAATACAAAAATGACTACAAAAGATTTAGAAGTGAGTAGTTTTTCGAGATTTACGATTATACTGTAAATCACTTTCACGAATCAGCCCCCAAATGTAGTCTCCCATCATGTTCTCGTTATACTGTCCTTGGTAGCGGCGTTCAAAGTCCAGTATATCCTGGTGGAAGCGCTCGCCTTGCTCCTCCGAGTACGCTCCCATGTTCTCCTTGAATTTATCAAGATGAGCATCAAGGATATGGACTTTGAGGGACATCCTACAGCCCATTGTGCCGTAGTTCTTCACCAGAGTCTCAACCAGCTCCACATAGTTTTCGGCCTTGTGATTGCCCAGGAAGCCCCGAACCACTGCGACAAAGCTGTTCCAAGCCGCTTTCTCCTTACTAGTGAGCTTCTTGGGGAATTCATTGCACTCCAGGATCTTCTTTAATCTGTGGTCCGATGAAGACACCAGCTTTGACCTTTGCCTCAGACAGCTTAGGGAAGAAGTCTTGAAGGTACTTGAAGGCTGCCGACTCCTTATCTAGAGCTCTGACAAATTGTTTCATAAGGCCCAATTTGATGTGCAGTGGTGGCATCAGCACCTTCTGGGGGTCCACCAGTGGCTCCCACTTGACGTTGTTCCTCCCCACAGAGAACTCGGTCCGCTGTGGCCAGTCCCGCCTGTGGTAGTGCGCCTTGGTGTCCCTGCTGTCCCAAAGGCAAAGATAGCAGGGAAACTTGGTAAAACCGCCTTGGAAACCCATCAGGGAATGCCACCATTTTGAAGTCTCCTATGACCTTGATGCCATCTCAGAAAAATGCAGATATGTATCCACTTAGGCAGCTGGAACTAAACTGAACTGGTGGGCTTAAGGCCCCTGTATTTATACTACTATTTATATTACTGGAAAGTTCTAGAAAGTTCTAGAAGTTACTCCAAGTTTACTCAGCACTGAATCTATCTGGAATGTTCTGGAAAATAGGTAAATTTCAAAATATCACTGTCCTGGTCACAAAAGCAAAGTTTGTGGGGAATAATAGCCATTTTCTATACTTTTGAGGCATAAGCAATTAGGAAATAACACTTACTACCCAGGAACCAAAAAAAAAAATAATTTGTTACACGGTGTTATAAGTCACAGGGGCAAGTCACATGGAAATGACAACAACCGATGGGGTAGACAAGCTAATGAGCAAAACCAGTCTGAGTCGAGGGTTTGTTCTTCCTGATTCTGACCCACAGTCCACAGCGCTGTCTCTGATATTGTCATTATGACACTCTTTTAATGAATCCTGCTTGCTCAAGTGTGGGACTTTGTTGGGTATTTGTGACTCAAACTTCATATGGTCACAGGAGAGATATTTAAAACTTGCAGCTTTAATACCAAGTTGATTTTCCCACAGCATTCCAGCTAACATCTCAGTGCTGACTTCAAAGTCCACCTCCTGCCATTAAAATCTAGGATGGCAATTGTATCAGCCAACTCGTTTTTTTAGTGGTCTACCAACACACGAAGATGATTAAACTGTTTTCACATGTGAGCTAGGCCATGTAATCACTGTGTAACCCACACCTAGTCAAGTGTATTATGTGTTTGTAGCATATGTGGTAAGTATACATTGTTTTTTTTGCTTTGTTTTTTCAGTCTTACTGATACGTCATTTGTGGCACTTTTTTTTTTTTTTTTTTTAAATATAGGGAACAATGTACTGAAGACAATTCACGGTGTAGGAGAGATGATGACTCAGATGGTGCTGAGCCGAGGATCAGTCCTGCCCGTTGTGCATGACTCTCAGCCCACTGCTCGCCACGGAAAGCAGGTCAGCCTTGCTGACAGCGAGGACGTGATGGTAATGGATACCAAACTGAAAATCATTGAGATACTCCAAGTAAGTGCATACCAAACCTCCACTGATAATACAAGTCAGTTCCTTTTGTTATTACATTTTAATATTATATGTAATCTAAATATTAGATTTTTCTTTGTTTTATCCCATTTCCCTCATATATGTTTATTTTTGTTATGTAATTCCTGTTACTTTTTGCTGACATGTTTTTATTTTCAATTTATCCAACATCATGGTACCACCACTACAGCTCAAATCAGTACACTGACAAAGCCATTCACCAAAGTGCTTGTCTACTTGACCTGAACTGTTTTCAGTATTATTTTCTAAGGGAGACATTCTATATAGTTTATTCTCAGTGTGCGACTGGACTACAGGATCACCTACCTGCTGTCTATCTACAAGAAGGAGTTTGGAGATAGCAATTTAAATGACAGTTCCATATCCCTTTCAGGACTTCCCTCCATGACCAGTAAGACTGTGTTTTATAGAATACAAAGTAAATTCATGACTATAATGCCAGCCCCTAAGTAACTTTTTTTTTTTTCTTTAGTTACAGAGCCTGATATAGATGCGATTGCAGCACTTGCAGAGACCATGTTTGCCGGATGGTAGGTGAAAGATACAGAGGTCAGAGGGCAAACTCATTTTAGATGATAATACTGTGTCTCTCTAGAAGTCAGAATGATATGTATCATTAAACTTGAATAAGTATTATAACGGCACGGTTATAGTTAGGGTTGAGTTGGGTGCTCAGTGTTAAACCCCTAACTTTGCACCTCAATAACTTTGGCTGTGTTTGTCTGAATTACATACTGATTTCAATGTTTAGAGCCACTTGTGAAGTTGTGTAAACGTGGGGGGTTTCATGTCGCTACCTCATTTAGTTTCCGAGATCTGGATCTCGCGGGGGCTTTGGTTGGCCTGGGTGTCCTCAGCTTACTGCGTACCAGTGACCCCTGTAGCGCCTGCGGGCTTGCCTGTAAGCTGGCCAGAGCTGCGTTGTCCTCTGACGCTGTAATTCTGAGGTGGCTGCATGGTGAGTCTGCTGTGTGAAAAAAAGTGGTCGGCGGTCGGCTGACAGCACATGCTTCGGAGGATAGAGTGTGTTCGTCTTCGCCGCTCCCAAGTCAGTGCGGGTGTGACAGTGGTGAGCTGAGCCTAAAAAAAATAATTGGATATGCCAAATTGGGAGAAAATAATAAAATAATTGGTGATTTACTAAATTTTTTATTTAAAAAAAAAAAATAGCTATGTACTTTTAAGTGAATGCTCTGTAAATAAAATAGAATATATGGAATTTTAATTATCTGGGATAAAAACAAAAACACAGAAAATGCCAAATATACAAAACCGTATGAAATACAGTTTATACTACTGTACAGTCATTCTCGTTTAGCGCAAATACTGTCAGGACACCGGCGTATTTTATCTGGACATTATCATTATTATTATTATTATTATTATTATTATTATTATTATTATTATTATTATTATTATTATTATTATTGATTTCCTCATTTAAAAAAAAAAATCACAACTGCAGTACAGTCAAATTATTCTTGCAGTTTAATAGTAGATTTCAATGTAATAGAATCACTTTTAAAAAGTTCTAATTTTAGTAAATAATGAGCAGTATGTTAAACATTTGCTCTCAATTGCAATATACTGTATATACATTTGTCTCATGTTTGTAATGTAGGCTACTGTATACACACATACTGTATATATTGAGCATTATACATATTTCACTAATAGATGGTAACTAGCATGTTTTTGCAATTAGAAAACGTTGCATACAAACACAAAGCTGGTCTCTTACTGGATTGCTGTAGTATATGATAAAAGTCATGTTGCATAGCTACAGATTTTTTTCATAAAGACTGTAATAAGCCAGTTGACACATTTCAATAGCTGGTCTCACATTCCTATGTCCCTTTGTGAAAAGTGTATTGGGATGCAGGTGTTTTACTTGGATCTCCCCAGCGCAGTCCCATTTCACCTGCATTATACATTAAATGTCAAATACTATGTAGATTCACATGACTAACATTCTTTAATATCTTCCTAGAATTTGTTTGAACTCTTTGAATTAGCATGTCTAATAAAATGGTGAAATGTCATGCATGCAACACCTCCACAAAAGTAATTTTTAGTAAAAAATAAAAACTCTTCAAAAATTAATTGCAAAAAACTACGTTAATGCAGCAGTTAGGGTTGAACCCATCGCCACAAAAGCAAGGAAATGTGCCTTTAGGGTTTTTAACACAAACTTGCCATTCCCACTCCCACACAAGCAGCCAAAGGAACCAGACAACACAAGCAACCACAGACTGCCGTAATCAGGTAAGACATAGAACATACAACTCTTTCTAGATGACACAAGAGACAATGTCAATTACATCATGGTCTTCCAGTGCTGATATATGGATATACATGTACACTTCAATGAATGTGTTTAATGTAACTGTTTTTATTAGGTACAAATGCTACTAGATAACTATCTGTTTGAAGAGAATTTGTTAGTTCAACTATATAGTGCAATTATTATTATTATTATTTTCTTTTTCTTAAAGCTCCCTTCAAGCTTTAAGTGAAAATTTAAATGAAAGTTCCCCACAAAAAATAAACAAAAGCACCTTACTAATTCAGCTTGAGTCTGCCTGTAGTTGCAAAGTGCTGATCATTCTTTTTGAAACCTCCCTAATGATTCCCAACAGTTTGAAGCACTGGAAAGGATTCCACATTATCTGAGGCTGGAGTTTTAAAACACCAACCTTTTGATGTTGATAATTAGTAAGTTTCATCTTCTGGCACCAAGCTTTGAGATGAAAGCAATCAAATGCAAAAGCATGTGTAAAAGAAAACAACCAGTTCTTGACTTGAAGGTAAAAAATGTTGTGCCTTGAATCAAAAAGCTATGCCAGGCAGTTTCACCACTCATCCCACTATAGATTCCCCTCATTTCCATGAGAGCTCGTGGGGTCAGCCTTCCTGTATGTGCCTTGGCCATACCTATTAAATGACAGGTTTATGGTTACTGTAGTTGTATCTATCACTGCTCTATTGTCTCCCATGCATCTTTCTTGCAGACATGGAGGGGTAACGTTCCTTGCATCTAGAAATTATTTTGTTAAAGAAACTTCCTTTCTGTTAGAAAACTGTTTAGTTGCTTGATGACTAAAAGCCTTATCTCTGGAGCCACCCTTTAGACCCAGCTTGAATAGTAAAAAGTATAGTAGGTTGTCTGTATTAACTGTATATGTTGGCTTCTAAGTGCTCTGTCCGAGTGGGCTTTGTTGTGGTAATACATTGTATTTCTGTTTAAGATCAAGCTTTTCTTCTCTGTATTCCAGTAAAGAAAGGAGTGCAGTGGAGCTGGATGATGAGGGTGGACGGACGTTTCTCCGAGTCCTGATTCATCTGATAATGCATGACTACCCTCCTCTGGTTTCCGGTTCCCTCCAGCTGCTGTTCAAACACTTCAGCCAAAGAGCAGAGGTCCTGCAGGCCTTTAAACAGGTAGTGTTATCAAGCTCTGTAATTCTCCTTATACTGGCATAGTCTTAATCTCAAATGTTGTGCAGTTCTGTAGATTGTCCCTGCTGTTTTGTTAAATATATCCTCAATGGTCTCTTTCTCACATTTTAAAACTTTAAGGGATATCTGTAAATGGCAGGCGAATACATAATGTAGCCCATAAATACAGACCTTCAGAAAAGTTCTCATTAAGTAGCATCATGTTTTTTTTGCAAGAAATCTCCATTAGTGCACCCAGTCCTGTTTTTTTTCATATATATATATATATATATATATATATATATATATATATATATATATATATATATATATGATTTTCAAACATGAAGACCAATAAACAAGAATATGCTGGGTAGACTGCTTGAAATACAATGCTTGATCTATCCCATTAAAATATGTTTCTTATCATGCTGTGGCCTATACAGTAGGTCTATAGTATATGTTGTGGTCATAAACTTCAGATCAAGACTACTATAAACTATTCTGAACTGTATTTCCGATTGTAATTAAACAACATTTTATTTTGATATATTATTTTGACTGAATTCAGATGCAGTTATATTCATCCTCCTGTTCTTCCATTTGTACTGGCATAAAACCAAGCACTGATTCTGAAGATGCTTAGAGTATAAAATCAAACTGCAATTTGAAATAGCTGTTGGTGAATAAATGAGGTTCTTCTATTGAATCACATTTTGTAGCTAAAACCCTATTTTGTTATCGGAAAGACAAAAAGGATTCTAATTCTACACCCACAAAGACAGCCTGACACATTATATGAACAGTATATCTCCATGGACTTCAACCCCTGGCAGATCCAGAATACAAAGTCTTACCACAGCATTATTAGATTGCTTTTGTTTTCCACACATTGAAGTTTGTAATGTATTATTCATTTTCTATTTAAGGTCCAGCTTCTGGTCTCCGAACAGGACGTAGAAAACTATAAACAGATCAAGGCAGACCTGGACCAGCTGAGGCTGACAGTAGAAAAATCTGAGCTGTGGGTTGAAAAGAGCATCAACTATGGGAGCGAGGAAATGGGCGAAGGACAAGCCAAAGAACAAATTCATGAGGTAAAGGACAAACCTGAAATAAAGTCTATTGTGTCTTTTGAGTGTTACACAGGTTGTCGATTTAGTCTGGTGCCATATGCAATGGGAACATTCAACAGCATTGAACACTAAACAGCATCGATTGTACAGATAAATAAGAAATCAGATGTCCCCTTGGGAGACTGAAAAGCAATTTTGACATCATATTGTGACTTAAAAGTTAAAGCAAAAGGTTAATGTTTGTGTGTAGATGCTTGAGACAAATCATACACTAATCTAACTGCCCAGGTTCTGTTCATGCACTCAGAGATTTACATTAGTTTATGCTTTTACTTTTTATTGTTATTGAAGTAGATTTTAAAATCCAGGATGCTGAAATACCATACAGCATCCAAACCCTGTCAGTATGTAAGGTGCTGAACTGTTGCCAGAAAGCTGCTAAGCAAAGGTTCCAATTAGTGCATAGAGGTTTATCAACTTGTAGAAATGCACTGCTGTCTTCCAGGCTTATTCAAAATGTCCATGTGGTATACATGTCCATGTTCCCAGTATTGTATATAACTTCACATGTGCAGTCAATATTGGAAGCGCAGGATATGAAAAGTATAATGGACTTTGTTTTGTGATCTTGGTTGTAGGAACCAGGCATCCTAAGCCCTGTGCAAGATGGAAACAAAAAGCCCCAGATTGATAGCAACAAGAGCAACAATTACAACATTGTCAAAGAGGTTGGTGTTGTTACATGTACATATGTATGCCAGTAAGTTCACTATACACTGTACTGTATATATACATGTTAATGTAAATCATGCATATTATTCTACAGCTTGCATAATACAAATAAATCTATAACAATAATGCCAAGCTATCAACATTTTCCATATAATCCTATAGTCCATTAATACAATTTTATTTAGTCAAACTATGAGTTTCAATGCTTTGTGTTGCGTGCCCCAGGTTTTAAAAATAATAAGAACAATACAGGTTTTTTTTTTCTTTTCAGATTTTGATTCGATTGAGTAAGCATTATCATCAGAGCAAAAAGAGTCGGATTCAGCAGCAGAGGCTGTTGAAGAACATGGGTGCTCATACAGTAGTTCTGGACCTCTTGCAGATCCCTTTTGAAAAGGTGACTTGTGTAACTATTTTTAAATCTAGATTTGCTGATTCTCAAGAGTGTGAGACTAGAAGTAATATTCTCTAATGCCACCGTCAACAATTTTTCTATACGGAAATGAAAAATTAGACATACTTGCTGTTTATCAAATATTTAATAGTACTTCACATAATAGTTACTGGAGACAATGTATACTCTGAACAGCTTTTCTTCTATTTCACTTGGTGTTCCTTTTAGGCAAATGCTGAGGGTGATTTTGTTTCTGGTTTAAGAAACAGACACAAATACAACAGTAACCTCAACAACAACAACAACAACAAGACTGTAAATAAGTGAAAAAAGGCAGAAGACTGAATAAATACACAAATAGTGATTTCAGTGACTTTCCAAATCCAGTTTACCACAGAATCAGAAGTGTTGTTTATTGTTGAATTGTCAAGAATAACTGGCAGCAAATTCAATGAACATGTTGAACACTGTATGATTTCTGCAAAGCACATTCACACACACTGTTGTGGTGTTTATCATAACACTGCATTTTTTTATTTTTATATTCTAGTCTGACGAGAAGATGAATGAAATTATGAATCTAGCCCACGTATTCCTACAGAACTTCTGCCGTGGAAACCCTCAGAACCAGGCCCTGCTCCATAAAAACCTAAACCTCTTCCTCACTCCTGGAGTATGTGCTTTATTTCATGCCATTCAGGGCCTGCAGTTTCATTTTTAATTCTTAAAATTCATTTACTCAGACAGCAATTGGTATGAGATTGATGTTCTTTAATTTTGGAAGTACCGTAACAGTGCATCTGATATTAGTTTGGCGAAGTGGAAATAGCCTTTCCCAGAACACAGGCCTTTACCTTTAGGACCTGGTTTGAGTACTGGTGGTCTTGCGTTGGTCCACCATTACAGTACCTCTGGCTGTATGTTGGACAATTGCTAAGCACATCATGGTGTGTGTGTAGTCTTATGTACTTTTGTAAAGCTCTGTTTTAGTACTTGGAAATGATGACATGTAAACATGTATTATGTCTTTTGACAGTTTAGTGAGGTGTATATTAAAATATCCTGGGGTCATGCATTGGATTTTTGGTAAAAGGTGGGAAGGTGGCTTTGAGAACAGTATTGGTTATTGCTGATGTAATACCTTGCAAATGACTTTGGGTTAAATATGTGATGGGCTACAAAGGGAGCTTCCACTGGAAGTAAGACCACCTGAGCTAAAATGGTTTATTAAAATGAATTTAGAAACCCTATCTGAAGTACAGCAGAATCATTTATCTTGTGATTAAGGCTGTTTTCCCCTTACAGCTGCTGGAGGCTGAAACGATGAGGCATGTCTTTATGAATAATTACCATCTTTGCAACGACATCAGTGAGAGGGTGGTCCATCATTTTGTGCACTGCATAGAGACTCACGGCCGGCACGTGCAGTATCTCCGCTTTTTACAAACCATTGTGAAAGCTGATGGCAAATACGTGAAGAAATGCCAGGACAAGGTCATGACTGAGGTAGGCCTTGTGTGGGTACCGAACAACTAAGGGATTCCTTTTCAAGACCAATAGCATACACAATACAGCATGCATAACAAACATGCATTTCTACTAATATCCACATTTTAAAGACCTGGTGTGCCACTTTAAATTTTCATTTATACAATAACCACCCCTGCTCTGAGTCAGCTGTTCCACAGGCAAGTTAGACTTGCATCCATACTGCATACCCTTTCAAACCTTCAGTGGTTTCACATCAATCATTTTCAAATGAATATTTGTCACCTGGGAGAGAGTTGGCACTGGTTGGTTGCTAGGATTGTACAGAGAATGCACATTTTAAGGATGAGCTAAAGTAACATTTCTTCTTTCTCAAGTTAGGAAAAATCTTATCCAATCCAGGGTAGTGTACTGTATATGTGAATCCAAAAAAAAGAGGCTGACTGTGTTGGTTTGATCAGATTGTCTCACCGTTGTTTTTCTACAGTCCCTATCACACCATGTGAAGATAGTTCTGTTTGTAAAAGACATGTGTTGCCAGTGTTCATAGTTACCTTTGCATAAACTTTTCTGGGTAAAATGAAGAATAAATATCCCACCCAGTCGTTCTACATTCGTAGAAAACGGATGACTGTTCTTAGTGAACAAGGGGTAAATGGGTAGTAGCTTCAGTCATTTGTCTTTCTTGGAGAATGGATACAAGACTTTTTTGAGCTACCACTGGACTTGTGGAAAGATGTATTAAAATAATTGGCAAATAAAATAATACTAATCCACTTTCTACATTTCCAAGATACACATATACAGTAATCCATTTTTTGTAATGAAGTATATATCTACTATAGCCACTGTAAGTGCTATATGAAAAGCAACACTGGATACAAACTGTGTATTTATTTCTGGTTTTAGCTGGTCAGTGGAGGAGAGGATGTTCTGGTTTTCTACAACGACCGGACCTCCTTTCCCATCCTGCTGCAGATGATGTGCTCTGAGCGGGACCGTAGAGATGAGAGTGGGGCTCTGGCCTACCACATCACCCTGGTAGCGCTGCTGGCAGCCTGTACTGAGGGGAAGAACGTGTACACAGAGATCAAGTGCAACTCCCTGCTCCCTCTGGATGACATTGTCAGAGTGGTGACCCATGATGACTGCATTCCTGAGGTAACAAGTGAATAGATCTGAAAGAAAGCGATGCTGCAGAATCCCAACTACTGTTTATTGATACTGGTCTTTTGGATTTCTGTAATAGTTAGCTAGCTGGCTGATTTGTAATGCTGTCTCCGTTTTACATATGCATTCCACCAATATTGCTTTAATTATTTCAATATATTTATACAGAATAAAAAAAACACGCTAAGTAGTAATATTTTTGTTATGCAGTTATAAAACAAATCACAGAATATATGTAATACTGTCTGTGAAGGTTGGGATTGAGAATACAGCCTTATTGTTAACTCTAGTGCTCTGCTTTAGGGCACTAGAGTTCTGACCTCATACCACAAGGTACTGTAGATGCTCTCAGTGCGTTGTTCAACTGCAGTTGCTAAACTTCACAAGGGTTTGCTATTCGTGCACCCGGCTATTTGTTTTATCTTTACATTAGCAGGGTTTCTGAAGAGGACATAAGGGCTTATAAATAAAGACATCATATGCTTTTGCTTTGTTCACTATTTTATCTTTAATTTTTAGTTGCTATCCCACATGTATATTTCATCCTTTTCTTTTAGTTAAACAATCTAAATGTTTCCATATCATTTTACTGTTTCCCCCCCATTTTATTATATTAATAAAATATTCTGGCTTTGCTTTGCATATTTCCCAAACTACTTTATTTCGTAATCCTTTAAAAATAAATCCTTTTAGTTACACACTCCTTGGAGCACGGACTGAAAGAAAGCATTTAACTAACAGTGTTCTTTGTCAAGACTGTGCGTGTAGGTCTGGTTTGCCCGTTTATCATATTCAACTCTCTTCTGTTTTTTTTAGGTGAAAACTGCCTATGTCAATTTTGTGGACCACTGTTATGTAGACACAGAGGTTGAGATGAAGGAGATATATACCAGTAACCACATCTGGAAACTTTTTGAGAACTTCCTTGTTGACATGGCTCGGGTAAGTCATCAGCTGTGTTGCTTTATCAATCCATTTTCACGTTAGTTTTGCAGCAGGTGGTTTTGAGGTTGCTGCTCTTTGATGCTGCAGGTAATAGAAGTTGCAATCAAATATCTTACATTTTATTACTGGTGCTTATTGAGGTACAGCATATCACAGTCCTGGCGTATGTGATTAAACCCCCCTCCACCCCCTGTGCAATCTCCCAACAAAGTTAAAATTTGGATTATAATTGACAGACTAAGCTTATATCTGTCATCCATGAACACTCTTGAGATTGCTGATGTGACTAGAACATGCTGTTTGATATCAAAGGTGTTCCACCAGTTTGAGCTGGAGTGCAGTAAATCAGCAACATAATTAAGAAATACATATTGGATGGCTGAAAGGAAATTTGCAATCTGTTTCAGCTTTCTGAAACCCGGTTCTTGGATTAAAAATAAACAAATTGTGGATGAGTGTTTGGGTTACCTGTGCTCTGCATTTCATTTGGAAAGTCAGAGAACAGAGTTCAATTGGGGAAAAAAAAAAAACTAATTTAGTTTGACCTTTTAAAAATATGAGTTTATCAAAATCAGCAAAGTTGAATGGACTATATTTTTAAATTAAGTTTACAGTAGATGATAAGTTTAACAAATTTGAAGAACATTATTGTAATTACTTCATGGAATTACCTCATCTGTTGTGGTAAAAGCACAGCCGCTTGTCTATAGCTTGGCCTGTACAGTAAAAACTGTACAACGTTTGGTTAAAGAATGAGTCCAATGTATTTTTTCAAATTACTGTTTCAGGTTTGCAACACCACAACTGACAGAAAACATGCAGATGTAGCCCTGGAGAAATACGTCACAGACGCTGTGATGGCGATCATCAAAGGTTTCTTCAGCTCCCCGTTTTCTGTTAACAGCTCAAATCTACAGGTAACAGCTTCACAGAGTCTGATTTCATGCCAGACAGGAAACCTTTCAGCCATTTAATTAAAATTCACCTTGTACTGCTTGTATGCATATATTATACTGTCTGTTCCTAATACAGTTGAACATGGTGAAGAGTAACCATTCCATAAGTAAATCCAATTGTTTTTACTGTACTGTACACAAAAGTACAACTGTGTGTACAGTACAGTAGAGTACAACTGTGTGTTTTATTAATTATCAATTATTAACTTGATTTTAAACAACAACATACATTTAATAACAACATAAATACTGTATACTATGCACTGGTCATTACCTGTAAGATAATTTACCTTTTGTTCAGTTTGCTGTCCAGGATTATATCTGCTGCAACAGACATTGTTTAAATAATTCCCCTGGTTTATACCAGTGTAACTTATGAATATTTAGTGACACCAATCCAGTCTTGCAATGCTTTATCTTGAAAAACTGTATATTGTCAATATTTAATGAAGAGAAGCCAGCTTGACAAAGAAACCTCCTCCATTTGATAAGGCACATTCCCCAGGAAATCGATTCTTCTGAAACTGAAGTTTCATAGAAAAAAAACATAACTGAAACGCAGAATTTGTGTATTTCATGATTTAAACATAGGATACATTATTTAGTTACGTCCTGAGTAAACACAATCTTAATTTGTTAAATGCCTAGAAATGTGCTTCAATCGAGAACAAAATCTTGAAAAGTTCAGTATTGATTCTCTAAGGTGTCCTGTAGACAGTCATGCTGGAGAGAAGAAAAAGACCATCCCTCGTAATTAATAACCGTGACTTCCAGAGGCACCAAGCCAAACCATTAAGGCAACACAATCCCTTACTGCACCATGTACCCCCTTATATGAATGCAATTTAGAATTGTACTGGTGTACTCTCATTTCAGACTCACCAACCAATATTTATTCAGCTACTGCAGTCTGCTTTTAGGATTTACAACTGCACATGGCCAAATGCATTACAGAAAGCCAATGTAGAAGGTTGTATTAAAGCTTTGGCAGAAGTTGGTAAGTAACAACTTTAATTATAATTCCTTTCTCATTATCGTGGCTTCCTTTTTCATCATTTATGATATCAAATCAATTAACGTAGACCATTTTGGTCTTGTATACTGTAAGGATGATTTAAAGAAATAAAGATTTGAAATTTTGTCAGTGACCACATTTCATGTTGGTCTTCATTCCAGCAAAGAACCGTGCCATAGCCATTCCAGTAGACCTGGACAGCCATGTGAACACCCTCTTTTTGAAGAACCACACCAACATGGTGCAGAGGGCAGCCACGGGCTGGAGGATGTCGGCTCGCAGTGGGCCACGCAAGGAGCCTCTTGGAGGACCGGATTACAAGAACATAATTGAGAAGCTACAGGTAGCTAGAGATTCATATAACATTATATCCAAGGTTTGTGCATGATATCTTTTTTACGTTTAAAACATTGTTTTAACAAACCATGGCATATATGTATACAAGTATATACATGTATTATGCCACTGTATACCTTTTGTTGCATTTTTAACTTAATCTAAATAATTGTAATGGACACTGTTAACATCTGTGTCTTGTCTTGCTTTTGCAGGGGGTTGTAGCATCTCTAGAGGAGCAGTTCAGTCCGATGGTGCAGGCTGAATTCTCTGTGCTGGTTGATGTGCTGCACAGTCCAGAGCTTTTGTTTCCAGAGGCTGCAAGAATACGTTGTGAAAGTGGAGCCTTCATGTCCAAGTAAGTTGCTAGGACTTGGCCCAGTTACATAGCAACATAAAGCCGTCTGTCCTACTTTACAGTCAATTTGCCAGCATCCCCTAGCATTAATCATGCATTTTGATAGCTGGTGTGATACTGCAGAACAATCCAGGAAAGAAAAGGGGAGGGAGTCACCTTCCAACATTTTTGTTTTTATTAAAGCTGGTGAAACTAATGTGTACATAAAGAAATCAATGATAAATATTTCTACACGACTCCCAGAATTTTTTTTTTTAAATTTAGATGTGCATTGAAAATCAATATTTGTATAATGCTGGTGTCCTGAGGCAAGAATCTTACCTAACACTGGCAGACTTCAAGCAGCAAGGATGAAACATAAAACAAGAACTCAGTAATAAGTAAAAAAAAAAAAAAAAAAAAAGTTAAAGGACTAATACAGAGTTGTACAATGTTTAGACGGACTGCTGTTGAGAGCATAGTGTGACACTTTGGACCTGTTCTTGCCACTATACCCAATTGTCATTTTCTGGGGTTTTTTTTGCAATAGTGTTCAGATATGTTGGATGGTAAAATCAGGGATGTAAATAAGATTCTGTTTCCATTACAGTTTCACCCATTCCAGGTTTACTTATTTATGCTTGATTATCCCCAGTGTATTGGCATCAAGCCTAGGTGTGTTTTATCAAACTGCTGTGCAATGGGAGTCGTATTTTCATCCTTCGTAAAATGTATAACACATACTGTACGTAAAAACACAAACTTGCTACTAGGTATCAATCTTAAGATTTCAATTATAATACTGGGTGCCATTGTGTTGTGGTTGGAGCTGTTTGTCTCTGGTGGCAGGGATTCTGCCAAATACATTGTGTCTGACGTGTTCAGTGCTGATTGTCACACTGCAGTTGGGTGTGTGGTGGTTAGGCTGCTGCTTTCTGTGTAAACTCCTTGAGATGTGAACATCCTTGGATATTAGTAAAGGTACATGTGTGTGATTACAAACAAGGTTCTGTAAAAGATGTCTGTGCAAAAAGCTGCTATTTATGCATGCATTGCTAATTCTGTGCAAGGCCAGTATAAACTGTATAATGAACCCCAAAATGTTCCTCAGTATTCATGAGAACCTCTTCAAACCCCTTGATATAAATGCAGTTTAACTGAAAAAAGGACCTAGTCCCCAGGCGACTCCTGACTCCTGTAGTTTTCCTTCCTGTTTTAACTGGTGTATGTAGTCCCTGGTTACTGCAGGGAACATGGTAATGTGTGAGAAGCTGAAACATCATATTAATGATGCTCTTTGGGAATTGTGTATCTAACCTATTTGATATTCATAAAGAATTTACATTTTAACTGATTTGGCATTACACACAAAAGTATTGAAAATCTTAACATAACATTTAATCTTAGCTGAAATGAGTCAGGGAAGGGTTTGGAAGTCTGGGAAGAAAACACAAATTATGAAAGCAAACATAAAAACTAGACAAACAATTCACACACCGGTAAGGACGCTGTTTTAACCATACCATTTACTCTCTCTCTCTCTCATATATATATATATATATATATATATATATATATTATAACTGTGCTAGTAGCTTTACTGTTGTCAGACAAAGTAATACATTTCAAATTGTGTACATATGCTACATGGCGTGACTCCAAAACAAACCTGTTGTAATTGTGCAATTAGTAATTAATTTAATTGCAACTGTAGTTGAACCTTGCAATACCTGCGTAACTAATTCTAATTATACCATATAATTGATTGATGATAGTTCAATTACGCATTTATTTGTCATTCAATCATTATTCTTGTATTTTCAACCACTTTTTGGTGACCCCATTTGTTTGAAATATATATATATATATATATATATATATATATATATATATATATATATAGTATGTTTCTGTATTTGTACATGTGTAGTTGTTTATGTTCCCTTTTAGTGTAATTTATCATTAGAATTACTCAAACATAGGAATGCATCATCATTTGTCAGAAACCAACAGAATCATATGAAGGTCATTTTCATTTACCCTTTTGTATTGCTGAACAAAAAAAAAAAGTTTATTTTTGCAGGCTGATTACACATACCAAGAAACTGATGGATAAGGAAGAAAAGCTGTGCATTAAAATCCTCCAAACCTTACGAGAAATGCTAGACAAAAAGGAGAGCTTCGAAGAACAGGTATGTCTACAGTTATTATTCTTACTAGGCAATGGGGATATTGGGCATCTGTATGAAAAAGTTTAAATGGTATCAAATAAAGCAGAAGGAACTAAATCATATTTTTGAAATGGACCTCCAAAATAGCAGAACATTTGTGACTGGGCCTCTCTTCAGATTCAATCCACAAAAATCTGATTTTGTGAGCAACATTTTTTAAATTAAAAGCAGCAGGATGGAAGGCAAGTTCTTTGAAAGCTATCATTGGGTGCTGAGAAATGGAGCACAAATACTTGACTCGCTGGAAGCAAACCAGGCCGCTGGCATGACTATTTTTAAGGAGAAGGAGATGGGGTCTCATTTGTGACTTCAGTTTATTTTATCATTCCTCTGCTTATTTTGGTGAGTGAAAATCATATTGAGGATAATAAAGATAATTCAAGCATGTTCTTGTTTTCACATGTACTACCACTGGATAGCACTAGTGGTCACTGTTTTTACACAATTGACTAGAAGCACTTTAATTGTAACAAAATGCACACAGTGATCATCGGTGGAATTTAGTTTCCACAGGGTTAATATTTTCTTAATGAACAATATACACTCCAGAGAGAGGAATCCCAATGTGAGGTATTTTGTTAAAAGCTGCAAAACTGATGGATTGTAATATACCTTTTGAGGCAAAGCAGTATGCATGCCAAATACCAGTTAGCTGGAATTTTGGCTGTATCTGCAAATAAACATATACTGCTACACACTCAGAGCATTCAGTTCATTCAATGCATGCTTTTGTCTTGGTGGAAAGTTCAGATTAGGATAGGCTAACAGTGTTGCTGATCAACGTGATGTGCCTTGGCACTGAGTGAACAAATCAATACCACTGCAAAGCAGCAAGCTGCAAAATACCCCTGACACTAGCGCTGTTTAATACAAAAGAAGCCTGTGAAGTTCTGTCAGACTCATTTATTTTGCCCATTTTGTCTTGGACACTCCTTGTGACATGATGGGGTCCTCCAGATATTACTGGTAATCTGATCTTAAGTCTATAGAACTGGTAATCTTAAATCTTAAGTCTATAGAACCACCCAGCACATTCTTCATCTCTATTAGATTTTTGGAGATACTGTTATTGAGATTTAGAAATTAAGAAATTTAGCAATAGGAGGAATTGTAGAGGATTAATATGCATACAGAAGTTAAAGCTGCTGTAAAAAGCAAAAAAGTTCAGTTTAAATGAGCAAGGCAAATTAAGTATATATGTCTGAAGTATAAACAGTAGTTATACTTGTTTGAGTGTGGGCTGCTAAACCATAGTGATTTGCTATTTTATGGCCTTGGAAGGGTTTAGATCAGATCTGTGCTTTGTCTGCCTGTTTCATGGCTACAATTTACTACTAGGAATGTGTGACAGCACATGATTTCAACCAAATCAGGCTGAACGAGGCTGAACGAATGAACACTTAAGCTGTGTTACTGCACACGTTATATATATATATATATAGAGTGTGCATTTTGAAATTTTAAAAAGGTACTTAAGGTACTTAAAGTCATCACTTAAAAAAAAAAAAAAAAAAAAAACGTGTTTGAGGTCTGGTGCTCTATTTGTTAGCATACTGTTTTACAACACTTGGCTGTTCTTTCTCAAAGTAGCACTCTAGGCATAACCTAAGGCTTGTATCTTTACATTAGACTAATCTAGATGGAGGATCATCTTCTTGTGATATACCAGTACAATGCAATATGGTAAACTTCAGCCTTTTACTGTGTAGTTCAGCAAATTAGAGTCATAGAAAGACACTTGAACTTAAAGTGTGATGTGATCTCACTTGCACTGCCCTGGGGTTGCTGTGTCTTTGCTACTCCCAGCAAATGTCACTAAGAGGCAGTGGTGTCTCATTGAGAGAATTGTGTGGAATATTGTCCAGACACAAAACTATATGAACAATCAGGCAAACTCTGGGTAAAAACAAAGATGTTAAATGACAAAGATGTTATCATGAAAAGTTTTTGGTAGTCAGGCGAAACCATGCAGTAAGTTTGATTGAAAGTGTGTCGAGTTTTCCAGCATCTATTAGTATCAGCTAACTCAGGTTTATCCTTGTGTTTCCCTAGTATGTTTGTTTATTTTCAGTGAAAACAATACTTTTCACAGTTTAACAAAATCAGATGGCTTTTTAGAGAAGCCAACACAAGAACCTAGTACATAGAAAATTGAACTGTATTTAAGGCATTGTCTGTTTTACCACAGTGGTATGTGAACCATTTTCCTAGATTATATGAAACTTTGCATAAACATTTGGTACAAGTCTTTAATCCCCTGTCAGGGCTCTACAGTATGTTACTTACATATCTTGTTAATACTGTACAATGTTTGTTGAATCTTTAATGCATTTTATATTATTACATACTGTATTATGTCTACATTTGAGTATTGCCTGTTATTAAGTATAACATTTTGCAATAATATTTTTGCATCTGGCTGTTGTATTAAAGAAAAGGGTTGTTGTTCAATAAATCAAGGGGATATAACAAGAAAAAGGTTAATTACTAATGTGATAAAGGCATCTGAAATGGCTGTAAATGAAAACTGCTGGTAAACTGTTGTGCATACATCTGTAAAAAATGACAAACAATGTAGATAATGTGGTCAGGTTCATAATAACATTTGAGGAACATTTCCCACAAACACAATGCACGTGGCATAAAGTATTGTCACAAAAGAGAAAATAAAACAGAAAGACTGATGGCTCAATTAGATTTGGGATTTGACAGATTCAATTTAGGTGGCAAAGCTGGTGGTTTATTCGACTCAAATTAGATTTGGTGTAAATTCATTGTCATAATGTAAATTTTTTAGAGAATGCAGTAGTAGCATTAATGCGTGTCGTCTGTGTTTTTGTAAATGAAACACTGTGTGACACAATCAGAGTGAAAGAAACAGGTGCATATACAAATATGTTTATCCTCAAAGTGGAAACTGAATTGTTACAGGCTTGTGTAGCCCTGCCAATGTGACTCAGTCCTACCCTCTGACCTGAGTTGGCAGATACGTTCCTCTAGATCAGCAGCAGCAGTTGTTTGTAGTCTCTCAAGTGACATTAATGAAAATCTTCATGCCAGCCTCGGCCGCTTTGGATGGGTACGATACAGATGAAAGATGGTTTTAGCGACAGGCCCTTCTCACGCATGTGATAAAAGTACTGAACCATGACAAGTAAATTATACTACTTGTAAAATAATAAACACAAAAAACATGACCTCACAGTGGCAAAATATTATCACATACTGTATGCAAGACATTGTATCTGGACCTAGCATAGTTCATCACAGGTATTGTATACATTGTTATACAGTACTTCTGACACAAGTATCTTTCTAAAATATATATTTTTTGTATTCATTTTATTAGTGGTATTGTGGTATTTCAAAGTGCAATATAAAAAAGATGTCTGCATGGCTATAAGCACAAGCACTGTGTTTTACCTAAATATATATCATGTTGAATAGTCATTATAAAAAGTTCAATTTAACCTGTATCAAGCTACTGCTTTTTGCACAGGATTCTTTCTGAATATGGCCCAATTTCTTCAGACATTTCAGGTTTAAAGCACTGATATTATATTCTTGCTGTGTTAAAAAAAAATGCTGGCAAGTCTTATCAGGCAGCTGGGTCCCTACTTTGTCAGTTAATCAAGGTTTAGCCTGGTCACAGTGAAGCAACCCCCTCGTGCTGCCTTGTGTGAAGACCCCGGAGCATGTGACTGTACATGTGAAGAGTGTGTGCAGGCAGGAGCTGTGGGGCGTGATTGGAAGAAGCAGTGTCTGCCAAGCCCATGAGGTGACTGAGAGAGCAATCCTCCTCAGCCAGCAACAGCATGTGATTATGTAACGCCTGCAGTGTCTGGCACTGTGTTCCGCTGGGGAGGCGTCACGTGTCGTGAAATGCTCTTGGCCTCGAAAATTCAATTAGATTGATCTGAATGATTGGGAGCTCACATGAGGCTTGGCTGCTGCTGGAAAAGTAAATAGGCTGATTAGCTAGAATTCCAGTAAGGCTGTTTGCATTGTTTGTTTTTTTTGGGTGTTGTTTTATTCATGTCATTCAGACTAGTGAGATGGAAATCTGTTATGTAACCCAGCTGAAAAAAGAGCTAATATTTTGGGTGAAGAATGACCTGTACTGTAGTGTTCACGCCTTGTGGTGGTTGTTTTTGTGCATAAAGAATTATTTACAGAGTATACCAGACCCAATGAAACAGCTTTGACTGGGTCGGTAATAAAATCCTTTTTTCACAATAGAGGAACTGAAATTTGGGCTAGTTCTTACCCAATTTGTTTCTTGTACAAGCTTTTAACAAGCCCTTTGTCCAGGCATACTGATTTTGAAAGAGACTGTCTTCTCATACTGGGGGTGTGGAAGCATTTTCATTCGCATATAATTATAGAACTGGTATCGTCAGCATCATCATTGCCTTTCTCCAGATAAACACAGAGACCATGTGGTCCTAGGATTGCATTTTTACTGGGACATCTATCCACTCTCAGTAGCTGTGACCAAGCAGTGGTGTTGATAAACAAGGGCGGGTCCACGTTTACATTGAACAAACAGCTGGAGGCTTGTTTTGCAATCAAGTTTTATAACTGCTGTTTGTGATTGAAACATATCCAGCTAAAACCAGTTGAACTGCCAACACCCACGGATTGCTTTACTGCCCTGTGCCTGTAACCACATAGCACAGCACCCCTTTTTAATGTGTAATAAAGTTGCTGTAAACAGTAGATACAGGATTACGTCACACTTGCGTGGTTCTCACATTGCAATCTGCCAACACTTTTTTAAAAAAATATATATTTTATGTATTTACTTTGTAAGTACCGAAAAGCAAGATTTGAAATG
Organism: Acipenser ruthenus; assembly: GCF_902713425.1. Taxonomy (NCBI): domain Eukaryota; kingdom Metazoa; phylum Chordata; class Actinopteri; order Acipenseriformes; family Acipenseridae; genus Acipenser; species Acipenser ruthenus. The sequence continues at coordinate 45,084,153 of NC_081195.1, forward strand.
TGTTGTAAAAATATGAAACTGCACTGCAGTTAAGCCATTAGCATTTCATTTCATCAGGTTTGTTGCAGCTGCAGCCTGTCTCTGGTGCTAGCAGGAGTCATAGTTCGCTTGCTTTTACTTCAGACACACCTCCTGGTGCAGTGTTTTTTTTTGAGGGTGGTTTAGAGCTCATCGTGCTTTACATAAACCTGTATAAACTATGCTTCAGCACATGTTGCAACACATCCCATGCTTTTTTTATACATATGCGTCACATCTTTTGGCATTTCAAGTCAAATGAAGTGGGACTTTTAACATTTCTTTTGAAACTTGCAATGACAAACGTGCATACCTCCAGCTGTAACAAGTTGTTAATAGAATGCCTGCTAATAAATTGAAGGGGAAAAGCTTATTGTGTGGATGGTACAACCTTTCTCTAATTTAAAACCGCATGTATGGTGTACGTGCACATTTTATTGATTTATTTTTGGCACCAGTCAGGTGTTGCAACCTGAAGTGTGTGGTATCCATGGAAACAGCATGGCTCGTGTTCTGCCATGTTGTCCACCCTCCCACTCAGGTTATCCCGGGCAACACAGGCCATTAGTGGGTTTACTGCTGACTTTCTGTCTGCGCTTTCTGCTATAAAGGCACGTTTTCTATTGACCGCATCACATGGGTCTTACACCTGGTAGTCTCTCAAGCATCTTTTGTAAAAGTACATTTTTAACCCTTTTGCTTATTCAGGTGTACGATTTTGGAGTCTGCTTGCTTATGCAGGAACATATTAATTAAAAAGGAACCTATGCAGCATTAGAAACAATACAATTTAACAGCATAGCTTTTTGAATACGTTATTAGAGCTTGGATTGTTTAAATAAGTCGTATTTTTTTCCAAATTGATTGATTTAAATGTTTCTGTGCTGTGTTAACAGTGTAACTTTGCTTTGTAATAGAAAGTGGGCAATAAAAATAATTGGCTCATAACCCCATAATCTTTAAAAAAGGAACTTGTAATTTGTCTCAAGGTACAACTTGAACAATTGGAATATGAGATTTTAACTTTTTTTTCCTGAACTTAGAATATTATTAGTAATGGTCCTCCCTATTATGATCAGATGTGTGCTTGATTTCTCAGTTACTGCAGTTTAAATAAATGGCAGGACATGTGCTGATTCCACTTACTATATGTAAAGAAATGACATGCTACTTGAGGAGGTAGATCTGACAATATTATCGCAAGTACTTCTTTATTCAGAACATTAACTAATACTTGCAGGAATCCCCTATTTCGGTAGTACAGCAAATCATTTAATTAAACATGGTTACCCCTAATTTTATTGTGGGTAGAGAATATTAGTGGGGTTTTTTTTTAATACAAAGTATTGGTTAACCTTTCTTCCTGCAGGCTTTGCAAATTAACAACACATGTGTGAAGGGAACTGGCTTGGGCTGTGGCTACACAGTTTGTTAGAAATACATTCTTAACCCCAGTCTTGCTGCTTGTAGCATTGCAGTGTTTTTAAACTTATGTTTAATACATTAGATGAAAATAAGTTTGTTTTGATATTGTTTGCAGGTATATGACTGCAGCACAATAAATATGTGCCTAAATATAACCTCAGAGGGAGTATGCTTATGTAAGGAGAAGGGGGCTGCTGGGCAGTGAGAATAGAAGAGCTTCAGTGCTCGGTTTGTTCTGTGCGTGCTAGAATGGAAGGCGTGAGTTTTTAATAGGCCCTTCATCAGTAACGCTACAGAAAATAAAGTCCAATAAATTGTGTCCAGGGACAAACATAGCAAATTGTTGGGAGTTGGCGGCTCTCCAAGTCAGTGCAAGTGTTGTTATATAAGGCTCTCAAAGCTGTTTGATGTCATGCTGTTTCTCACCAGAGCAGTGACTGAACAAGCAGGTACTGCATCCAGCTAGACAGGCGAAAACAAAGCATTTGAAATGTATAGAAATCTGCTTATCTTTAATATTTATAGGAGAGGGGGTGTGTTGACAAATATTTGAATCTAATGCAATGAAACCCTGCTGTTTTTTTTGGTTATATTTTTTAATCAACTAAAATATCTAGTTCATCGTCATTTTTATTTGTTTGGTTTTTTTGAAGATTTTAAACACACAATTCAGCCTCTGTCTTCTTACCAAATAACCCCAAAAAAGCAGTGTAACAATTTAAGGTGCAGCCCGTTTAGAATATTAATCTCCTATAGCTATGAAAAGGACAAGTTCATTCTGCAGCATATGAACAGATGAAATGAGCTTGTGGGGTGTGCTTCAATTTCTAGATATTGATATGGAAACATTTGGGGGGGGGGGAAAAACAAGCAACCATGGTAAACACTTTCTGTTATAAAAGTTATCTGTTGAAAGTATCACATGTCTGGTGCTTGGTACATGTTAGTCCCTTCTTTGTTTCTGTAAAGAGTTTTTTCATAGACAAACATGTCTCACCATTTTTTACTTCATGACTTCATCTCGTGGACAGTCTGAGAGTGAATAGATCAGTAATGTGGGATCCCTGAGTTGCTCATCTGGTGTGCATGGTGAGTCATACAGCTCAGGTTTTAAATGTGGCGCTGCTATTCTTATAGTGACTTTCTTGATGCCAGACACCATTTTATTCCCAGAATCCCAACCAATGCTAGATTAACACAAGAGGTAGATTTCTGGAGGTTGTTGCCAACCTTTCCCTTCTGACCAACCAAGCAGATAACAGTCTGGAACAGTATGTCAGGACCTGCAGTACTGTGTGCCCATGCACATTTTAAACACTGCTGCTGCTCTGTGACTCCCACTGATTGTCTTTAAATCTACTATGGCAAGCATCTTCAGACCTGCGGAAGGAAAATAAGGCCACCACAAAGCATCAGCCTGCCTTGACTTTCTCCGTCTGCGCTGAAAAAGGCATTTGAGCCGAGTATTAATTAATTAAAGCTCTGATGAAAAGTTTTTTTTTTATATATACGAGACTGTGACAGGACAGCATCCCTGGCAATTTTGTTTCGACCAGGAAGGGAGACTCTGACACAGAAAAGCTGCAGTGAAGCACTGTCGCGCACATTTAATAATCAACACATAAGCAAAACACTAAACATTAAACTGAATGGCTCACCTCGTAAAAGCACTGCCGCGTGGCAACCAGAGATCACAAGTTCGAATCCTGCTTGTGCGATACAGCCGGTCTTCACTGGGGATTCCGTGGGGGCGCTGCATTGGCTTTGGCACTCCCGGGGTTGGGGAGGTGGGATCCAGCTTAGACTGTTTCTCTTCACCGCTCTGTGGCGACCCCTACAGGCCAGGCGTCGAGTGAGCTTGGGGGCGGAGATTTGCTGGGTTGGTCTTTGTCCTCCACAGGCCGGTAGTTGCAGACATCCACTCTCGAGTTCCTGGGTGTAAAAAGATGCAGATTGGCTCTGGGATCGGAGAATGCCCACTGAGCCTCGGGTCCCTGAGCTGTGTGGGGAATCGCCAAATTGAAGGAGAAATAATAATAATAATTGGGCATTCCAAATTTGGGAGAAAATCAGGGGTAAAATAATTGGAGATTATAAATTTAAAATAAAAAATATTAAACAGAACGAAACACATTAACAAAATAAAACTGCACAATGATCAAAACCAAAAGGTCTACAAAATAGTCACGTAAACTTAAACAAACAGACGGGACGGGACAGCACGGAACACAAAAATCTTCCTCCTCTCAACCAACATTAATACTAACTTGAACCATTCTTTTCTAACTAACACCTATGGTCACCCTTTTTTTACACCTGTATAATGTAACCCCCTCCCTGCCAACCCATTATTCCCAACACCAACACAATTCATTCCCAGGGTTAAAAGGAAGTCAGTCATCTAGAAAGGGGACCGCGCTCCGGTGCACTAACTCATCGACTCGGAAGGGAAACGATGTTGCAGCCGAGGATTGGAGGGGTCATAAGTGACGGTACAATTAGGGGACGGAGCGACGTGATCTGTTCCTTTGTTTATGGTTAAGGAAACGACCCGGAAGGAACTGTGTTAAAAAATATTGTATGTGAGTGTTTTGTTTGTTTTGTCTCATCTCTAATTGTTACTTGTTGTTATTAGTAGACTGCTAACACATTCCAAAGCTGTCGCCAGAGGCCAGCACCAACCCGGATATCATACACCCATGTCACGATAATAATTGTATTAGCACCACGAGCACTGCAGCACGCACCCAGGACTGGTGACCGTGTTTGTATATTGTGTGTGTAACAGGACTGTGTTTATTATTTGGGACTGCAAACCCTTTATTTTGAACGGTGCAATAAACATTGCTGTGTATTGCCTGGGATTTTTGTCTGAGGTCACCAGACCTGGATTACAACATTAAAGCCTTTTTAATTGGATTATCACTGTCTTGTCTCCTGATTAAGCACTGCGTCAGTTCTGCACCTGTACACTGTTAACCGCTTTGCCACAATAATGTATTCAGTACCTCCTGAATATTCTTTTTTTTTTGACGAATGGGATAAGCTGAAGGTGACTTTTTGTTTGTGTGCACTATGCAGAGTTGGTGGAGTTGCAGCATCCCAGTTAATGTGAAAATAATCGTCTCCAGGTTTCCTGTTTACGAAGATTAATTGCTTGAATCTGCAGCGGTAGATATATTTTAATATGATATGTATTTGTAGTTCTAAAAACAATCTATCCAGCATAGACTAAACAAATTAAGATCTAACACAAATGTATAACTGAAGAATTAAATCCAAATGTGGCTTGCCTGAGATTACACAATGAGAAGGGTTTGAACAAACAGTAGGAGTTGAGAGTCATAGTTAGACTACAGCCTGTAAAATGTGAATTGGTGCAGCTGCAAGTACCATTTTCGGCCATCGGCCGGGAGCTCATAGTGCAACTGAAAAGAGTCACGAAAAGTGGTGCTCTGTCAGTTGAGGACGACGTGATCAGTTGCCCAATGTTGTCTTGATAGCTGACATTGCTGAGAGCATTGGGCCTTGGCAGGGCGAATGCAATCCCTCAGCATCGCGATGACAGCTTGAAAATCACCTGGTTTACTTATTTTTAAATAGATTCAGTGTCTGTTAAAACCAGGTATAATAAATAGAACTGTTTCTGTTTTTTTTTATTGAAACTGTAGAGGGGTCTAGAGCTGTCTAATGTAGTGTACTGATTGTCCCACCCGATCTCCCTTTTCCTTTTTCACATTTTGTCCACATGATAACACAAAGGACCAATTGCTCAAGCTTTTGTTTCTTGTCTGACATGTTGATCGTGCGTTTTGATTTCAGATGTCCTTTGTAGTGGTAAGTGTACTTTGAGGCCTTGTACTGCATGTGCATCTCAATCAATTATCCAGTTCTATCTCTTAAGAGTGGTAAGGCATTCATTCTTTACTTATCTTATACTTATATTAGAAATACATTAATCTCAGTGGCTATACAATAGTTTAGGGTATTTATAAAAAGAGTGCTTCCACTATATAAAATACAGCAGGTGAGCTAAACCAAGATTGATTTAGAGTGAATAGCAGTGAATAGTGAATCCGGTCGTTTCTTGGAACTAAACCTATTTTAGAATCTGGGCAACTAAAAGAAAAATTTGACGAGTCTTGATTTTGAAGTGTTTATCCTTCAAGAGCAGCACAATCAAGCACCAGAGGAAATTAAGTGGAGATAGACTCGGGTCAAAGGGTAGCAGACACCTTTTTACACAAATAGTGGTGAGTGTATGGAATGGGTTACCAAGCCATGCTGTTGCAGCTGAGTCACTGGGGTCCTTTAAGAGACAATTAGACAAAGTTCTGGGATCAATCAGCTGCCAGGAACCGGATTAGCATTCATGGGCCGAAATGGCCTCCTCTCATTCATAGCTTGTCATTAAGTCCCCTCTTTAGACCACCTTTGGGGTGCTATTGTCCACAGAATATTATACAACATCAAGTACAATATACCAGACTTGCAAGTCATGACCAGAGGCACAGCAAAGTTCATGCAATTGTGTGCTGGAATAACAATTGTGCTGTTCAGAAACAGTGTTGGGAATGCCCTTCATATTAGTTTAGCAGTCACTGCTTAAACTTCATTACATTTTAAATTAAATGTCTGGAGTTTTCCATACACTGTGTAATTTAAAGCAATGCTTTCAACTTTATAGGCAATTATGGAAATCATGATCCTTAGGCATGGATTTCTAGACATAATTGTGGGAATTGAGCCGACAATTACTGTATACATAATGAGAGTAGCTGAAGCCAAACTGCATTTTTTTGTTAGCCAGACAAAAATTATTGTAGCCTGTATAGTAATGTTAAGTTGCGCTGTGCTGACTTCTTCACAGAAGCCAAAAAACATACATCCATTATCTGTAACCACTTAATCCTATAGAGGGTCACGGTGAGCCGGAGCCTAACCCGGCAGACACGGCGCAAGGCGAGACTACACCCTGGACGGGATGCCAGTCCATCACAGGGCAACTAACGGCCAATTTAGAGAGGCCAATCCACCCAGTCAGCATGTCTTTGGACTGTGGGAGGAAACCTGAGTACCCGGAGGAAACCCACGCAAACACTGGGAGAACATGCAAACTCCACACAGTCCGACATCTGAGGCCGGAATCGAACCCAGGACCCTGGAGCTGTGAGGCAACAGCGCTAACCACCGCGCCACTGTGCCGCCCAGCCATAAAACAAAGTCTTAATTATTCTTTGTACTAGGAAACAAGCTCATGAAAACAAGTCTCCTCCACTACGGATTTCAAGTGTCTCTTGTTGGTTCCTAAGTGTTGTTTTTTTCCTCTAAAAACACATTCCCGGGCACTTTGCTTTTCACAGGTTACCAAGACAACTCCCCCCCCCCCACCCCCCACCCCTCACCCCAAGTTATTTTGTTTTCCCTGCAACATGACTAACCCTTTACAGATTGTACAACAAATAACAGATGTGTGACTGTCTGGGTAGTGACATGACTACAGTATTAAATGACTGAAAATTGATGAGGCTTTCTGTAGTGCTACTTTTTTATAAGTTAACTTGAATTAACACTGGGTTTGGTGAAATGGTCATTTTCACAGGCAAAAGAAAATGTACAACAGCTCTGAGAAGTGTCTTAAACACAACCATCACAAAGTTATTGTAGAAGCATGACTTGAGGGTTCACCTGGAAACACAGTATGTGTATCCATGTATGATGTTGTCTTTTACAGTTTTTACTTTCAACTATTTGCAAAAAAAAAAAAATGCAGTACAGTGAAAAAATCATGTATGTTAAAAAAAACAAAAAAAACCTGAAGTTTCATTTTGTGTTCTAGGATTTTTTTTTTATGACAATACTGTGAGTGACTAATATTTGGACTGCATTTTGAAGGTCAAAGTGGAGGAGATGGTCATGTGTCTGGTTTCTGTTAATTTATTTTCAAAGTCTACAGGAACGTCAGTGCACCAGGCAGTGTAGTAATGGAAATCATATTTAAAGATCACCAGTAATGCCACATTTCACAAATAAAAAACTGAACGTTAACACTGCGTTATGAGTGCCTGTGTAATTACTGTACATCAGCTTGTTACTTGCTACTCTGAATTGGCAGTGTTGTCGCCAGCTTCTCTGCTGTAAGTCGTAGCTTTGAACGTGATGCAGAGATGCAGAAAGAAAACTGGTACTCTGATGGACGATCTCGGTGAAATTGATAACTCGGAAAGTTGTATCAGAGTTCCATGGATTTAGGACAGATACATTTGAAACTGAAATTATCCAATAGAAACTGAGTATCAAGACTCAGTGCGGTAGCCTCCCATGGGCCGGACTGCACCATTCCACACATGCCTGAGTAATTTGTCTTGTAGTTCATCCTGTTTCCAAAACTAATTTAAAATTGTTATTGCATTATGATAAGATATTGGAGTAACTTTGTAATGTGGACAGCACTCATCTACAAATACAGAATCAATACGTATTACAAGTTTTAAATAAATAAATCCCATTACTGGTTGAGCAGCTTTTTAAATAGTGAAAACGATAGTAAAAAAAATAATTATATGCCACAAATCAGCATGCATTTTTTATGTACAATATGATCCCTATGTACCCTTTTTGTAGATTTCTGTACCGTGATTGGCAGTATATAAGCACCATATGGCATCCTTAAAACTGCCTGCTATGACAGTACCTTATGCATGGCAAACTTTAATCTTATGGATGAGCTATATACTTAAAAGCCTTACCTAGAGATTTAAGGTATTTGGTAGTCTACTAAATTACCAATAATTAATATCCTGCAATTAAAGTTATAGGTACAAAGAGAGTGTTGTAGAAAATCTAACTTAAAAGGATCATCCAAAGTACAGAAACCTGAATATTTGGTACTAGTGCAGGAGTGATGCAGTGTGTGAATGAAACCGACAGAGATGATTGTAACAATAATCCCCCGGCAATACACACCAATGTGTACAGCACGGGGTAAATAACAGTAGGATTGCAGTCCCAAATAATAAACAATAATATCCGCCCCACAAAACTACAAACACGGTCACCAGTCCTGGGTGCGTGCTGTAGTGCTCGTTGTGGGTGATACAAGTTTAATTCATGACAGTGGTGAAGTGTTGTTCCGGCTTTGTGCTGGTCCAAGGCAACAGCTCCGGAAACATGTTAGCCGTCTGGTAATTCACAAACAAGACAATTACTACAGACACAAAAACAAACAAAACACTCACGAAACTGGTACGTTCTTTGGGGTCTCTCACAGTCCTTCTAGGTTAGAATAGAAAAACAAAACAAAGGAACAGATTACGATTCTCTGTCCCCTTTTATGCTGTCACACATGACCCCTTGGTAAACGAGTGCAACCGCCTCTCCAATCGGCTCCTGCGACATTGTTTTCCTTCCGGGTCAATGCATTATTGCAACGGAGTCTCGCCCCCTTCCAGGCTGGCCGACTTCCCTTGAACCCTGGGAAAGAACTGTCAGACCAGCCCGCACAGGTCGGGAGGGAGATTTACAACCAAGAATCATTGTATTTCTGTCAAAGTGACCCAACAAGGAGGGATTTTGTAATCCAATTTCAATTAACACTCCACAAATTGATCAGTTTTACTGTTCGCAAAAACTACAGTACTACAGTATATCTACTTGGAAGTTACATTTTAAGAAGTACTTGGCTGTACCATCTTGGTTTGAATACATAAAGCCAAGAAAGCTGCTTAGATGAAATACAATTATGATCTGACCCATAACTTTTGACAAATGGGGAGTAGTTTGAAATTGGTTTATGTGTGGGCTGGAATACATGTGTTTATGAATGAGGAGTGTTTCTATGTGTCATTTGGTTTCAGTGCTGAAATTCATATATAGTCGGCCGCCCTGCAATATGGTATGTGGAAGCGAAACTAAACATGCCCTTTTTGGTACGTGATATTTTTTCCCCCCTAAAATATCCAGTAAAGTTGGTGCCAAGATTAATAATTTTATATGTGAAGACTTTGTATTGGTAATGCAAGAGGTCAGCACTAACTACCATGTTCCAAATCCATTCATGATATCTCCGTAAAACATTCACGCCAGAAATAAAACTCTTTTTGTATTTAAATCTTGAAGTCATTGGTCCCAATGTTGCTCTGTTTCATTGGGCGAACTGTGTGGAATGATGGTATTTTTTATCTACCTTGTTTCCACAACGAAATGTAGCACACATTTAGGCTATAGTACTGTAATTTAAATTGAGTATTGTACTGTAATTCCTGGCTGTCAATCAAAAACCACAACCTCCTCGGTACCAACATGAACAAGTAGTTTATTTCATTAATATCTAAATTTCGGGGGCTCCCGAGTGGCCCATCCAGTAAAGGCGCTCCTCGCAGGATGTGCCCTATAGCCTGGAGATCGCAGGTTCGAATCCAGGCTATGTCACAGCTGACCGTGACCGAGAGTTCCTAGGGGGCGGCGCACAATTGGCTGAGCGCTGCCCGGGTAGGGAGGGCTTAGGTCGGCAGGGGAATCCACGGCTCACCGCGCATCAGCGACCCCTGTGGCCGATAGGGCGCCTGTGGCTCTGCAGCGGAGCCGCCACATCTGTGTTGTCCTCCGGCACTATAGGTCTGGCGGCATTGCTGTGGATCTGCAGTGCGAAAAATGACGGCTTGGAAAGAGCACGTTTCGGAGGACGCGTGTTCCAGCCTCCGTTTCCCGAGTCGGCGGGGGGGTTGCGAGCGGTGAGCCGGGGATACAGATAATAATTGGGCATGCTAAATTGGGGTGAAAACCGGGGTAAAAATAATTGGCGACGACTAAATTAAAAAAAAAAAAAAAAAAAAAAGATATCCAAATTTCAACCCATGGTATTGAGATTGCAGTGTTGTGTGTCGGTGTTGTTGCAAATTAGACAGTTGCTACTATGGGAAGTACGTTTAGTTTTTGCTTGTAAATAAATAACAAAAATGTCCACCAATATTTGTAACACATTGTATTTCCATACAATTGAGTGACTTGGATGGTTCTGAAGCCACGAGAGCACCATGTGGGCATGCTGAAAATGGTCATATCTGCTACTGTACTTTCCTAAAGTGGCTCAGAAACCATAATGTAACGTCAACATTTGTATATGTTATGAGTGTTTGGGTTGTTATACCAATGTCTGATGTCAGCCTTACAAAAGTCAGTTGATACCCTTAACTCCTAAGTTAAAGTGACAAGAATACAGCCTTTTCTTCCACATCAAATGTATCTCTTTTTTTCTTCCCCAAGGGCAATGTGTTAAGAAGAATTCTCCTCACCCGCTACTTTGGTAGTGCCCGCAGTTTCACAAAAGCAGATTTTGGAAATGCCATTAACAGCTCACTGTCTACAGGAAGTTTGTCCAAATCTTCTCTGGGCGGTAAATATGATATCTACTTTTTAAAAAAAAAAAATAATAATGAACTAAATGAAGTATATGTAGAATTACAATATTCTCAGTTTATTTGTTCTACTGACTGGGCATGCATGTTTAGAAATATTCCTGCCAAATTCTTGTTTCTGGGGATGCTTCGTTTCTGATGTTGAACATTCTGTATGTTTCAATTCAAATTAAAATGAGCAGTTATGTGCTTCTTAGAATTCGGCTAATTCGGCTAACTTCCATTAAAATCCATTTCTAGCTAAAAAAAACTTGATTATCTTGCTGACTTCACCCACATGAAACGGACTGTGAGGCTGTAGTTGCTGTATAGTGCTCGTTACACAATCTCCTCCCCTTGTTAAGAATCTTGTGAGTTTCATGAATACGAGTAATTCATTTTTTTTTTTTATGGGTTGTCTGTTTTATTTGACAGAGCTAGTATGAACAATTCATAAGCAAAATACATGTACGAAACCATTACTGGATATATGCTACGTTCAAAAAAAACTTACAACCCACCTTTTTTGTTTTTGTCTTCAATAATCAGTGTTTTTGGCTTCTCCTTGTCTCGAAGATACTGTACTGCACTTAACCACGTTAAAACAACAAATGTGGCTACCTCCTCCATAAGTGGGGAATTAAGTAGTCGCCTAATTGTGACTGCGGTGAAACGCAAGCCATCGAATGGCTTTCCAAACTCTATGTACAGCTATAAACAGTCCATTGCTTTTATTAATATTATTAAATATAAAATATTGGATATGGCTTAAAGCAATTATTGCGGCGTGCAGCCACAGTTCATTGTCAGTAGACAGCTCTGCCTTGTACTTGCTGTACATGGAGCACAAACTAGAAACCTGAGCATGCTGGGCAGGTGATTTGCTTTCCATTGATTTTATGCGAATGAAGGTAAAGTCAAGCGTATTTTGGAAAGTCAAATAATAGCTAAATTCAGCCTATTTCCTCTAGGCTTGTGGCACTTTTTTTGTGTATAGATTTATTGAATAAAACCATTTTAACAAACATAGGGATAGAGTCAAGTGGTTTTACACTTGCTGCTAATAGCTCCAGAATCTCCCGTTAGCTTTAGCACTGGCCAAAGCGATGCCTACTTGAAGTTATGGACCAATCGCAATATGAAAGGATTTTAAATCTCTGATGTAATTTAATAATAATTTACACACACACACAACCTTCTATGTTTGCAATAAATTAAAAAGTTTTACTTTTTTACTTCTACAATTAGAGTATCTCCAGGCCATTTTAATAAAACCATTAATGCTTTTTTTAAAACTACAGTACTAGTTCTTAACACAACAGTAGGTATACTAGTGACATTTTATCATCTATTCCCATCTGTATGAAACATACATGGTTACTTTTGAGGAACAGTTTATACTTTAAAAAATATATATATTTTGCTCTGGTGTTAAATGTAGGGTCGACTCGCCATTTTGTACTTTCTGTTTTGCTTTGGGAGCAGGAGTGTTGATGACATTGGTATGAACGTTCAGTTAACAACGAATTAGGAAAGCGAGTCAAAGTTTAACTGCATAACTTTGTTGTTTTAATTGGCCATGATTATATCGCTGGTGCTATAATGAGGGAAACTACAATGCTTACATTTACATTTGCTTGGCTTGGGAAGTAGGCAGGTGGTGGACAGCGGGGTGGCGATATAAGGGGTAAAAATAGCACTGTTTTTATATTGGTGACATTATAAGTTCAGAGAGAATAGCTGGCGGTATGCGCGGGTGGTGTTATAAAAGGGGACGATGTAATGCGGGACAGCTGTATATATATATTGTTATTGTACCACAATACATTTGTCTTTTTTTTTTTTTTTTTTTAAACAATGTAATAAAAGGGAATAACAAGAGCCTAGGTTTCCCTTGAGTGTTTTGTTGTTTATTTGTGTTTTTGGTACATGGCTAAACTCTGTTGAATGGTTTGTTTTTGTGCAGGTGGATCATCTGGGCAAGACTCAGACAAAACTGGGACCTGCTTGGCTGATATTCAGTGCCTGCTAGACAGTGAAGGGGCTTCTGAACTGGCTGTAGATCTCATTGTGAGCACTAAAAATGACAGGATCTTCCAGGAAAGCATTTTGCTGGGAATTGCTTTGTTGAAAGGAGGAAATACCCAAATACAGGTACATTGAGTGGAAATGTTTATAAATAAACTAAATGATGTCATTTATAAAGTATTAGGTGAGAAGGGGCCAGCAGATTTCAAGGAAGGTTTTGTCCTTTCAACTAAAAACCGTTTTTAAGGAATATAAACAAACTGGACTGGTATGTATTCTTCTACTACCATTGCCACCATGCACCTTTTTTTAGTTGAGCAAAGGAGTTAGAGAAAATAGCTGACTTTGGATAGCCATTGCTTCAATATATGTGTTTCCTTGCTCCAGAATTCATTTTACCATCAACTGAGTAAACAGAAGAAATCTGAAAAATTCTTCAAAGTCTTTTATGATCGGATGAAGATGGCACAGCAAGAGATACGATCAACAATGTCGATGAACACCTACGATCTGAGCTCCAAGAAGAAGGAGGATGATGGAGACATGATAACCTCCAGGATGAAGAAAATAGGTAGTGTGTTTAAGTCAAAGAAAGCATTAGCTGTCGAGGGAGTGGGAGGTAGATAAGTGGTGGAGCATTGGGCCTTGTAAGCAAATTAGAACCTTAGACACTGTCAAAAATGTTTGGTCATCTTGTGCACAGCTGGATAAGTAGCAACAATGTTGCAAGGAGGCACAGAGTTTGTTGAGATGCTGTGTAACATGTGAGAGAAGGAAAATATGTAGCTTTGTATTTCATCAGATACAGTTCACCCGAGAGGAAAAAAAATAGAAAAAAGAACAACGTCTTGGAGATTTTGGGGAAGATTAGGATTTCTTAATGTTTTGTGAGAATTATGTCAAACATTAAAAACATGAATTCAAAATCAATAAAATAGGTGCTGCACAGTACCCATCGGTGCAGTTTTCACAAACCCCTTGTTACAAACAAGAGGGATGATGTTATGTAAGTGCTTTTTTTTTTAAATAGGCAAGGGTTCACCTCTTCACCTCAAAGATGAAATTAAAGGGCAGTTAAAAGAAGCCTCCTCCGCCACATCTAAGGCTTACTGCCTGTATCGGAAGGAGCTTGACCCTGAGATTGACCTGATTGGTTCAGGGACTGAGGGAGGAGCTGATGACAGCTCTGCAGAAGAAATGCAAATGAGCCCCGCCATAGCGATCATGGAGCCCATCTTGCGGTACCTTCAGCTGCTGTGTGAGAACCACAACCGGGATCTGCAGGTAGGGCAGTTGTTTTTGTTCTGCCCTCACAAAATGTTTTTTGGACTTCAGTAGTACTGCTTGTGGTCAATTACAAGTTTTAAAATCCAAATACTGTACACTTCCCTCCAAGAAGTATTTGGATAGGTGAATAAATTAAGAAGTCCTGGAGGTGGGATTTGTGTTGTCCATTTTGCCCCACTGAGTCCCCATGCTTGTTAAATATCTTTACAAAAGATATAATCAGCAATCCATCTCACAGTGCAGAAATGCAAAAAAATAAAAAATAAAAATAAAGATTTTGCCGTGCAAACTGTCAAATTTTTATTGATGAAACAATATCAACTATTTTTATTAATTTCTGTGTGTTTATCGAAACAGAACTTTCTCAGACACCAAAACAACAAAACCAACTATAACCTGGTGTGCGAGACGCTCCAGTTTCTGGACTGTATCTGTGGGAGTACGACGGGAGGGCTGGGCCTCCTGGGACTCTACATCAATGAAAGAAATGTCGATCTGGTCAAACAGACACTGGAGAGCATAACAGAGTACTGCCAGGGGCCCTGTCATGAAAACCAGGTACTTCCCAGTCTCCATTTGTATCTCCTGTCCTCGTATAGCAGAGGCGCTTTTATGTACGCAGGTCACACTTTACAGTAAAGGTGAGCGGCTCTGGCAGCTCAAACTGTGCAAAATGACAGGTACTTTTACTATAAGAGACATCCTACACACAACATATTAACAAATGAAGATTGTACTCAGCCATAGCTTTAAAATGAAAAATATTTAAAACATAGCCTTTACCCCCCCTCCTCTCCCCCCCACAAAAAAAAGTGCAGCCCGAGAAATGTGTTTTTAAAAGTGTGTAGCGATTTCGGTAACACTAGAAACTAGTGTTAAGTTCATCAAAATTTAAAGAAAAAGTTAATAGGATGATCCATTTTACAAAATGTGTTGTTTTTTGTTTTGTTTTGTTTTTTAACATTGGGATTAGTTTTGGTGTTCTATGTATGGGATGACTGACATCTATACACAGGTTAAGATGTACTGGAAATTTGTCAAATACTTCACTGTGATTTGGTTGATTTCTGATATGGGATTGACTCAGACAGGGGCACAATTACACGTATTATTAATATTAGGTAGATAGTTTACGTGTAGAATTAGACATGCTTAAAATTAAAAGGTAGAGCAAAGCACACAGTCACACTAAAGAATCATGCAGTGCAGTTAACCTATTTATTGACTGGTGAAATACAATTCAGAGTTGCTGCAGTATGTCCTCTGTTTTGTAATTTCAAATATTTTCACAAAACAAACATTACACTTTAAAGTTACACTGTGCAGTGCAAAAGCACATCATGGAAAACCAGATTTGTAGGTGAAAAACACCAGAATAAAAGTCGCTACTTCAAAAAATTTTTTTTTAAAAAATCAATCTGTCAAATCTGTATCATCTGATTTGAAACCCGCCGAACTCCACATCTTCGTCATCTGAACCTTCATCATTGATGATGCAAGCAATTGTCTGAATCATTAATGCACTTAGCCATGATATTTCCCCTCAGGCATTATTTGCACATGGCTATTAAAAACTGCAAATTAATGGTGAAAATGTTACTTTCAGTTAAAAGTTGGAGGAGGAGGGGGGGGGGGGTGGCTCAGCAGAATCAGGTTTATATATTTGAGGGGGATGAAATATTGTACTGTGTTTTGTGATTTACCTGAATTGACTTCAAGCAATCACAGATTCAAAATGACTATCCTTTTGGAGTGCCCACTTATTTTGATTTAGCAGAAGCACTGAGACAGCTATGTCAGGGGACTAAAAATAAAAGCTAATGATCTCACTGTTGGTATAGAGAAGAAGTGATAGATTCCCATGTTTATTGAACTGACCTTGAACTGAAAACTTAACTAGAGTGTTCTTAGAGTTTCAATATCAGTTAATACACAAGTCAACATTCATAGAGCAGTAAAATTAATCAAAATTTCCAGTCTCATTCAGGCATTTGTCTTAGTTAGGATTATTTAAAAAATATATATTTTATACAGAGTCAATATTGTTTGTATATTAGTTGGGATTACAAACAAAATTGCTTTGCTTTCCGAGTTAAAGCTTTGCAAGCAGGGCCTAGTATTTCTAAACTTCATTTTTTTTCAGACCTGCATAGCACAACACGAATCCAATGGAATTGATATCATAATTGCTCTCATACTGAATGACATCAACCCTCTTGGCAAGTACCGCATTGACCTGGTGCTGGAGTTAAAGGTACGACTAACTTATTCGTTTGGGCTGTGGATAACCAAGAGTTTGTCTTCAAGTGTGCCATAGATTTCATTGTAACTCCATTTTTTTCATCTACAGTATTGCTTGGACATGCAGCAAAACTGAAGGAAGTCATCCTTAATGTCTGCATTGCTATGACCATAAATTATTCTGAAAATGCTCAGTAACAGATAATAAAAAACATTCATTAAAGGGAACAGGAACATTCTTTGAAAATCAGTAAACATAAGAGTGTTCATTCTATACCTACATGTACACTGTCCCTCTTTTGTTTTATTATTTTGTGAAAGTGTGTGATGGTACATTTTTATTCTGGTTTCTGCAGAACAATGCCTCCAAGCTTTTGCTGGCAATAATGGAAAGCAGACATGACAGTGAAAATGCAGAAAAGATCCTGTCTAACATGAGACCACATGAACTGGTAAGAAAGCAGTCCTTTTCATAAAGCCAGTGCCACGAAGCCAAGTCCCTTCAAGACTCAGCACTTCAAGAAAAGCCAAGTACTCTAATTTGTTTTAATTGGTGGGCTATTTTGGTTATAAAACTAAGAACAGTTAGAAAAAATTGAATTATGCATTGGTATAACAAACTGCATCCTTTTTCCGTTCAGTATCTTGTTTGTTAATTGGTTGCCATGGCATCAAACTCTGCAATTTTAAGAACTTGAAATCTGCTACAGCCCAGTTGGAAATTCCAGCAATGACCACCATTGGTCTATCCTGGCCTTTGCAGGTTTTCAACTGGTCATGCTGGCTCAAGACACTTAATGTTGGTTGAAGAGTTGGTTATGCTGCTTTAAGCAGCATATATATATATATATATATATATATATATATATATATATATATATATATATATATATATATATATACTGTAAAGGTGAGTTGATTTCGTTTTTGCTGGTCACTCACCACTGCACACCGAAAGTTAATGGCAAAAAGAATAGGCAGTAGAATATAGTTCTATATAATATCAATAGGCTGTCCTGTACAATTTGGTATATACAAATGCAGTAATTTACACACACACACACACACACACACACACACACACACATACATTATATATATATATATGGTTTCTTTATTACAGGTGGATGTGATGAAAGATGCGTACAATCAAGCACTGGAAAGCGATACAGATGAGGAAAGTGGAGGTGACCAGATCCTTCCAAAAGATGTTGGCCATAATATTTATATATTGGCCCATCAGGTATAAACATTTTACATGTATCATACACGTAACTTTTGTCTCAACCGTCTTTATACCGCCTGGTAAGGGCCATGTGCAAAAACAGTCAATAAGCGAGGATGGCGTTATAGTGAAGGTCAAAACAAAAAAAAAAAACATATATTTTTTTAAAAACTACAGTACTAGTTCTTAACACAACAGTAGGTCTACTAGTGATGTTTTATCATCATTCTGGGTAGATATTACTGCATTGGTGGTGGATGATACATGAACCCCCAGTGATTGTGTAAACGATGCCAGCACAGGCATTCCTTGCCCCACAAAAAAAAAAAAAAAAAGTCTGAAGGTGGTTTTAAATAAAAAAATAAAAAATAAAAAAAAAACAGTTGTGATGATTTTGACCTAATTTCCATGTGGGTGTTAATTAATAGACTTAAGTCATTGACATAAAAGGTCAAGTAACCCTTGTTGGCACAGCCTGCTATCTTTACCAGCTCATGATACAAAAAAGAAAGAAGTCCACTTGTTTGAACTAGACTTGACAGTTTTTAATGCATACCGTTTTTTTTTTTTTTTTTTGTTGAACACAGACATGCCAGTTCTTGCAAGTTTCAGGTTCTTCTTTTTCTGTTTAAACTTGGATATCAGACAGTTATTTTGATCTGCTCAGACTTTCAATTTTTGTAGCGGCCACTGTTTAGAAGTGCTGCGGTTCTACTTTTTTTTGCCACTGCTGCATCCCCCCCCCCGCCCCTCCTCCTTCCCCTCTTTTGTGCGGTTTGGTTTACCAGCAGCGTTCAGCATTCTTGTAAGTGTCTGCTGTGCCGTGCATAGAAAGAATTACGTGTGGTCCGAAAGGTCAAATACAGAACAACAACCAGAATAAATAAATAATTACTGTAATTGGCATGGAGCAGTTTTGGTAAACCCAATGCTTAAATTAGGGGCATTTGGAATGGGATGGTTCTATTTTTATTGCTGTTTTAATTTGTATTTGGTAGTGGTTTACTTTTATTAATGGGTAAATCATATTTCATATTTATTTGTCATATTTGTTTTCTAATCTCTAATTCCTGGAAGTTAGGAGAGCAGAAACATTAATTAATTGACTGTTGAATTGTGTGTGATTGGGTTCCAGAATGGGGTTTACTAGGAATACAATTTAAAATAAGTAATCCAGGCTATGCAATCGCAATGGGGTCTAAATATTGCAGACATGAGCTGCTTTAAGTATACATAAGCTCACAGAGAAACCCCTCTTGTAATGCTGACTATTGCCAGAGGACAGGTTTGTTGTAATACACTATTACACTGTATACATTATGTTCCACAAGTGAGAATTCTAGTAAAAAGATAAATATTTACCATTTGATTAACAGACTTACAGGAAACAACTCTAGGGAGATCAAAACATTAGTAAACTTTCAGTTTTTATCAGCATTTCCTGAGGAAGGCTTTTCAAGGTACATTACCTTTATTTTTGTTTCTTTCTTTTCATGCTTGCACAGCTCCTACACATTCTGAAAGGTATAGCTCTCTGAACATACAATAGAATCCCTCTATTACGACCCCAAAGGGGCTCAGTAAAAAGTGTCTTTATAGAGGGCTGCACCTAATAGAGGGATATTTTAGATTGGCTTCAAATTAAAAGTACTGACACTGGCCTTTTACAGCGCTGCCTATAAGGAGAGTGAATGCACACACACACACACACATACAGTGCTGTTAATATTTTATAATAGGCCTGTTTCTCTGTTCATAAAACAGAATTATTCTTGTAATTGTTATTTATATTTAAATGTGCAGTAATTCTTTATGAATAAAGCCCCATGTCCCTATCTTGTTCGTCGTCCTGAAATTGCTCTGCAGTGTTTTAATTAGTACAGTTTCAGGGAATGTGTGTTTAGCCTTTGTTTCAATGGAATCACTTTGCTTTGTTTAAATGTGCTCGGCTTTGTAAATACACATTGAATTGGTTTAATTCCCCCTGGATTTGTGACACTCCACTGACACAAACCTGCACATGTAATCCTGCTGTAGTTGACAGCTGCCTGTCGTGCACCTTAAATGTGGCACTTTATCACAGACCCCTTGTAGTAAAACTACATCAAGACAGAGGCCCAAATGATTTCATTGTGCCCAAGGGGAATCTTTGTGTGAATGATGAATAGCAAATTAGTTCTGAAACCTCTGTTAGGTGACACAATGTAAATATTCTTATCTTATCAAGGCCCTGGCACAGATTGACATTCCAGGAGATTGGCAGAGTGTACCTGCATAACATCATGGCTTATTTGTCCTCCATTTAACCAAACCTGTCTATCTATTGTATTTTTTGTTTCAATGTTTTCACATTTAGTCCCATCGTAACTCCTCAAACATAATGCCCTTTTAAAGTACCATGTAAAACTGGAACATGTGGTGGTTCCGTCAAAGCGCCTCTAGTTTGTTGTTGTTAAAAGCCACAACTCCCAGACATGCCAACTCTCACATACACTGTTCACCATAAAGGCAAACAAACCATCTGTGTTAAGAC
The DNA here is from genome assembly GCF_902713425.1 of Acipenser ruthenus. Taxonomy (NCBI): domain Eukaryota; kingdom Metazoa; phylum Chordata; class Actinopteri; order Acipenseriformes; family Acipenseridae; genus Acipenser; species Acipenser ruthenus. The sequence goes on from NC_081195.1 coordinate 45,104,305, forward strand.
AACCTTTGCTTAACTCTTGATGAGGTATGTGAACCGAGTTTGAGGGGTTTTTATCTACTTTCATTCATCATAATCAACGATGCATGCTTAATAAGAAAAGCAGAGTTGATCTATCTGCAGCCAAATATTTTTTTTATATTGTTCTTTCCAACTAGACAGACAGTTGATACGAAGACATTAAGAACGTTTAATTGACTTAATAGTCTCATAATACTGCAAATTAGACTTTATAAAATGCCTTTCAACTGTGTATTATTATTATTATTATTATTATTATTGGTTTTGTGATTAAAGTGAAATAGCCACTGAACGTTACTTATAAATATATTTTTGTTGTTAAGTTATCTTGGAAGTAATTAAGCACAAATTGCATTTATTAAAGTAATAAAAGAAAGTGACTTTCCATCAGTATGTAACGGGTACTATGTTCTGCTCTATTCATACGTCATCTGTATTTTTGTTTAATGATACTGAAACAGCTCAGTTTTAAAACTATTTCCTCCTAGTTTTGTTAGCTCACCATGCACCTTCAGCATTGACAAATAACCAGCAAAAGTCTCTTATCATCTGCTATCATCAAAACCTGAATACCTGGAAACTCCCTGCATTTTTCTTAAATCCCTCTTATTATATGAATGTAACATGCTAAGATGGATATATAGCATGGTACTTTGCTGATACAGTAGCTCATGATAACAGGTAGCATTCAAGTGATCCCTTTCCTTGTTCTCAACAGCTGGCCCGCCACAATAAGTTGCTACAGCAGAGTTTGAAGCCTGCATCTGATCCGGATTTGGAGGGAGATGAAGCCTTGAAACACTATGCTAATCACACAGCACAGATTGAGGTAGGTACAGTAACACAAGTGTCTGCAGTAAATTACTGGCATCATCATCATTTAGCTGGCTGGTTCACTTCTGGAACAAATTAGCAAGTCCTACTTGCACCATATAATATGTATTATAGGCAATTAATTCAAGTGATGCATATAATTAAGAAACAGAATTAAAAATGATTAAAAAAAAAAAAACTTAAATGTAATATTTCATCCCGTTCAGTGCACACAGGCATGTGTTTCATTTTTTCATTTGACCTAAACAAACATTGCTGTCAAGCACGCAACACACTTTATCAGCTTTTTGGTTTTTGGAGGAGCAGTGGAACCTGGAAGGGAGTTGAGGGGGAAAATTGAAGTTTGAGCTGGTAGTGGTGAATCATGTGAGTTTGAAGCAAGGCCAGGTACAATATTGATTGGCAGCTATCGTGTATACAAGTCCTTTGAGAGAAAATCAATGTGGCGATGAGATTAATGAAAAAAGGCAAGCTTGTTGGGTAGCAAAGTATATATAAAAAAAAGCTTGTCATAAATACTAAACCTCCAGATTCCTAACTTGTAAGTTTTAACTAAAGCTGTATAATTAAAACTTTGTGAAAGGTAAAAGGGCAAGACAATTAAATCACTGCAATCATATGATACTGTACATTTACAGCACAGCTATTCAGTGTTATTTTGACCCAACCGTCTAAAGGCACTGTACAGAACAAAGTAGAATTATGAGGTATCAGTACATTTTTTACAACGCACTACTTGAAAGCAGAAATAGGGCTTCTGGCTGCATGAATATCAAATGCTGAGGATTTCTGCTCCCCTAGCCTGTTCTTTGTATTATTGTCACTGATTACAATCATTGACAATAATACAATTTGCAGGCATTTCACTTATGAAGACCTATATATATATATATATATATATATATATATATATATATATATATATATATATATATATATATATATATATATATAATCTATCTCTATCTATCTATCTATATATATCTATATATATATATATATATATATATATATATATATATATATATATATATATATATATATATACCAGAAGCTTGTTAACTTGATGCGAAATTTGAACCTCAAGCATGATACAGCTGGCTGCTGTTGTGTGGGTGCCTGTACCACAATGACTAGATTGCTCAGCTGCTGTGGAAAAGGTAGGGTCACACAGTTGCCACCACTAGCAGGTGTAAATTGGGGAAGTTAAGGAAATTGCGTTTGACCATGACCACATTTCCCCTGAGTATACAAAGGCCACAAACATGAGTTTTTTCTGCATGTAAAGTATGGTTAGTACGATGCCCTTGAAATATTCTATTGTAGGTTTTGTATTAGTCAAAAGTAAAAGGAATTTGCTTAACTTTAACAAGTGCGGTGATCACTGAGGACAAAAATACAAATTAGTTGCGTCGAGATCACAAGACATGTCAGATATGTCTCGGGATCCGAAGAGTATTTATCTTGTGATGTTGACATAACAAATGTTTATGTTTTCCCTGTCCTGACTGAGTCACTGTACACTACAGAGTTATATACTGTATAATATTGGCATTACACTGATGGGAAGCACTGGCTATTGGTATCCTTGTTGACTATGTGGCTATGTGAGCACTTAGTACAAAGCACAAGCTATGTAAATATACAACAACAACAACAAAAAATCTGGTTATTTCTTTTTATTATTATTATCTTGCTAATGTGAAGTAATTTTAAAGGGCTGCTTGTTCTAGTGTTGTATTTCTTAGTTGTATTCATGTCGTGTGTGTCCTGTGTGATTCTCTGTCGTTGTTTCTGCTTAGATAAGTATTTACCACATTCTCTATAGGTGAAATATCTTGTGTGCACTTCAGCCTTTTAGAAAAATAAGTTTTGCCTTTCTTTTGAATTGGTGTTATTTGAATAGAACCTGCTAAGGCAACACTTTCAGCAAAATGAGATGCACTGGATTCTGTGGGAATGTGGTTTCTGTGGGAATTTTACCTGACTGCAAGGAATTTAATAATTTAAAAAGCTGCAGTTGATATTTTAATCCTAAACAAGTGGCTTTCTGCTTGTGGCTTTATATCAGTATGCCTTTCACACTGTTAAAACTCAAGTAGGTCATTTGCCAAGTATCAGGTTCATTCAGTTGTTTCAACACAGTTTCATTCTTCCATTTCAGATGTAAAATGTCCTCTTTGTTATATTTCAACAGTCTGCAATACTGTGTGGCTGAGATAAGAGCTTCTGCTTCATCTAAAAACAGGTGTAAAAAATGTAATGTGATATCTAAACCAAATTAAAACTGTTACGTTTGTTTTATTGAAAACCTTAAACCATTGTGTGAGAAGCGTCTGCTATATTCTTAAATAATTATTTACATGCACTGTCAGTCAACCAACCAAGCAATCATTGCTGGTAACCCCAGATATTTTTTCAGGAGAGGGGAATTGTGGGCATACAAACTATACCCTGCTGAAATTCACATCCCTGGCTATGGGGATATATTGGAGCTGCCCATACGTAGGTCAGTTATGTATGTCAGACGTTTTTCAACATACCTCGTGAACCGCTGATCCATTTATGATATGTATCAGAAGTGCCAGGTGTCGTAGTACTGTTTAAGGATTAACTGTTATTTACAAAATGGACTTGAATGTTAACAGAACTCAAGCTGATCATTCTATGGATTTAAGTTATGGTGACGCACTTTTCATGATACTGACAGCTCTGATTTGGTATTTGCATGTATTACTGGTATACTTGTTAATACAGCACACATCATTAGAATAATACTCATGTCTTCTTGCAGATTGTACGCCATGACCGGACCATGGAGCAAATCGTATTCCCGGTGCCAAATATTTGTGAATACCTGACAGAAGAATCAAAGATCCGTGTGTTCAATACAACAGAAAGAGACGACCAAGGCAGCAAAGTAAATGACTTTTTTCAGCAGTTTGAGGATCTCTACAATGAAATGAAATGGCAGAAAAAGATCAGAAGTAAGTCACAACTCGAAATGAATATTCTAAGTGATGCCTTATATTTTTATAGATATCTGGGGAATGTAATACAGGGGAAACTATTTGGGAAATGGAATACAGGGGAAACTATTTTTAAATAAATAAATATAAAAACCTGCTTTAAAGTAAAAATCTGGGGTTGGTGAATATATTGGTGTATGCAGGTAGGCTTTTTGCTTCAACATACAGCAGTTTTGTGAAATGACTGCCAAGAAATCTTGTCAATTTATTCAATTTCATCACTGTTTGTAAGCACATGCTGAGAGTGCGCAGGATTGAGGCAGCAGGCAGGAGAACTGTGACTACAGCTATGGCCAGAAGTTTTGCATCACCCTGTAGAATTACCTAATTTTGCTTCATAAAGTCGAATGAAACCTGCTGAATAATGTTACATTAACATTGAATTACATACCACTTTGTAGTTTTCCATATAGAGTACTTAAGGGAAAACCGTTAGTAATCTAACATGAAATACTGTACAACTATTATGGCTTCCTTAGACTTTTGCAATATCATTTTGTAGTTTGATGTTAAACAAAATATCTAAATTATGTTAATATTGTCTTCATTTTTTATTATGTCTCAATCCTAAAATTGTAGGTGATGCAAAACTTTTGGCCATAGCTGTAGCAGCTGGTAGTGAATCGCACGTGTATTGAGAGAAAATGAGTACTGACCTGAAAGGGAGAAAGCTTGGCATGCAGTAAGAAACTGTCCGAAGGGCAAAATAAACAGGTTAGGTTTTGTATCTAGCTGCTGTGGTTCCATAAGCAGCTGGGAAATTAAACTACAAACCCAGCAAATTCCAATTTTCTGTGCCAAAGCCCAGTAGTGATGTTGACCTAATCATATTGTTCACATTATTTCTGCTGCTAAACTTGTTTACTAGTGGTCTCAGAAGTTGTATAAGGATTGTACCAACAACAGTGACGAAGTTAATATTTTTCCAAATTAAGAGGTTGTGTAAAGGGTAATTCTTCATCTTTATTTTTCTACATCGCATCGTAATTGGGGTAAATAAAATTGCGCAGAATGTAAGGTTACGTTTTATTAGCTTCTGACCCTTCTCACTGCCTCATCCCTTCTCAACTATACATTTCTAATACATGCCCTTCACTCCCAATGCTTTCTGTGCTGGACTGAATGTCCGTTTCGGAGACGTTCTTTCAAACCTTCCACCAGGTGATTTAATCTAATCAACCTTTGGCTCTGTGTCTAATACTATGGGGTCTGTTCAGTTACTATAAATGGTTTAAATACTGCTATTGTTTAAATGATTAAAATGGGACCCCATTTTTACAGACAGTAATAATCACATGCACTGTTAATGTCAGTCTTTTTTTCACCTTTATACCTTGTATTTAGAGCCTCCTCTGTTTGGATCAATTGAATAGAACCCTATGTGTCGGCAGTATAGGGGACATTTCATTATCTCTCAACTGAAATAACAAGAAAATGCTCTCAATTTGTCTCTAGACCTCATCGTTTTTTTTTGTGAACTGTTTCTATTTCAGACAATCCAGCTCTTTTTTGGTTTTCCCGGCACATCTCATTATGGGGAAGCATTTCATTTAATTTGGCAGTTTTGGTAAACCTGGCAGTTGCACTATTTTATCCTTTTGGGGATGACGGAGATGAAGGTAGGAGTCGTTTGTCTAATAATGTAATGCATGCCTCTATTTTAGTGGTTCACAACCTTTTTCAATGTAGGGACCACCTTGGTGTCTGAATTTTTCAACAGCATTTTGAATTTTTACAACAGCATTTTGAAACAAATTTTATGTGCGTATGTACAGTGCTTATCCGTTATAACGCACCTCGTTACAGTGCGGAATCGGTTATAACACGGTAGGGTTGTGGCTCCCATTTGCTCCATAATGCCATTACAGTAGCTCTTTTATACTCGTTATGAAAATAGTGTTTTTGAAGGTTTCGTTTTCTGCATATCGCTGTTATCCACCGTGGTAAAACAAAATTGAAGACCTGCAGTATACTCAAGTTTTCTATTTATTTAATAATTTTTTAAACACACACTTTTGTTATTGCAGGAATCAATTGATAGCAATAATATAAACAATCAAAATTCACTTCCCACAAATGATAGTTTTAAATGACAGCTTTAATCATGAGATTCCAGCATAAATGATCAAAACAGCACACCTCAGTCTACTGGTGGACTCAGAGGAGACAACCGAACACATTGGTTTAACACTGGTTAAATCTTCCTGAGGCATCATGCTTACAAATCCATGGGTTGTTTCTGTGGTTGTCAGGCCAAGCAACCGTCATGTTAATTGTAGTGAGGGCTACGTCTGTCAGTGTTTTTAATTAGCTGCAGTATGAACCAGTTGATTCCTTCCAAGATCCTGGTTATCACACCCAGGAACTGAAGTAGCTTTCATTAGCATCAAACATGTGTTGCCCATTATTAATATTGTCACATAATATCCACATGGCACCCCCAGAGCCTGACATGTATATGTTATACCCAAATGGAGTGGCTTTGCCCATCTATTTCACACCGTAAGTAGAAAATAATGTAATTCTAGTGCTCTTTGAATCAGTCAGCAACCTTTCACCCTTAAGTAGATCACAGCTCTCAACTCGGCAATGTACTGCATTGTCATGTTGATACGTAATATATTTTTGAGTTTGACTCGGCAGCAAAATTATTTTAATGTGACCCCACCCCCCATACACACACACACACACACACACAATACCTTCTGGAGTAAAATTATTAAAAAGTGCCTTTCATAATAAACAGAGAGAGGAGAAACATTAAAAATTTTATGTATTCTTTAGCATTTGTTTGTCACGCTTCTTCAGCAGAAGCCTGGAATGGAGTGTTTTTTGTTTTTGTTTTTTTTTAATTCTCAGAGCTGATTATTCCCTTTGTTTTTTCTCCTACAGGCACTCTCCCTCCTCTGATCTCGGCTCTGCTGTGGGCAGCAGTCATAGTCTGCACAGCTATGCTTTTTGTGTTACCGAAACCAGGGGGGATTCAGCCGTTCCTCTTATCTGTTATGCTCAGGTCTATATATACCCTAGGACTTGGCCCTGCGTTGATACTGCTTGGCGCTGCTAATGTAAGTAATGAACCCTCAGAGTAGAGTTGTCACTAATCTACATAATGAGGATTCTTTCTGTATAAATGTATGAATCGCTTCCCATTATTAAAAAAAAAAACTAACAAAAATACATATTTTGAGCAAATGGTAGTTTGTGTGCTTGTTTGGATCATACAGAACTGTAAAAAAAACACCATAAGAAAAGGAATAACCGTATGCTCTCAATACCAGAGTTAAAAAGGATCAGCCCAAGATTTATCTGGCACACTGTAAGACTGATACCTCTTGGCCTCTTGGTACATTGCCATCAACCTTCTGTATGCTATAGCAGACTTGGCAGTGTTTTAACTTGAATATTCAGGTCAGAAGTTCCTCAGTTTTAATCTTCTCATTTTACAAAGAATGCTCACTTTAGACACTGCACTGAAAATCAGAAATATACAGGCATTTCTTCAGAAAGATGCAAAAAGGCACAGTAATGTTTTTGCAAGGGAAAGACAGGGACTATAACTGTACTGATAGCTAGTATAATAATATTACAATACATAGATAATACTAAGTTAAGTGAATGAAAATTGTATTTGTTCAGTATATATTGGGGTAGTTTGTATTTTCACCACATGGGATAGCAGATTGTTCTGCTATGCCTCCAAAGCAGGTGAAAATAAAATAGTTTTTTTTTATGTAGTTTCTGTCAGATAGTGCTTGTGTTTAATACTGTTCTCTTCATGTAGTTTCTAATTTTAAAAATGAATTAAGAATGAAAAAACTGTGTTATTTGTGCTCTTGTGGTACATCTTTCACATTTGTGTGAAGGTGTTTATTTCAGGACTCCAGTCGTCTCCATATCTTGTCTGTAAATAGAAGCTACTCCAAGTCTGTTGGCTATTTATACCATTTCTCTTTCTTTTTTAGCTTTGCAATAAGATAGTCTTTTTGGTGAGCTTCGTTGGTAACCGTGGAACATTCACACGTGGATATAAGGCTGTCATCATGGACATGGCGTTTTTGTATCATGTTACCTATGTCATTGTTTGTATGCTGGGCCTTTTTGTCCATGAATTCTTCTACAGCTTTTTGGTGAGTGGGATTTTATTTAATTAATTTATTTTTTTACGTCTACACGGTATAAACATTGGGCTATAACATTTTGGTTATAGAAAATGTAGCACGTCTTGCACTTTAAATATCTTTATTAGACCCTGATTGGCACCCATCATGGACAAAATAATGTTTCCTCAGCTAATATAATCCAAGATTTTTATCATTTAAAATTACCTTCATCTCTATTTGTTTGGGGAAAGGAATCTGCCCAAAAATTCATCATTATGAACTGCTTCTCATTACATAAAAAATACGATTTACACATTTGAATTTATCTGGTTGACATAAATGTAACAAAGACTTAGGAGCCAGCCTGGACCAATATTTCATGGGGTTCAGTTGAGCTCTTGGTAGTATCTGGTACGGGGGTGGCAGCACTGGTCTGAATTGATTCATCAGTAGTGTTTATGGAAATGTGTGCTTGCTCCACAGCTCTTTGATCTGGTGTACAGAGAGGAGACTCTGCTGAATGTAATCAAGAGCGTCACGAGGAACGGGCGTTCCATCATTCTTACAGCTGTGCTGGCCCTGATCCTTGTATACCTCTTCTCCATCGTTGGCTTCCTCTTCCTCAAGGATGACTTCCGCATGGATGTAGACAGGCTGTCCACGGCAGGTAATTCTCACTTCCTTTCAGTCTCCAAGGCTGACAGTGGTTAGAGGACTATCTGTATTTCTTTGCCTCTTCTCTTCTCATGTACATGCAGGTTGCGGCGTTTTGCCACCACACCCACCTGTGCCTCTGAGGATATGTTAGTCTTAAATGAGATGAATCTTCTTCAAAACAGACTTTGCTGTCGATGGACGTACAATAGAAGCGATTCAACCCTATATCGGGTCGGCAATGTGAGCCATACCTGCCTCTCTCTTAAAAAAAATAAAATAAATAAAAACCTGAGACTGTACCTCACTGCTCTTTTAGGTCCACCTACCCTCTGTTCTTATTGGTGTTTCTATTCCTAGAGTCTGTTTTACCATGTTTTAATTGGTCGATAGACCAGTCAGCAAGCAATAGGCTCGCTAAAATGAGCCACAATCTGTAACCAATGTAAGTTTTGAGACACAGACAGTGTAATTTGAGCCTTGTTTAAAAAAATGGCAAAAAGAAAGATGACGATTACCATTCTTTTCACCTGAAATTGACTGAAATGTATGCATTTGTAAAGAGATCTGGATTTCCACTTTCCAACGAATGACTGGCTTCAAACAAAACATTCAGCCAAATACACAGAAGGTGTGGCTCAAAAAAATGCAAGCAATGAGTGGCATTAAAGATGAAAGCTGGGCTAATAAACTATTGCCGTGGTCGAATAAAAGTGGAAGTTTAACTTCAGCAAGTTTCATAGGCTCACAATCAAGCTGTGAAAATGGCAAATCAGCTTGACAAACAGCAAATACAACATATTAATTCTACTTATTTTTCATTTGCTTTGGATGAGTCAACAGGCATTTGAAACATTGTACAGTTGTGTATTCTTGGTGGATCTACACACACGATCAGAGTTAGTGCTAAAGTGCTCGTGGTGAAATACAGTTTATTCATGCAGTTGTGAAGTGTTGTCCAGGTTTTGTGCTGGCCTTAAGTGACAGCTCCGGATCGTGTTAGCCGTCAATAAGAACAAACAAGTAGATTTTTAGGCACAATAAAACACTCACGGTTAAATCACAGTTCTCCTTTCTTGGTTCAGCTTAACCAACAAAAGGAATAGATCATCTAGCCATGTCACCTTTTGTACCGTCAGTCACGCCCCCTTGGTTAACAAGTGCAACCGTTTCTCAGTTGCCACATTGCTTCCCTTCTGGGGCGATGACTTAGTGTACCGTAGCTCTGCCCCCTTTCTAAATGGCCAGCTTCCACCTAACCCTTGGAATGAATTGTCCGACCATCCTGTCCGGGGCACCCTGTTCCCTTTACACAGCGCCCTCTCAGGTCAGGAGGGAGATTTATAACCAAGATTCATTCTTTCTCTGTCACAGTTGCTCTTTTATCAGAACAACAGAAACATCTAATTTTAAGTTTTCACTGTATTGTTCACCAGGAAGCACTTTGTGGCCAGTCATTTGTGGTGTTAAGGCATTTGTTGTGCGTGTTGTCAATCAGATTCATGCTCGACCCCCTCAATCACTGTCAGTTCCAGTCCCTGTGGAAGAAGTGGATTGCGACTATCCACGACTTTTGATTCACAACAAGGTACACTGGTTCTCCCGTGGCATAGTTTTAGCTTGATTTGATTCCTGCTTAAGAAGTAAAAACATTCCTAGAAATAAAAGGTGTTAAACACCCTGAACACTTAGACTGTGACCAGCTTCTCAAAATTTACTATCTTGTGGAAATTACAGGTAATTTGGATCAACCTAACATTAAATTTCAAGAGCAACGGGACACTGTCCTCTATCTCTACAGCAGATATTTTTGGCATTTTAATCCAAATTGAATCTGTTCATCAGAGATATTGAGACTGGCAGACTGACTGACTCGCTTTGAAATGCTACCAATGTTTTGAGATTCATGCATGGAAGACGGTCGTGGCAACAATTGGGGTCTGCAGCAGCTTGTGGCATTCACATTTGATCTGCTATGTCGTTCAAGTCTCGTTTTATTGTTCAAGGTTATGATTCACACTCATGAGTATTGTGTGGAAAAACTGGACCTGTCGTCGATTTCCGGACATCTCAGTCAGAGATTTGGAGTTGGAAGTTGCTGACTTTAATGATTCACTCACTAAATGCAAAGATGGAAACCCCTGCTCGACAACATGCAGAACTGCACAAATAGAACAATTTGAAGAAATTGGAACACAAAGACAACATTATTCTGGAAACTTGGAATGAACTTCCACTTGCATACAGCACAATGCAGAATGTCAGTTTTATCATATTGCAGTGTCTGGTGCACAATACAAGGTATATTTGTATTTGGACTAGTTTAAATTGTAATAATAAAATACCTTGTTTTGAATTCCAGTCATGTAGAAGCCGACCTTTATCGAAATAATCGGACTAGACAACGTTTCCAGTGAATACAAAGGAACAGTTTTATTAGAAATAAAACGAAATAAAGGAAAAATTAAAGGTGCAACAACTATACTAAAATAATACAGAAAGGAAGAATTAACTAAACTAAACAGTACAGAAAAGAAAGTTTAAACAACGACATCCCACTCCCACTGGTTGATCAGCGATCCAACGCAATCTATGGGAGATTCCCTTGAGGTTACAACCGCATTCTTGACAGCTATTTAAGACGAAGGTTAGTTTTAACAAGGGTATCATTAGTAACACAAATATTTACTTTCATTATTATTTGATAATCAAAGCATCGTTAAATCAGTCTCATATAAATATATATTATATAATTTTTGGTTCAGAAGGCAATTCTCACTCTTGCGAGATAAAGACGCTCTTTGTGTCCAGACAACCTATCGATAATTATCTTATCAAGACAGCTAAATTTGGATTCTAGCCTTAAACGCAGAATGATAATTGCCTTATGAAACCCACATCAATTTGTATAAATCACATACAAACAAATACTATGGTGTTCATTAACTCAAAGCATGAATTGAAAGCAATAATGCTTTTCTTACATTCCACTTAAAACAAAACCATTAATTTTACTTTAAGGTCTGCTTATTCTTGAGTTCATAAGAGGATTAAAACATTACTCATTGAATACTTAACGGACGTGCGCTGCCTCATCCAGCTGATCTGTGTCTTCAACAACACAGGCGCTCGAAGGCTCTCCTGCTGGCAAGGACAGGTCCAGGTTCTGCCTTCCTGGCATTTCGTCTCCACTTTAGGGTACGAAAGAAATTTCTTTGCAAAGAACTAGAGTCATTAAGGTATTCCACTGAAACAGCAATTCCTCCATCAATATGTGCGTGCACTCTTCATCCTGTTATGTCTGGGATATTCCACCGCAAACTCCGGCGCTGCTAGCTCAATTGAATATATTTCAATTTATGTCGACTTTAATCCAACTGGTTCTCCGGTGATCAATCGGGGCTAAGTTAGAGATTTGATTACAAGTACTTTTAGGCATCTTACGCAGCGGACTCCCACACCAAGGCAACACTTGAACAGTTATCTCGTATTAGAGTGTCCGAAAACTGTATCTCTGTTCCAGCTGGTCGCAGGCTTGATCTCCAGATTGTCACAGTTCAAAGACTGGTTTGTGTATTAGAACCATGTCGGGAGCCCTGTTTGAGTGTCGACATTGTTTCTTTTTGGGTTCTCTGAAAAAACGGATAAGCATTTTGTCTTTTACTGCTGCGTTATTCCCCAACTTGTGTGCTAACAAATTTCAATGAAAGAATCAATGAAAGACCCCTCTGGATGAAAAACTAAACTAACAGGAGGACCGTCTTCAGATAGTTAAACATTCGAGACAGATTGCTGTAAGTATCCTGCCTTGACCCTGCTGAATCAAATCTTCCATGAATGATCTACCATCATCATGAGCCATCTCTTGTGATTTGTCAGATAAAAGAAAAAAATAAGAAAAATAAAATGGCAACACTGCCAAAGAAAAGAAATACACGCTATAATATACATCTTCCTGTACAGTTCCTCAAACCCAAGTCATATTTTTTCTTTCCGTACGAAATTCTGTGTGTGTTTGTGCAGGGCAGGGGGTTGTTTGGGCGGTAGCGGGCAGGTTACAACGTGCTCATCTACATACACGTCAAATCACAGGAAATAATCAGATATGCGTCACACTCGTTTAACCGTCACTGAAGTCAAAATTTTATAGGGTTGGATATGTGAGAGCTGACTGTGTAGCAATAAATATCTCTAAATATGGAGTAATCTGGATCTTTCAGAAAGTCTATAGCACAATTTGTATCAACTACCAACAGGAGTACTTGATCAAAACTAGTCCTGGGATCTCTAATTTATCATCTATTGATTTATTAGCTCTTTCTTATCATGTTGTAAATGGTATGCATCGTGTTCCCCAGTGACAGGATTTGTGTAGTAAATTTATCAACAGGTCTTTTGTCTGAAGCATTATAGAGCTTCAAAAGGAGCATTTGTCAGGAAATGTTTTCACAGCTGCAGAGGAGGCCGCTCTTTTAAAACCCTTCAGAGCCTTTTCCAAAGCAGGCTCTGGATTAACAGAACTTTCAGCTTGTAGCAGAGAATACTTTTTTTATTTTTTATAGAGGGTGTTTAAATTGGATCCCACTAATATAGAAATTCCATAATACATAATGACACTTTGTCATTTTATCATCTTTTGCTTTTTATTTTAAAGGGTTGACTGAGAATCTTGTTCTGTACCAGAAGTGAGTCATCAAGCCTCTTAGGGCCTGATCAATAATAGATCACCAGTGATGTGTTTGAACATGTGTCTAGAAAGAAACGTGTCTCTGTTTTTAGTAAACCATGCAGAAGTAAATGGTTTGAAAGTTTAACTTAAACATGAGTTTCATATGAATTCTCCATCTGTCTTGTGTTACCGTGGTGGTCCAATTGGATGGACCATTGAAAACGGCTTCTATACAATTGTACTTTTATATAGCCTCTTTTATGGAAGCATCTCTGAGTATCTATTAAGGTTTTGGTGCATGAATAATGAGTAAAGGCCAAATCAAAGCATACTGTATGTCCCAAAGCCTAGGTTTCTAACACTTGTGGCCTCCCTAAGAGAGCTCCTTTTTAGATTTATGATACTAGTTCTATATTCAACTCAAAAGTATACAATACTAATATAAATATACAGTATGTGGTTCATAAAAAAGATAAACTTAACAAATAGACCTTTTTTCATTTAAATTTTTTAATTGGTAGAGATTTTTAAATGTCATGTTCCTTACAGATACAGAGGCCGATGGGACGGAGAGAGTCTGCGACACTCTGCTGATGTGTATCATCACAGTATTAAACCAGGGCCTGAGGAACGGTGGGGGAGTAGGAGATGTGTTGAGGAAGCCTTCAAAAAATGTGAGTGAAACCGTTGTTCATTTCCAGTAATCTCTCAATGCTTAGTGATGTAGAACTTCAGCAGTATTGCAAGCTGAGGTTTTATGGGCTTACAATGTATTCATTGTCAATGAATTATGAGAATTCTTTACCTGATTCATATCAAAACCACCACTAATCATTTGCCTACTTCACTTAGGGATCGTTAAAATCAACCACATGTAAGGTTTACCTAAAATTGAGGTTTGAAGTTATGAATGAGTACAAAACAGCCTGCAAAATATTCCATCATGACCGGCCCTGACTACTACTTAGCCATAACTTGAAAAACACTCCTAGATTATAAGAAAGGCACTAGATGAAACTCTAGTCTTCTTGACTTAGTTATTCTAGGTTTTACTGCATTGTGACTTTAGTGTCTGTAATAATATCACTGGGCAATTTATGGATGAGATGTAATCCCAAGGTCCAGTCTTGCTTTGTGGAAACTTTACTTTATTTATGAAGACAAAGAACAGTTAGGGACATGACCCCAAGATGCTTTACTTACACCAACACCACAGCATAAGGAAAGGTCCTCTCTGTATTGAGACCTGGTTGGCAAGCTACACCATCAGAGGAAGCACCTGCTGGCTTGTTAATGAGGTTTTGCATATTTACATTATTGCATATAACTTCAGCAAATTTTGCAAACTCCATTGTTTATTTGAAGATCTCAAAGATTAGCATTAAGCAAGTGTGCCCAGGAATCCTAAATTAAAAGACTACGTTGTATGGATTTGGCTTTTACTTGCAAAATGTAAGCCTGGAGGAGGATTAGCTGCTTTACATCTCGTAGGCAGTTTGAAATGAAGGGCATTTTGATGATCACCGCTTCTCTTGGCACAGCATCTTACACGAAGTTCTGTGATTTATTCAATAGATCACCCTGTTGAGTTCACATCCCAGATGGAGCTATATCGTAATCACCTTAGAGTTACTGAGATTGCTTTTGATCTATGTGGCTTAACCAAACTGTAATTTAGAGAAGCCTCCCTTGGATTTCAAGTTCAAGGTATTTTGGAATATTTGATGATGATGATGATGATGATGGTGATGATGATGATGATGATGATGATGATGATGATGATGATGATGATGATGATGATGCTAGGCAGGAAGTGGCTCTTTCGTCATAGAGCCATATGTGCAACCTGCTGATACACCCACTAGTGGCATGTGAAGAGGCTTTTTTGTGGCGGACAAATCACCAGATCCTGGTGATCACTGTTAATGTGTTAAAAAATAAATAAATAAAGTAACACTGTGTTTGCAGATCTTGGGTAACTTCCTGTTTGTTTACACTTTCACCTGCAGTAACAGAACTGTTTTCTCAAATTTGTGTTGCCAGTGATCACATTAAACTCTGTGCCTTCCCTTGGATAAATAGTTCCTTGTTGAGCTGCCTTTTCTTGGTAACACTGGGAAATTGAAGCTTTTAAAAGAACTGGAGAAATCTTTCAGTCACAAGGTGTTCTGTAAATAGAATCTGAGGTTCATACTACACTTCTACACAAACCATATTTTATTTTTATTTTTCTACATATATTCAGAATTCTGTTTAAAATGGCAGAGTGTGTTTTTCTGCCTCACACTTTCTCAAAGTGTAGAATGACGTGTGCTGTCCTTTGTTACCCATGACGACACAGGTTCCCCTTGCACAAGACAGGGCCCATTATTAATTTTGTGCTGTAAAAAAAGTTTAGGAAACCAGATCTGAAAGCACTTTTAAAGCAGGTTGTTCTGTAAGCTTTCTGTTTGAAATATATTGTTATATAAGACACTCCTTTTGCCTATGTTACACCTCTGCTATTGTCCTTCTGTCAGGGATCAGTGTTTCTTGTGCCATTGCTTCCTGAGTCTCAGGGGACTATGTGACAAGGAAGCAGTCTGTATTATTCTGTATGAATTCTTTTCAAACAACCGGAATAGCCTTCACCACAAGGAAGTGAAACAAAATACTTTTATTTTAAACTTTCATTAATGGTAAATCTACAAGCAAAGGACCTTTCAATCCATTAGGTTCTGTGCCAAACCAGATAAAACTTTAAATTAGATTGTAACAATATCAGATTTTTGGTTGTTATTGTCAGAAAAAACAACAATAACAGTGGTAAATCAGGAAACTAATGAGACCCCTGCCTCTTTGTTTCAGGAGCCTCTGTTTGCTGCCCGGGTTGTGTATGACCTTCTGTTCTTCTTCATTGTGATCATTATTGTTCTCAATCTAATCTTTGGTGTTATCATTGACACCTTTGCTGATCTGAGGAGTGAGAAGCAAAGGAAAGAAGAAATACTGAAGACCACATGCTTCATCTGTGGTTAGTGTCTGACGCCTTGCTCAGTATAGCCAGTAAGACTAAAAATACACTTTGTTATAAATTTAGACAATGGTTAGGATGAATTTATCATTTTCCTTTCTCTCAACTTAATTGTATTATAAGTGTCTCCTATATTTCACCACCTTACACCCCATTTGTATTTTATATATGAAGTTTTATCTTTTATTCAACCTTTCTATTTCAAATAGAGAAATTAGTAACTAAACGATTTTAGGTGTTTGGCTCTTAGAGACACTGTTTATTACTGCATGATATAAAATATTATAAAGCAAACTGTGCACATTTTCTTTTAAACTAACTGTTCTTGTTGCAGGTCTTGAGAGAGACAAGTTTGACAACAAGACTGTTTCTTTTGAGGAGCACATCAAGTCCGAACATAATATGTGGCATTACCTGTACTTCTTAGTGCTTGTTAAAGTAAAAGACCCAACCGAATACACAGGACCTGAAAGTTATGTAGCACAGATGATAAAGGTAAATCTGCACATTTATTATTATCTCAAATTGTATTTGAGCTTTTTAGAAAGGATGTGTAGGGGCTCCCGAGTGGCACATCCGGTAAAGACGCTTCGCGTGGAGTACAGGATGCGCCCTATAGCCTGGACGTCGCCGGTTCGAGTCCAGGCTATTCCATTGCCGACTGTGGACAGGAGTTCCCAGGGGGCAGCGCACAATTAGCCGAGTGCCTCCCGTGGGGTGGAGGGTTTGGGTCGGCCAGGGTGTCCTCGGCTCACCACGCACCAGCGACCCCTGTAGTCTGGCCGGGCGCCTGCGGGTTTGCCTGTAAACTGCCTGGAGCTGCATTGTCCTCCGACGCTGTAGCTCTGAGGTGGCTGCATGGTGAGTCTGCAGTGTGAAAAGAAGTGGTCGGCTGACGGCACGCGCTTCGAAGGACAGCGTGTGTCATCTTCACCACTCCTGAGTCAGCGCAGGGGTGGTATCGGTGAGCCAAGCTTAAATAATAATTGGATATCCTAAATTGGGAGAAAACAATAAAAAAAATGGCGACTACTAAATTATTAATTATATTATTATATTAAAAAGATAATTGTCCCACTGTAACTGCTTCAACCAGGCTATAGAAAAGTGAACGTAATCTCGTGTTTAGGAAAACTTACTGTCTACTGGGCATGATAAATCCTCAGCAAAGTCAATTGCTAGCCATTGTTATTGAACCCAAATCAAAACTGCAAATATAGAACAGGCTACACAAGGAAGTAAGTAATCTGTTTATTATACAAAAAGATATGATCTGTAACTAAAGTACAAAATTTAACATAGTCGTGCATTTCTGTTGAGGGCTCTGTGGAATTATGAAAGGCTATGGTGCCCACAAGTCCACTCTCTGCTTTTAGCTCAGAATAGGACTGGGGGATTGAATGTTGATGTTTTTTTTCCATTTCTATTTAGAGAGAATGGTTTGAGGTGCACACAAGCCTTCTTTTATTACCAAAGTTGTTTACTGTCAAGGCAGTAATACGCTTCAGAATGCAGGATTTTTCCAGTTGCTGAGTAAATCCTGGGTCCTGTCGTAACTTCCTAAAGATTATGCAAAGTCCTCCCGTTGTCATTTTCAACATTTTGAGCAATTTCCTTTGTTTGTTTTTCTAAGTGGTTCCTGGATATAGTTTTTGGAAAGGGTTGAATATGTTGTTTTTAAACACTGCAACAATTATACCCGACACCTGTGTTGAAGTACTGCTATTATTTATAGAAATAATACAGTCTGAAAGAGATAATCTGTAGCTATATTGTTAAAGATTATGTAATTAACTGTCTCTGCTAGATGAGTGGGGCACATGTATTTGTCAGCTTCAGGTAAGAAAGTCTTATGACTATGAAATACACAATGACAAACATCATTTAACTATTTAGCAGCCAATAGGGAACAAACAAAGTGCTCTTTTGGCAGGGACCAATTTGTGTTGACGTTGTCAGTCTTTAATTGTGTGGAGTTTTTTGTGCTCTGTTAGGTGCTTTGTAAAGTGTTCTTTTAGCATATGCTTCAGAATCAGTGATAAGACTCAATAGATGTGTACATTGGCAGAGATAATAGATTTTACAATTGGCATGTATATCAGTACTGGCCATTGACTGCTTTATGGGTAAATACAGGCTGCTACATCTAATGAGGTTTGCGTCACAATCATACACTGCTCATAAAAGAATGACAATGTAATTTAAAAAAGGTAGGTATCGTATGGTCAGTAAACAAGTTACTGTACCATGAGATGTCTTTCTCAGGGAATGATGAAAGTGCAGTGCTGATGGTAAACACAGTGTAGAAGCTGATGGAATACAAAATAGAAATAACTCCCTTGAAAAATTATAATAAATAATTTAAGTGCTGTAAATTAAATCATTTTTTTATGAGATAAAATGTTGTTAAATGTACTGTCTGAAACTGCTGCTGGTTTAGCAGAAAGCTAAGATGGCCAGTTTTTTAAGCAGAGCGCACAGCTTGTTTTATACATTTTTTTTAGGCAATTTTATAAGGCTGAACTCTGCTGCATTTTAGGCTATAAACCTGTCCAGTATGTTCTCTCTGAATATGTGCCCTGTTGGCAAATGCATGTTTTCTTTTATTATATTAATGACAGCAACACTTAATAATAATAAAAAAAAAACATTATGTCTTTAACACACATTAAAAGGTATTTTATTTGCATTTGAAACCAGAGAGAGAAAGATCCAAAAGATGCATATTATTATTATTATTATTATTATTATTATTATTATTATTATTATTATTATTATTAAATGTGTCTTGTGGGGGGGGTCTATCATATCTAAAATCTTGTTTTTCTGCTTTACATTTGTAAAATAATGCAACTGTTTTATTATAACAAACTCTTATTTCAAATCTAAAGTTAGACAAAACTTACAGAGACATGTTTTAAATACCCAGTGAGTGGTCTGTTTTATCCCCTAATTGACCCGTATATAAATGCGTCCTCCCACGACACAAATATACATTAAGTGTTATACATTTCCCAGAGTCTCCATTTCTATGCAGATTGTTGCATCCCTGGGAATTGGAACTGGCTAATAGATGAGGCATTAGTATGAACAGGCACATCCATTAGCACAACGTATTTGCAAATTCTCCTTTGTCAAAAAGAAATCCTGATTGAAAGTGCCTTTTATGCAGTAGTACGTGCTAGAGAAGCACATGCAAAAGAGAAAAAGGTGAATGTCACAAACCAATTTAAAGAGAGGTCAGAAATCGCTCATTTAACTAAAAAGTTGCAGATGTGTACACCCACAGTAAAATGTAATTGGACATGTTGTTGAGCAGAATCAACTTTTACTGAAGAGAAGTACATCAGATAGTACAGTGTGGTATTTTGGTTCTCATGGGTGAAGTGAAGTGTCTTTCTAGTGGCTCTTCAAGGGATTAGAATGCAGCACTTGTGGTTGTAACATGTGACTATAGTAGAGAGTGTTTACACTGAGCTATTGCCTGAAATGAAATTATTATTATTATTATTTGTTTATTTAGCAGACGCCTAAGATGACTTACAGAGACTAGGGTATGTGAACTACGTCTCACCCGAAAGACGGAGCACAAGGAGGTTAAGTGACTTGCTCAGGGTCACACAATGAGTCAGTGGCTGAGGTGGGATTTGAACCCGGGACCTCCTGGTTACAAGTCCTTTTCTTTAACCACTGGACCACACAGCCTCCTATACCACACAGCCTATGAAATTAAAAAAAAAATTCTATTTTTGTCTTTCATTAATTAAAACCCTCATTTCTCAAGTGCAAATTAACTCTTGATAAATTATGACAAGTAACACGGATGAGCTTTTAAATTCCCACGCAAACAAAAGAAGTAGTCGCAAGAAGCCCTGCTCGTTAAGATATTAACATTATTTTGTAAATCATAATTGTTTAATAACGAGATAGGAACAATGACCTCTTGAAAATGCCAAAATCAATGCTGATTTGTTGATTAACACTGGAGTTATAATTTACAAACTTCTGAAAATCTTGCCCAATGTCTCAGTATAAAGAAAGGGTTAAGGAAGAGATGTAATTTCACATTTAATTGGAATCAATAAAAAGCAACTGCCACTATGAATTTCCATAGCCTATGTTTACAAGGCATAGGTGCACAACATACAGCCCGCAGACCAAATCCGGCCCATTTCATGTGACCCACCAACACACATGAAAATGTTTTTTTACACGCCTACTCATTTCAGGTGATAGCTATAGTAACCAGCAAATCCAATCGTGATTGGTTCATGCCTTAAGATTTATGACATTCATTTTTTCTGAAATCGCGCATTGGTTCTCCAGATGTAAATCAGTGACATAACAGATAAATCAGAGCATGACATAATCAGAGCAGGAATTGTCCTTATACTACTAGGTTGACGCCGGCAATATACTTCACAGTGTATTTGCATTTAGTCAAAATAAATAAACGAAAAATTTATATTGAGCATCGATGGTTCAACGAGGCTAGGACAGAAAAATACTGCTTTATTGAAGAGAGAAGAGTGAATATATGTTTAATTTGTAATGGGAAAGTTGCAGTGCCAAAGGAATTCTTCTTTAAGAGGCATGATGACACTAAACATTCCAGTTTTAATGAATATTATTATTATTATTATTATTTATTTCTTAGCTGACGCCCTTATCCAGGGCAACTTACAATTGTTACAAGATATCACATTATTTTTACATACAATTACATTATTTTTTACACATTATTTTTACATACAATTGCCCATTTATACAGTTGGGTTTTTACTAAAGCAATCTAGGTAAAGTACCTTGCTCAAGGGTACAGCAGCAGTGTCCCCACCGGGGATTGAACCCACGACCCTCCAGTCAAGAGCCCAGAGCCCTAACCACTACTCCACACTACTACTGAATACACAGGAGAACTACGCACACAAAAATTTGCAGATCTAAACAACAGTTATCTGCCCAGCAAAATGTCTTCCAGAAGGTGCAGAAAGAATCAAAAACTGTAACGGAGGTAAGCTACGAAATTGCTTCATTAATTGCCAAGACATCTCCGCCTTTCATCGATGGAGATTTTGTGACTGCTTATTAATAGCATGCCAAAAAAGATGTCCTACTGAAGCTCTGAAAAAAAAATCAGTTTGAATCGTATGACCGTGCAGCGCCATGTGTCAGATCTGGGAAATTACATTTTACATGCTAAAAGATGTAGCAAAAAAGTTTGTGTACTTCACCCTGGCAGCAGATGAAACTACTGACCGCTCAGACACAGCTCAGATGGCGATTTTTGTGCGTAGTGTGACGAATGAGTTTGAGGTTTACAAAGAACTAGCGTTACTGGCATCACTTCATGAGCGAACAACTGGCAATGATCTGTTAACAGTCTCTGATCAAATTCAGCCTTTAGGTTTTGAATGGCAAAAGCTGGTTGGCATTTCGACAGATGGTGCACCGTCAATGACAGGGGAGCTTAATGGAATGATCGCATGTCTCAAGCAGCACCTGGGCGATGGACAGGATCCAGTATCACTGCATTATACATCAGCAAATTCTGTGTGGGAAAGAGCTGGGTTTCGAACATGTGGGTTTCGAATGTTGTTGTCTCCCATGTTCAACTTCGTAAAATCTCGTGGACTCAACCACCGTCAATTTAAAACGTATCCAGAAGAAACTGATGCTGAGTACAGTGATGTACTTTATCATACAGAAGTCAGGTGGTTCAGCAGGGGTAAAGTTTTGAAAAGGTTTGTGGCGCTGCTGCTGGAGATTAAATCTTTTTTGATAGAGAAAGAGAGACCTGAGCAGCGATTCTCTGACTTTTGTAGAGACACTCAAAAGCTGAAGTTATTCGCTGACCCATTTTCAACTGACCCAGAAGCATGGAATCGAGTATTCAACTTGAACTTAACGACCTGCAACGCTCTGACTCGCTTCGCAGTAAATACCACAAAGGAGATCTGCTCAATTTCTACAATTGCCTTGATTCTGAAAAGTTTCCGAAACTGCGACAGAGCCATGAAGTTTGCTTGTCTTTTTGGCAGTATGTTCATTTGCGAGCATGCCTTGTCTCTGCTGAGTCTCAACAAATCAAAACAACACAATCGGATTACAGATAATAATCTTGAAGCAGTTATGCGTCTGGCAACGTCGAAAATAAAACCTGACATTCTGAAATTGGTCTCCGAGAGGCAGTGCAACATGTCATATTAATCCCGAAAAAGCATCCACTTAAGTTTTCAGTGTTTTCCATCCAGTCATAAGTTCTCACTAAAAGCCCAGGTTTTTTGCTTTTTCCAATTAAAAAAATATTCAGGGAAAAATAATAATTGTAGGTTGCTTGTGCACAATAAACAATTGCCACAGTCCATTTTGGTCCCAGAACATGATTGTTTTAATTTGTAAAGCAGTGATAACTTTAAAATCAATGACTAGATGCTGGTTGCATCAAAAACCCGAACTGTTAGTGAGTCTCTAGGACTGATAAAGGCTGTAAAAGTGATTTCAAGCAAATTATGCTGTCAAACACCTATAAACACTGGTCATAATTCCCTGCATTTTATATAACGTAAGCATTATTAGCTTGTAATTGTTTGGCAGAAATCTTAACAGAAACTAGGCTGTTAACAACAAACTTTGGCCTTTGGGTCTTCGTATAAACAAAACATAATAGTATCTGGTTATGTATGGTTAAAAAAAAAAAAAACATGTTTTATTAATGGCCCTCAGAGGTCATTTGGATTGTCAGTGTGGCCCTGCCAGCAAAAAAGTTGTGCACCACTGCATTAAGGGATGTAAAGTATTAGAAGCTGAGGTGTGGCAAGGCTATACACTTTCCATCAACTTTTAAATCTACTGCTGATCTCTCCCCTTATTATTGCATAGGATAACCAGCCATATACAGCATGTAAATGTAATAAACCACATCTTTGTTAAGGTTCCCGTGAACTTGCACACCTTTGGCTGCTGACAATAGAGACCTTGTTCACAGATAACGTGTGATTCATTTACGCCAACTGATGTCTGCCGCAAGAGAACAAGAGTGAGCTTCACATGACGCCTGACCAAATGTTTGTTTTCTTTAGCGCAAGCAGGGGATTTTTGGAAAGTAGGTGTTTTAATTAGGCTGATCTGTTTGTCTGGTGTCTTTATTCAAGCAGAAACTTGGTACACATGAGAGATCTGAGGTCTTGTGCAAGTGGAAAATGAAATTAATCTGGTTCTCGTTTTGGTTAGCCATATATATATATATATATATATATATATATATATATATATATATATATATATATATATATGTATATATATATTTTTTTTTTTTTTGTTTGTTTGTTTTTTTTGTTTTGTTTTGTTTGTTTAGTCAGTGGTTTCAAAAAATCACTCATCTTGGACTACATAATGTTAACATAGGTAAGGACATCCATGACTGATAATTAGGGTCTGTGAAACCAGCCTCTAGTGTAACATTAAAAGTCCATAACAGTAATTAATAAATTGAGCAATAATCTCATGTCTTTGCGTGGCTGTTTCTTGCCTTGAAAAGGTTGATAGGTCAGGCTTGAATAGTTCTGAGGACACACCAGTAAATTTTCAGGATATCTATATGAAATTTTCGATGAAATCAAGAAGGTCTGTCCCTGTGTTTCTATATACAGTATTAACTAAATAATATGTTCTAATCAGAAAATCCGACTTATAGTTGTATGATTTGTTACAACTTAAAATAAAAATATGCAAAAACAAAACAAATTATTATTAACGATACTATGCTTTTGCAACTTTTTTTTTTGTGTGTCTGATTTATTTTCTGTTCTACCCCAGTATAATGTGTGTGTTCACCAGTGTTTTTTGTTTAGTGCTTGGTAAAGGTGTATTTGTTACAACCTGACAACTTACTGCTGCTACATTGCATTCCACGGCCAAAATCATTACTACGATACCTGCATAACCCTTATTATTTAAAGGAAAACCTTGTTGTCACCGAAGCCCTGGTTCACAATGGAAAGAGGTCTGTGTTGGCCTGATAATGGGTTTCTGCCCACCCAATGTAGGAGGTTGCCTGCATGGCAATAGCAGTTTTACATAAGTCTACTTTACCGAGTTTCAGCTGCTGAGTCATTAAAGCTTTCGGCCTCAGTGTGAGAGCAAGCCCACTAAAACCTATTATACATGCTTAATTATCACGAACATTGTTTGAGGCGCAGCAGCTGAGCAGTAACAGCTAAAGGATTGCATAACCCATCTCGAGTGACTGCTTTTAGCTGCTATAATAGAGCACTGTCTTGTGCGTGGTTTCTAATCTATTCCGGATCAGGGTATTTAACACGCTGGAGGGTGGAATTGACTTAAAAAAATAAAAAATAAACCGGTTGCTCCACCAACGCATTTCACTTTTGGGTTTCCGTTTGGATGCTTTTGTCAGAATGAATACCCCAGCTACTTTCTTTTTTGATTTTTAGATAGCTTTTTATTTAGGTGTTTACATTTTGGTAACTTACATATTTTAAAAGGAGAGTTATTTATAAATTGTAATTAAAGCATTTTACATGGGACAGATCATGAAGACATTGTATCAAGGAACTCCAATTTACACTTTAAGTAGTAGTCGAGGGTATACGCAGGTAAACGGCGTTTGCCCACTTTTAATTTGGGCAATATAGCGTTTACCCACTTCTCATATATGGGAAACAGGGTTTACTCATTTCTTATTTCCTGTAATATGCAAATCCTGGGTTAATGACAAGATATTTTAACAGTGACCGTCTGTTTTGTTGCTGCGTGCGAGACTGACAGCTGAGAGCTCTGTGTGAGAACTGCAGGGGTGGCGGCCACTGGACTGCGTGTTCCGTTTGTGTTTGTGTGAGTGTTCTGTGATTGGTTGTTTATGTTCTGTTTAGGGCTGTCAATTAATCGCAGTTAACTTCGGCGATTAATGTGTTAATTTTTATTTTTATTAGATTTTTTTTTTTTAATTCTTTTAACGTGCATTAATCGCCCTTTGTCTTGACCCTCTTTTCGTACCGTAATTAATTCCCATAATTCCCTGCGACACTATTTTAATAAGCGCAGACGTTTTGAATACGCGTTAGTAAAAGAACTATTATGAACAAAGCACTAAAAGTGAAGGACTTCTGTATGTGAAGTGTATAATATATATATTTTTTTTAACTTTCTGACAGTTCATTGGATAGAAAGACTAATGCTTGTATCTGTTAGTTCCAGTATCACAGAATGCATCTAGTCTGCAACCTGCGTGCTGTAAAGACCCATTCATATCTCAAAATACACTTTCTAGCAGTTATTCTGCTAACAAAATGACAAATGAAACCCGTCAGTTTCAACAGAGTACTTTATTTTTTTTTAAATTCAGCATCTCTGCAAGCTACATCATGTCAGTACGATACAGTGTGTCCCACTTGAAAGTAGCCCCGTATTTCAGTTAGATGTTGGCATTCAGTCCATGTACACGCTGGGAGTGACATTCCTGTATAAACCGAGTTTAGCATAACGAGGATTCTTGTACATGCCTGTGCCTGCTCCATCATGGGATCATGTATGTGTTATTTATTTGTACATTGTAATACTTACTGGGCTACTTTCAGCGGGACACCCTGTATTACCAATGCTGCTGCAAAGTGGATAACTACCAACTTTAAATTTTATTTCAATGACCACATTCATTTTTAAATATATATTTTTTAAACGACAATGAAAAACAGTTTATGAGTATAACGAATACCCTTTTTAATGGAAACTGATAAAAAAAAATAGTTTGATTTGAAATGCAGTAAGGTGAGTAATAAACTGACTCTGTGATTGAGCAGTTGGTTCAAACCAATTTAACAGCAAATGCTGGAGTTTTTCTGTATAATTTTGTGTAAATAAATATAAAAACATAGAGGGGCCAACAATATGAATCCAGAAATAAGAAAACATATTTTTATGATGGGCTGTTTTTTGGATGATGGGGATAATAATATCAGTAATAAAACAAATTTGAATGAGATGGATGCAATAATTGTATCAGTTAAATATGCGATTAAAAGCAAGATTAACTGAGATTAAAGAAAAAAATTTAATGGCGACAGACTTATTCTGTTGTTCGGCACACTGGACCTGCAGGGCGGTGCTAGTAGCCTTCATCCTAGCCTGTGAAAGGACGCTCACAGAACTCACCTGAAGAGCACCGTCGGCTGTATATATATATATATATATGTGTGTGTGTTTTATTAAATCCGTTAGGGGTGTCCAATTATTTTGACGAATGAGCATTGTGTTAGTCAGTGCAGAATAGTTGTTGTTAGTTTGTTGAATGTACGGCCATTGTGCAGTGGATACTTACAACATGGATTTTATGGATTCTCATAGTCTGAAAAATACTATACAACTTTAGTTTCTTTTTTAAAACATGGCCTGGTATGATGCACATTTTCACAGTACAAAAGACTTCAATTAAGTGATACTTGTGTCGCTGCTAGTTTAGCGTGTGTTGTGAATAAACCATGCCAGCTCGATCATAAATCCTCCAGAAACAGGGTCAGTGTCACGAAATAAGTCTGCCCCGTCACAAAACCTGGATGCCTGAGTGTCGTTTTCAACTGCATCCCTCTGTCTCTCCCTGGTCATTCAGCTGGACACCCACAATTAACATAGCAGGTAACAAACCCCCCATTACAGTGCTGAATAACAACTATTTGGATGGGGGGGGGGAGCGGGGGACATTGGTTTATTTCTTTTTTTGGGAGAGGACTTGAACTATTTTTTTTAAACAAGGTTTTCCAGAGTTCTGCCATGTATAGTGTGTGCATTTTGTTTGTCTTGCCTTCTTTAGTTTGTGCTATTTACAAAACCAAAATCATTAAAACAGTGTGGTCACCGTCCCTGTGGAACTGAGTGCCAGAAATGTATTTTAATGGTTTTCATTTTTGCCCCTGATGTCCTCCAAACCCAATTAAAAAAAACGGAAATAATGACCTAAGTTCCTACCATGCCACTGCCTGGCCTCAAGCACCAAATATATATATAATAAATGCTAAATAAATACTAAATAAATAGCTGATTTTTACTTTGTAAAATCATCTGCTGAAATGTCATCTGCCAAAGCCTAGCTGTCTTTCTTGGTCCTCCTTTATTTTCATTGTTTGACCCCTTGGGCAGAACCTTGCAGTTCACATTTAATATAGGGACAGGGCTCTGGAAAATATGGGAAACAAAAGATGTCCCCTTTGATTACACATTAGAAAAGCTGTGCTAGTCCTGTTTTCACATCTAGTGGAGTTAACTTATTAAATGTGACTGTTATGTTTAATACCCCCCAAATACAAACACTGAATGTTAGCTTTCTGCACTGAAACACACAGGATCTGATGTGCATACATATAGATTAATATCCGATTTGTGCTAGATTGGGACATTTGCATGCAGTACAGACATTGGGCTTTTGGGAGATATCCTTCTCTCTCAGGATCTAATAGCGTCTGTTAATGCTGCTCTCTCCTTTTAATCTGCATAATAAACACATAATCGGTTCAGTTATAGGTAATGGAGGGAGATGCTTGGCTGATAGAACTTACACCAGTAATGAATGTGTAATGATGGCTTTGTTCATATTGCTCATGGTTTCGACACTGGGGTCAAACTTAGCTCCATCCACAGTGGCCTCAAGGATGATAATATCTGTACTCCATACTGTGTTAACTGTGCCTAGTGTTAGCAAGAGCCTGTGCTGGCTGCAAGATGGAACTACCAGAACCTTTTGTGTGAGCAAAAGGTACAGAATGTGCATACATTAATCTCTCTATAATAAGATGCAACTTAAAAGGTGAAAGGGCAGTTGTATCCCATTAACCTTATTAGGGATCCGGTTTCATCATAGGATTCAGTTTCACCTTGTGGCAATACAGAGAGTAAGGGTTGAGCCCCATCCTAATCTTCTTTCTCAAACAGTGTGTTCTCTATTCATTCTGAAGACCTTTGCTGCAAGAAATGTTAAGAATATTAATATATTAATGCGCTGGTCCACCCCCACTGCACACCTTGCTTTTGCTTGCCCTGGCAGCAGTTTCAGCGGCAAAATCTAATGGTGCTGTTCTACTGTATGATCAAAAAGCTTTCGTGATACAGAAATAGAACCTATGTTTGTAGTTCCCTTTCATGCTGACTGAGCCACAGCAGCTCCAGGCCTGAAGCTCCCAGCACTCAGTGTTACTTTTCACCTTTTGGCACATGAGGGTCCAGCAAAGGGTTTTTATTCACACCTGTGCCTAGCTTACTATGTGCCTCCAAGTGTGGGGTGGGTGTGAATGGATACTGCTGCTGCTCACCTAAACTCTATTGCTAGTATTTTTCCCAATCATTATCTGTTGAAATTTGTTTTTTTTTTTATCATTTCCATACATTTAATAGATTCCTGTGCGAAGGAATGAGGGACAGCATGGAAACCGTTCACATGACAAAGGATGTCATAACATTGTGTACTGTGACTTCAAAATTAATTTGAAAACAGAAGTTGTCATTGTAGCGTGTAGTAGTGCCTTTTTTGCTGGAATAGTATTGCCAATACTGTGGGTAACTATTTACCATGCTTGTCAGTCATGTCTTTTAATTTAACAAACGTTTGAATGTGCTTTATTTGTCATGAGATTTGGCAGGCGAACTAAAACTGCACTTTATAAATTCAGTAAACAGCATAAGAAACAAATCCCTTATAAAATAACAGACTAAAGCATAAAATATCATATTTTATTGAGTATAACTAAGTCAGTACACGTGAACCATACATATAAAGAAAGTACAAGACAGACTATGCTCTAAATCAAAATTACTGACATCCACCATCTTGCACCAGTGTTTTGGGATTTCAAACTCAGCAGCAGTAAATGGTACCCACACGACAAATGTCTGTGTCTGTGCCTGTCTGTTTTTTGAGACCTGTAGATAGGAAAATCTCCGAAAGACTAATTGTTGGGATCTTTTGTACAAACATTGATTTTATTCCTTACTATTTGAGGATCAGAAAATAGAATCTGGTGTGCTGTCAGTAGATATGATCTTGCTGTTATAATTGCCTACAAAAAGCTTTATAACAAAATATGTTCAAGGTTAACCTATTTGGATTTAGAGAGTGCCCACAAAATACCTTTTGTTTAGCTTTAAGCGTCTCATTGGTGTGTGTTGTGTTTTTGTTGTTTTTATTGTCTGTTGAAGCTTAGGATAAGTCGCACTTTGTCATGCTTTATTTGCTCTAGCAGTTTAAGAAAAATAACACACATGGCTTTAACTGGGTTACACAATTAGAAGCAGTTTCTTATGGAAGAAAGATTGGTGAGCATACTCCACATATGAAATGTGTAATACATTGGAATGCATTAGACTTACTGTTACTTTCACTGCCTCTTTATCAAAAGGATTTCATTTTTAGTTATTATATGGTTTTTAAACTTATAGGTGTTGATACAAAATGAAGGCATAAGGCAAAAATATGTTGTCTTCTGTTGTCAACAAATTGTATCAAAAGCATTAGTTCATGTAATGTGACAATTTTGTATTTGTCTTAAAAAAAAAATATTGTTAGAAATACCCAAGAACACTAGGCTTAGTTAGGCTTATGCAAGCTTTTATCTATAAAAAAAAAAAAAAGTAAAAAAGAAAAACAAATTCCCTGCAGTCATCTGTTACATAAGTGTAGAAAGAAATCTTGCACCATATGGAGTTCCGTATTTTAAACCATTTAAACCAGCTATGCTTGCAGGAACATTACATAACTGTGATCCCCACAGCTGCCATCAAGCTTGTATAGAATGCATTTCAGAACACAATGGTAGTGATGCACTGTTCAGAGTAGAGAGTGAAAAAAAAAACTCCGACAAACACATACTTCTCTGTGCACATTCATCATAGCCAGGTGTGTCATGGTAATCCAGAGTCTGTTTATCAATTACCAGTATATCCGTCGTCTTTATATATTTCAGAAGCTCTCTTATCAGTAGTTTGCATATCTTTTGTCTAAAACCAAATGAGTCAGTGAATAAGCTGCCTTCAGGAGATGCATTTGAGAAAGTGTACTATACCTGTCAACAGTCATTTCCAGACAGTTTGTCAGCCGACACATTTATGTTTAACTGAGGGTAATCTTCAACCCAGCACGCAAGATATCTGCCAAACTGAACAGAGGTTGTTTGTGTTTTTGTTTCGTGTTGCTATACAGTATATCCTCTGACGTCATTTCTTTTAGAAAAAATGGATAACGAGTTCTGGGGAAATGGATCTGTCAACATAGCTATTTGGCACAGTTGCATACTTACCTTAATGGGGACTGAAGTAAAGGTTTATAATCTGTTTTAACACCCCTTCTAACTCACAGAGAGACCAGTAACTAAATGAATCCTGAGTTTAGAAACTATGCTTGTGTAGGCTGCCCTTTAATATTAATGGTGCATAGTGGCAAGGAAGTAAGGTTTTGGAGGCTGCCTCAAGACAAAGGAATAGATTTGTGTATTTTTTCAGTTCTCCAGGACTGGTGGTGTGACCTGCTACCAATTTCACTTCACTATTGTTACTGTTACTTCTCCAAAGCCTTGTTAGCATTATAAGAGAAATAATCTGATTGAACATTGCACCTACTGTAAATTTTATGCCTTCAAAGCCCACAAAAAGTTAGTTTTTCAAAAACAAATAGGTGGGGAGAAGCTATATATTCAACATTCTGTAAACTCTGGCTTTTAAAGCATAAGAGAACAATTTTTTTTATTTAAAAGGGACAGAAAAGGGGACTTCTATGTGCCAGGCCCTCTTTAATATTTGATGTCACTTTTATTATTTATTTATTTTTCTCCAGGAGAAAAACTTGGACTGGTTCCCTCGGATGTGTGCCATGTCCCTTGTTAGCAATGAAGGTGACAGTGAGCAGAACGAGATCCGAATGCTGCAGGAGAAGCTGGACAGCACTGAGTCACTGGTCACACAGCTGTCCGGTCAGCTTTCTGAACTCAAAGAACAGGTACACCTCCCGTCTCCTACTGAGTGACGAACCAAATTACCTAAACAGGGAGTCAAATGAATCATCACTCTTTTTGTATGCTGCAGAGGTACAGAGCAGGTGGTTACTGAATAGCAATCCAGAGATGTTAATGGATTGGTAGGCAACACACACACACACACACACACACACACACACACACACACACCTCTGTATTGTAACCATTCCCAGGGACACATACCCTCTGTCAGTACATTAGCATGCAACAGAGGGGCACGCTGCCAAAAAGGGGCCATTCTAAGCCCTCAGTGAACTTCAGTCCACATCACAAATCTACCTTAGATAGAAATGTCATGTCCGGTCTACATTGTGGGTGTTGAAGACCCCAATCTGCAAGCTCAGTTTCATTCTCTTAGGCTACGTGCACACACAGGCTAAATGTGGTTGTGAAAAATGTATTTTTGATTTTGCAACTTAAATGAAAAAATATGGGACAATTTGTATCCCCAAACGCCACAGTGCGACTGCAAGTCGTTCCCACCAGCCTTCTGGTCGGAAGATCACCCAAATGTTTCTATCTACCGTCATGGTACTGGAGATCGTCACCACTGTACTTAGCAGTGCAGAAAAAGCAAAACGGTGTCTCCGCTGGTTTTGCAGAAAAGAGCAGAGCTGTGCTTGACGAGCTCTCGATCGATTACATACAGTCCTTCCAAAAGCATAAACAAAAACACGGCCTCCATGTTGTCACACAAAACCTCACCATCGGTATGTAATGATGGCCCGAGTTCTGTGGTTTGTTTAAGCAGGGAGTCACTCACTTCAGTAATGAAAGGTGTGTGTGTGTACAACAAACAACCGCAGAGTGCCGTTTGAAGTACGGTTGTGGAGCCAACCGCAGAGTATGTGTACGTAGCCATAATTGAGTCAGAGAAGGGTTATAAGAATAATTAAAAGAAGACCACACTTTTCAGTAAAGATCTATAAAGAATTTCCCCTCTTAGTTTTGCAAGCTTTCATGAACCCCCGCTGCCATCCAGGCTCAAACTGACTAAACTGAGACACCCAAACTAACTTGACTTGTGACCAGACCCAGATTCACTCCCATGCCTCCATAGAATAATAGCTTAAAAAGCTAGCCATCTGTGCAACCTGGAACCTAAGAAGTACTGTATAATCATAGTCATGTATTCTAAAAATAGGTATTTGCACCAGTGCTCAAAGTTATACAAGTTGCTTAAATACTGTAGCTTTGAAGGCCATGTTTTAACAATGTATTGACAGTAGCATTCTTACAAAAGCCCAATAACCTCTACAATCAAGGGGATTGTAGATGTTATTGGGCAGCAGTGTGGAGTAGTGGTTAGGGCTCTGGACTCTTGACCAGAGGGTCGTGGGTTCAATCCCAGGTGGGGGACACTGCTGCTGTACCCTTGAGCAAGGTACTTTACCTAGATTGCTCCAGTAAAAACCCAACTGTATAAATGGGTAATTGTATGTAAAAATAATGTGATATCTTGTAACAATTGTAAGTCGCCCTGGATAAGGACGTCTGCTAAGAAATAAGAAATAAATAATAATACTGTAGCTATGATGAGGGTTAACACCGTTGTAAGAAATCCAGTTACATTTCCCTACTCCTCTCCAGATGACCGAACAAAGGAAGAACAAGCAGAGGTTGGGCTTTCTTGGATCAAACACACCTCATGTGAATCATCATATGTCATCACACTAACCATGGGGAAGCAGGACTACAGCAGAGGGTCATCAGTTCCACTGAGAAAGAAAACAGCAATTTGAAGAAGAAAAAAAAACAGACTTGGGCGAGACATTTTCTTTTAAGAACTGGAACTGGGTTAAAGTGATTTTTCTGGGTCAACTGGACTAGCCTGTAACTAGGAGAATAATGCAGTTGGGCTATAGCCATATAGTATACATGTTTTGTATTTTTTCTTGTAATGTTTTTGTATTTTTAATGAGTAAAGGCAATTCAATTATCTCAAAGTAATCTACCATAGACCAAGAAACTATTTTAATAATAGCAGAACCAATGCTGTAAACATACTGGAGATGAATTTAGGGTTAAAAAGGCTTCTTGATTAGTTTTTTTGTGGCCTTGTTAGTCACTGATTGGCATCATCTATATACCTGACTTTAACCAGTCTCAGCCAAGCTGATTTGAGTGGGTATCTGGTGAATACATATGCCAGCTGCTGAACTGCACTCAGTGCTCTGACCACTGAGTTTTAGGGACTCCAGTGTTCTTTTTTGATGCCTTTGTTAGTAAAAAAAAAAAAAAAAAAAAATGAAAAGCCTTTTGCCCTTCATACAATGACTACTTTTGTCTGTATGATTTAGTTTAAGGACCAACATGTTTGAGTATATATGCACACCGTCTTAAACTTGATAGTTCCTTATCTTTCTTTTTAATGGTTTTAAAATGCAGATTAGGAATTTTAAATGCACATTGGGGGGAGTTTGCAAAGTTCATGTTAAGAATTATTATTATTATTATTTTTTTTTTGTATTGTGCAATTACTTTAACTGTGAGTTAACTATGTTGTATGGGAATCAACTGCAAATAAGTCCAAGTTCTTGGAGATTCTGGGCCTGATTTTCTAGTGGGGGAAAAAAAAACACTGATATATTGCATATTTCTGAAAGGAGCAATTACATTATTATTCCGAGTTGTTTATTATCTGTTTTATAATATTTTAATTGTGATATTTATTTTAAACAAAATGGGGGCAAACATCAAAATAGAACTTTAAGCGCCTTGAGCACCACTCCTGCATTTTAACAGCCGACTGATTCAGGATTGAACTGCCTCTATAAAATAGGCTAGAACGTGAAACCACATCAAATGTGTTACTCAGTTACTTGTCTGATGGCTGAGCATTTGAGTTTACCTTTACAGAGGCATAGGTTTAAAAAAAAACTGCCTAACCAGCAGCAGCATCACGGTTCATGTAACATGCTTTACCCTGCCCCAGGTTCACACCCTCAGTGGTTCTGTGGTCTTCCAGAAATCTAATAGGCAATACATCTACAGTATGTTTCCCATACAGTGTATCCATGCACCTTTATGTACATTTGGAGCCAATGGTCCACAAAGGAGAAACATGTATTATGTCTTAATATACTGATTACTGTATTATGTGCCTTTGTAAAAGTATTTGTAAATAAAGACAAATTCAGATGATCCAGGTAGATTTTAGTTGAAGAGAAAAGGATACAGAATAAAACTTTTCTGGAATTTGGACTAGACCATTAAAAAAAATGATCACTCATAATATCTTCAGCCTCATCATATTGCTGCCAGTATCCAACACTCTTTTTCTTTTTAACTACAACAGGTTGCGTCTCTTTGGATACAGTATGTGGAATCAGTCTAAAGGGATTTTTTTTTTTTAATTTATATTTAAATGTAGGTTCTATACCTTCTGATACTGGCATCTCATTTCAAGGGGAGGCTATAGCTGGGCTGTATATCGCTGGGCTGCATCTTTCTCAAGATAATTCTCAAATTCTGTTTTATCACCTCCTTTTGAGGCTACCTCGCTTTCTTGAGTGGTTTAATATTAGAACTGGAACTAGTTTACATTAACCAGAAATGCAAATGAGCACAATGTAAACAAATGTACCAACAGATGAACATTATTGTTTTGAGCAGTTTGGGGCTAGCCTGTCATCCATATTGTTCCGGGGGTACTGATTAGGTAATTACTTGAATAGTTTTCAGGGGAGGAGGTTTGAAAGTTGAGAGTGAAGATAGTTTTGACCTTGTGCAGGGGCAGACACATTGAAATACTCAGATTGTATTAAGGGAGTCTGTGTTAAAAAAAAAAAAAAAAAAAACAGGTCTGTTTTTTTTAATATAAAGAAAGGATATATTTGTGGAAAATGAATGAGTGCTTGTAATAATATGTTGTTTATGAAACACAATGTATGCCATTTCGGTTATTAAAACCTGTGGATTCTTTGCTCCATTTTGTTATCAGTTCAACAAGGGATAGCCTATAGGCGTGCTTCGGAGGGGGGAGAGAGCCGGGGATCCACCCTGTTCCCCCCGTCAATCATCTCTTATTTCCTATTTAAATTCTGAACCACACACAGCTCGGACCCGGTAGCGTTTACAGCAACTCCGCAAAGCCGGCAGCTTCGTCGGTCCAAGCGGCCCTGCTCGCAACTCCTTTACAACTCCAGTATAAAGATTGGACCATCTCCAAACTGCTCAATACCCTATATAAAAAAGCATCGTCATTCCATCCGGTCTGGACAGGCTCGCTCTTTTTAAATGTTATTGCAAAGCCATTTCAAAGGAACCTATCATTCCTCCCAGCCTGTCTGCCTCCGCTCAGCCTGTTCACAGTCCCACGGTATTCAATCCTCCCTCCCTCGCTCCCACCCCTGCTTCAAGAGTAGCCGCTCAGCAGACATCTACTGTCTCACAACCAAGCGCCGATATTTGCCAGGAATTTTTCAACAACATGAGAATTCTGATGCAACTAGTAGTAGACGGCATCACCTCCATTAATACCAGGTTGATGATATCGATAACCGCGTCCGTCTACTATCATAACAGCAGCCATTCCTTCATCTTCGACCACTGCAGCTTTAGCCCCACCTCCCCCCCGAGCTTCTAGCCTCAGTCCCTACAGTGGATCTTCCGGTATACAACCTGGCTTCTGCATTAGCGGCCGGCTCTCAAGCCTCCACTTCCATTCACCGTCATTCTCTTTCTACCCAGATTCGCCGCAATATCATAGATGGTGAAGATCTTAATCTGGTCTCCATTGTTATTGCTACTGTCAAATTCATGGATCACTGCATCATCGACTGCTATCAGTCGCTCTAAAATCACGTGACCCACATTTACTAAAAAATCTCACATTGGGTGAATTTGTGACGGCATTTTCAGAATTTAGAGATGTTATGTGCTCTTCCTACCCTCAATGTTGCCAGGAACTCGATCAATATACACTATGCAATACATTGTTGAGCTTTCAGATATGTAGGAACAATGTTCTTTGAATATCGTAAAGTATTTTCTGCCAAAGCTGCCTCCATTTTAGCTACAGATAACCACATCGTTGTCTTGTCCAGCTCTGACCCTGATCTTTTTAACATGATCTTTAAATCTTTACTTCTAAAGCAATTAATTCTTCAGCTCCCCCCGATCGCTCTACAGTCAAAGATCGATATGGGCATTCCATCTCTTTTTCTGGACCTAGACAAATATGCAACAATTCCAATAATGACGCCTGCCTATCAAAAACATGTTCAACACTGCTCACAGTATTCTCCCCAATCAATGTACCTGTGCTGGCTCAAGCCCAAAGTACCCACCCAGATCAACAGTTCATCTCCTATCTGACCGACGGCTTGACTAACAGTTTTCATACCGGTGTTTTCACGCTGCCAGCTCAACCTTTCATCTCGAATAACCTCCGTTCTGCCATCAACTAACCCTCCATCGTCAGTTCGCTAATCCAAGCAGAAGTGGGTAAAGGCTTTATGGTCGGTCCTTTTTCTGCCCCCCCCTTTTGTTAACTATCGAATCAACCCTATCGGCATCGCTACTCAAAAGGTTTCAGGCAAGAAGAGATTGATTATTGATTTTTCTGCTCTCCGTGACAAGTCAACAAGCAGTATCAATGTACTTACGCCTCACCACCAGTTTTCTCTCTGTTATATTACAATTTCAGACGCCATTAAATGCATTAAGATAGCTGGCCGAGGCTCTTGGCTAGCCAAAGCCGATATCTCAGATGCTTTTAAAGTAATGCCCATCCATCCTTCTCTGTCACCTGTTCGGGATCAGCTGGCAAAACAACTTCTACTTCGCAGCACAACTCACCTTCGGCTGCCGCAGTAGCTCAAAGATTTTCCACTCTCTCTCCGAGGCTCTCTGATGGCTACTGCTTAACTCTCGCCGTGTCCCATTTATTCTGCATCTCCTCAACGACTTCCTGCTAATATCTCCTCCCTCAGACCCTTCAGCTCAAACAATTTCCAAACTAAATCCTTATTTTCATCAATCGGTGTCCCGCTTTCTGAGGATAAAATCATCGGTCCAGTCAACTCCATTGAATTCTTCGGCATTACACTGACACTATGAAATTTGAAGCTCGTATTCCTCCATCCAAACTAGATCACATTCGCCTCCTAATCAACACTTTTCAAGTTTCTTCCTCCATCACGAAACGGGACCTTCTATCCCTGCTCGGCCACTTCAACTACGCCATCCACATCATTCCACAGGGCAGGTCTTTCATATCCCGTCTCCTGCAGCTATTAACCACAGCAAAACATCTTGGCTCCCACATCAATATAACAGCTGAAGAAAGAAAAGATGTAGAAATGTGGGCTACTTTAATAAGTCACTGGAGCGGGCTGTCTTTATTTTACGAAGACCTGATTTCAGCTCCTCACGATTTGACTCTCTTCACCGACATTATTAGGATTCGGAAGCTACCTGGGGACTGAATGGTTTTCCAGTGAATGGCCCCCGGAAATTCAGAATCTGTCTCCCCTCCTTAAAGCTACAGCTCTCCTGGAACTATACCCTTTCGTCGCAGCCGCTCAAATCTGGGGCCACCAATGGTTATGAAAATCCATCATGTTCTTTTAGCGACAATAAATCTACAGTCCATATCATCAATAAAGGAAGATCTTCCTCCGCCCTCATTATGCAGTTTCTACGTCGCCTTATTTGGATCTCGGTGTCATTTAACTTCTTCATTCAAGCCCGCTACGCCCCTGGTTCATACAATAATGTGGCCAATGCTCTTTCTCGCCTACAGGTCGCCAGATTTCGACAGTTGGTCCCCGCAGCAGCTCCAGCACCTATCCAAGTTCTGCAGTACCAGCTCCTGGTGTTCCCATGAGCTCTACAGTCGGCCAAAGATTACATGTCTGCTGGTCTAGCCCCATTAACAAGATCTTATTCTACAGGCTGGTCTTTCTCCTCTTTCTGTTCAAAAAAACACATTCAGCCAATTCCATTCAATCAAAACTGGATCCTAGCCTTTATCGTCCATGCACGAGACATTTTACATCTCTCAGCCTCCACAATCAAATCCTGTATCTCCAGAATCCAGTTCTACTACCGTCTCATGTCAGTATCTTCTACGATTCTTCTGGCCATTTCAGCAGTCCGCCTGACGCTCTGCGGCATATCCAAGAGTTCCACTCCTACTTCCCCACCCCGACTTCCCATTTCTTCAGATATTCTCTCTCGCATGTCCATCTTGCGAAAAGGCTGCTTTAACCCCTTTGACGTTCTCCTCATGGAATATACAGTCCCATCTCTTTCCAGCTTCCTTTCTCTCAGCATCCATTCTAGCGACATAGCCATAGTTCCAGATTCCCATTTCCTAATCATGCTCTGCATCTCTAAGACAGACCAGCTCCATCAGGGTCAATTCATTCAACTCTCAAAGATTAATTCTTCACTATGCCCCTTCACCTCCATGTCCAGATACATCCTCAGCAAGAAGCCTTCCCTCAGGACAGATCCTCTATTGATCAGCTCATCCCCTGCAGTAGTTACAAGACATTGTTTTTCAACTCACATTGCCACCCTCATCTCCAATGCAGGCCTCCTCATTTCTTCACACCTCACCCCTTCAGAATTGGCGCAGCCACCTCAGCAGCAAAAGCCAATATTAACCACTTCAACACCATGACATGCGCACATACATCAATTGAAAACCCACTTACAGTACCATGCCGTACCTGCGTACGTCAAGTTTCCCATTCTATTCTATAATCGGTTTCTCAGTCTAGTTTAGCGAAAACTAAACATGGGAACGTATGTGGTCTTTCTATAATGAGCAACAGGAGTGAAGTTGGTTTGGAGGATTTTGACACCAGCGATAGTGATGCAGCCATCCGCGCCTCCACTGAGGAGGGGTTCTCACTGTGCGAGTCAGAGGGGGCCCCCGGCCACACTCTATTCTTTAGCAGCTCCTGCTCTTGCTCCAACTAAGACTGGGCTCTGTCTCCAGCTCCCTCTTCTGCCACTCTTTCTCTAGGTCCTTCAGCACAAGAACCTGTTCCCCCTACGCGACTGCTGCTCCGCAGAGCCTGTCGTGGGCTCAGCGAGTCAATCTTATGTTTTCAGATTCCTGGGGTTACTGTACAGCCGGCCTTCGAGGCCACTCTCTCTTCTGGCCAAGAGGGCTCCTGCCAGTCAGGAATCTCTTTATCCTTTATACTGCATTCTTTATTCTCACTTCTCAAACTACCTCTCCAACTAATGACCTTTCACTCCAGGTGCCGTTCCCCCAGCCCCCCCCCCCCCCGAATTACATTTTCTGTTAAACATGTTTAAAAAAAAAAAAAAAAACTTGTCATTTGCTGGAAAGAATATATTTCTTGTTGAAGTCTGCTTATTTAAAATTCTCACAGTGTCATGTGTAATGCAACTATATGTGCTCCTGGTTGAACATCACTGAGTTGTTGATTTTCCCACCAACTGTCCCTCATTCCGATCTATGGGAACAAAGTCTTTGGCACATGCTGCAGTGACAGGAATGTACGCTATTTACAGGAAGCAAGTTGAAAATGTCTGTGAATGTAAAAATTGAAAAATAAAGAAGTAGTAGGGTGAGTCAATACAAATTCAGTAGATTAAAATTACATGTGTCACCAAAGAAACGCAGTAAAAAAGTAAAGTCTGAAACTCTGGGCTGCTGATTGTCTTAAAACCTTTAAAGTGCTTGCAGTTTAAAATCTATAAATATATGTATTTCAAATGCAATGGCCATGATTTCTTATTTTGTATGGGCTCCCTATCTGTTCAAGGCAGTTTTTTTCTCATCAGACTACAACTTAGTTAGAGATTGTTATGTTTTTGTGTTCAGTCACAGGAAGGCCTAATGATAAGGTAAAATGTGGTTCTTATTCCCTCTGATTACTATCTGTTGCTGTATCTCAGGACTTGATTTGTAAACTGTTTCATTACTTTAGGGGAAGGGCAGTTTGTTTGGGTTTCTGACATAAACATACCGTATCCTGGCAATGCGTTGTTGTGTATATGAACAGACTTACATAATGCTCATCTTCACAACATGTTCATCACATGAGTGTGCTGAAGCCCTATGTTTTCCCTTTGTGAAAATCATGAGCCTAAAAGTTGTTTGTTTTTGTTTTGTTTTTTTATAAAAACTTTCTAATATTAACCTGCGTGTAACTCAAAAACTATTTTAAGTAAAACTTTCAACCCCAAAAGTGATATATGTGTTGGTACATGAAAACACGTGATCTCGAAGCATCTTGTTTTCACTTAATTCACTTGCACTTCCTCCTTATCTGTATTTTATACAAATTATGTATGTATGTATGTATATATATATATATATATATATATATATATATATATATATATATATATATATATATATATATATATATATATATCATTATTATTATTATTTTACACTAGGCTTATGTTAGCACTGCATTGACTAAAACAAAACAACAATCCTGGCACGGTTGTATGAATCTTCTTATTCCTTTTCACCCACATAGAAAGATCAAGTCATGGGATAAACAGTGCTGTCTCATATTGGACTGCTACTCAGAAAACTATAACAAAACATACAATGGCCAGGCCTCGTGGGGGAATGAGGTACAAACCTGTTTTTCCTTTTGAAATAAAAAATATTATGGATAATAAAAAAACTACCTTCATAAGTCTTCAGTGTGGTGCTTTGTAAAAGGCCCTGCAGATTATACATCCTTTCCCAGACCTTACTGTTTTATACAATACGTGTTCGGTTGATCATTTTAGATGATGAGACGGAATTACAGAAAAGAAGGCTTTGATGCTGTTTTATCTCTTCGTTCTTGGGTGGACCACACTGCATCTCTAAAATAAAATGTAACAATCCAGACTGGAGGGTTTAGCTCATTATAATCAGTAATGGATAGCCTTATTTCACAGAACGATACCCCTCTTAAACTTCATATAAATGGACATGATTCTGCAATATATGTGTAGGTACTACTGTAGAATATCGTATATACTTAAAACAATAACCGCGTCCTATTATAATGTATAACCCCGTTTTCAATATCGCGGATTTACACATTATAACAAGCCAAAAATAGACTACACTCCATACTGTTTAAAGTTCATAAATTGAGTTTGTTCAACATGAGTGAATGATTCAATACTGGGAATTCCGTCTTAGAAAGATGGTACTTATTAAGCATGCAATCAAAATATGTTTGAGACACATTTAATAGCACATTAAAAGCATTACAAGGACTAAGGTTTTAAACAACAATTTGCCAGTCTACTGCCAGTCAGATCCCAAAGTAACTAGCAGGAGGTACAGTATGCCACACACCACACACAGTGTCACGTTCCAAGTTTTTATTCGGTGCACAAATCTTTTTTTCAAAAGTGAAATAATATAAAACCCTATCACCAGCTGTGACGGAAATAGAATGGTCTTTGGTGGTAAATCTCACTCCCGACCTGTGAGGGCGCTAAATAACGGGAACAGAGTACCCTGGACTGTTTGGCCTGACACTTCATTCCCAGGGTTAAAAGGAAGTCGGTCATCTAGAAAGGTGGCGGAGCTTCAGTGCACTAACTCATCGACCCGGAAGGGAAATTATGTGGCAGCCGCGGATTGGAGGAGCGACTGCAATCGTTTACCAAGGGGTCATGTGTGATGGTACAAATAGGAGACGAAGCGATGTAATCTGTTTCTTCATTTTGGTTAGAGAACAACCTGGAAGGACCTGTGATTTGTCTGTGAAAATCGTATTGGGCGTGTTTGTTTTGTTTGTCTCTAATTGTTGCTTGTTATTGTCGCCTAGGGCCAGCACGAACCCAGACATCACTACATCTGTGTCACGATAATAATTGTATTAGCACCACGAGCACTGCAGCACACACCCAGGAATGGTGACCGTGTTTCTATGTGTGTGTAACTGGACTGTGTTTATTATTTGGGACTGTAAACCCTTTATTTTGAACAGTGCAATACACATTGGTGTGTATTTCCTGGGATTATTGTTTGAGGTCATCAGACCTGGATTACAACATTTAACCCTTTGCGGTCCATTGTCGGACTAGGTCCGACATTGCAATTATTCCTCACAGGTCCTTTGTCAGACTGGGTCTGACATCATTATAGCAACGCAATAAACGGGTGTCTAGTCGTTTTTTCTCTGGAAAAAGCCGAGAAAACCATTCAATTGCCGAGTGGGAGCGACAGGAGCCGAGACAAGTCGGAAAAAAAAAGGCGTATCTCATGATTAGTCATACATGGTATCAGGTATCAGATAACGGGGGCGGTCTGAAGTAAACAAGTTGGCTGACTGAATCAGCGCACAGAAAACACAGACATTTGCAGAGCTTTCTTGAGATGTTATAGTAATAAAATAATGACTTGGATCGCATTATTGAGGAGTTTGGTGATAAAACGAGTGATCCGGAGATGATCGATCGGTATGTACGACTATTATTTATTTCTTACATAGGTGAACGCTATAGCTAACGAAAGGGTGGGGCGGGGCTGGAGATGCCTAGTGAGTGCTTTGTTGATATGCAGGGCCATTTAAACCCGTTTGACTGAAAAAAAAATACTTTTAAACAGCGCGTCTAAAATTAACTGCGCGTGTGAAAATTAATTAGACCTGGCATGCCTGACGCGCAATTAATAAATGGACCGCAAAGGGTTAAAGCCTTTCTAATTGGATTATCACTGTCATGTCTCCTGATTAAGCACTGCATCACTTCTGCACCTGTACACCGTTAACCACTTTGCCATCCATGGTGT
Source organism: Acipenser ruthenus (assembly GCF_902713425.1). Taxonomy (NCBI): domain Eukaryota; kingdom Metazoa; phylum Chordata; class Actinopteri; order Acipenseriformes; family Acipenseridae; genus Acipenser; species Acipenser ruthenus. The sequence continues at coordinate 45,147,403 of NC_081195.1, forward strand.
CAGACAGACGGATTATGGACCTGGTGAAGCTGGCCATCCTCCGTCACCTTAACATCACCCAGCAGAGACGCACTGGATATGGTTCAGGGAGTACCAAAGGTCCCTGGATACACGCCCCAGGGTGGTCGCTCGAAGGTTGTGTTGTGGTACACTGGCTAACCCCCGACAAGAAGACCAATCTGCAAATGGGGGAGGCGATTGTAGTGGAGCAGTTTGCCATGTGGTCGGCGCCACAACTACTGGAAGATGTCGTGAAACTGGCCGAGGACTTGGAAGACTCCCTGGTTTCCGCCTGGACAGGAATACTCGGCACTCTCTCCCACCGGAGCATTATCTCCTCTCTCTCTCCCACCACCACCACCACCACCAGCACCAGCACCGCCACCGGGATCCAGACCTCCGAGACCGCCAACCCCAGTGGGCCACCTTGCCTCCCCATCATGGAGACCAAGGTGCTGCCCCTGCCCCGTTGCCATAACAGCAACTGGACAGATATCTAACCAGTGTGCCCTCTGTCCCTCCAACTTGTTTTAGGTGCAACCAACTAGGACACCAGGTCATGCCCCACTGCAATGGAGTGTGACATGGCGGCGTGTAATTGGGCACCTGAAATAGGTAAGCGAGGGGAAAATGGTCAGGAGGGGCCTTGTATTGTTAGTGTGGTTTAGGGAATGTGAGCAACCATGCATTAGTGTACAGGGTGTGAGCAGACCTCAATTAGGACAGCTCTCCTAGGCGGTGTGTCATGGAAGCCACAAGGTCAGGTGGCTATCTCCTGTATCCATGGAGACACAATGACATACCCCACCATAAAAGCATATTTATCCGTAGGACCAATAAAACGTCACCTAGTAGTGGGGGTGGCGGAAAGGCTACCACACCCGGTTATTCTGGGTCGAGACTGGCCAAACTATAAAAAAATTAATGGCAGTCTCGACCGCACACGTAATTGTGGCAGAAAAGAAAGGGAAATAATTGATGTTTTTCCCATTCAAACTGAAATGTTTTCTCCCCTTTTTTTTCCTAGAAAAACAAATAAAGAGAGACAGATAAGAAAATGGGAGGGAGCATTAATGAGACGAGGCTGGGGTTTGGTGGCAGACTGCGACAAGAGTAACAAATGCCAGTCAAAAGGGGTTGGAACGCAGTGGGACCGAGAGGGCGAGGTTACTGGGCCATCTAGGGCAGATGCTACTCCCGCCCCTCTCAATATACCGGACATGTGGCACTCAAGCGCGGACATAGTGACCCGTCACTAGTGCACGCTTGGGCACAGGTCCGGTCTATTGAAGGTAAGGATTCCCCCCAGTGGATTCCCCCATTGCATCCTTGGTCAAGGCTCCGCCGGTGGGGGGGATTGCCTAAAAAACCCTGTGTGCCTGAACCCGCAGTGCAGGGTCACGGAGACGCACCTGAAGCAGGCTTATGCAGCAGAGACACAGGTGACCCGCCTAGCAAACACAGTGGGTATCCTGACCGCCTATATGGATGGCAAACTACGGGAAGCCCCACTTCCTGAGCCTGTGGCTTCCAAGGTGACAAAGAGCAATGATGAGCTGCAGAGAATTAAATACTACCTAGATTGCTACCTTCCTTTCTGTGCATTTCTAACCGCTCTATGGGACCCAATAACAAACTTTGTCTCCATGACAGGTTTTTTTTTTTTTTTTTTAAACGGAGCCATATTTAGTTACCTTCTGGGCAGACTGTCAGACAGAGTAGTATCTAGTCTGGTCAGGAATAGAACAAGTGAAATCCCCACTCACCAGTCTGAAAATAACTTCACGCGGATGACACTAACACATCTCAATTTTATTATCCCTGTAACAGGGCTTTTAAAATGTAAAAAGAGATGTCTATATGTATTTTTGTATAAATACTGTATCTAGTATCTGTGGATCTGTACCTATATGTACTTCAGACTGTCTTTGGGGTTTAAATCACACGAAAAACTTTGCATTGCATGAAAAATCAGACTCTGTAAAGCCAGCCATGTAGTATTTAGTTTTTGCATTCAAACACTCAATCTTAAAATCTTCAGTAATGCTGAACTGTAGTAACAATGGTGTTTTGTTGTTTTGCAGGTTGTCTACTTCAACTGTCTACCCTACAAAACCAGGTTGCATGTGTGTAAACTGGTTGTTTCAACCCTTTATATATACAAATAAAAGACAAAAACTCAATGTTGTTGCTTTGCCATATTCTGAAGGCAGCTGATGTTATTTTTTTTATTTTATTTTTTTTTAATACATACAAAACAGGTAAACATGGTATTTAAAATATAGCATTCAAGCTGGAATACAAAAAAATTATGCTGCGGACAAGAGATGTTAGGCTTTATGTTAAACATCCAATAGAAAATGGAACACACATTGATTTAAAAGTGTTTCATTAAAATGCCCTTATAAAATGTAACCTTTTTGTATGACTACCATCTGGCTGTCATTGGTAATTCACTGGCATGTTGATCTGTAGCTTAAAGCTACAAAATAAACTGCAGACCACTTACGGAACATTGAAGGCTTCTGCTCAACTCTGAAAGTGATTTATTTAGTTGTCCCTCTGAGTTCCCCTTTCTCTCCCCTTGTTTTGTAGAATATATATATATATATATATATATCTTTTTTTTTTTTTTTAACAGAACTATCCAAGTACACCAGCAGCAAAAATTTAAGAGCAGATACTAAAGATTATTTTGTCTTTTATCATTTGTACATGATTTTGTTGCTGTGTATATGTTTGTCCGTATTTACATATTTAATCATCTATATTTGTAGTCGGCAATTCAGCCTGCAAACTCTTCCGTTATGCAGGCCCTCGTGATGTTTTGGGACTGGGCCCAAGTTTCCGCCTACAGTGAGCTGAGTTTGAGCAAGGCGCAAATGGTGATCATGTGAAGGCACATTCTGGGGAGGTGGAAGCAGATCATAAACAGTGACTGTCTACACACTCTTCTTATTCCCCCCTTTCTCCTACTAAATGTTTCAACATAGTTCTAGAAGCTTGTAATCAATCAGCACCAGTGACAGAGGGAGGTGCAGCAGGGGCAAACTTACAGAATAAGAACAGAATTGGGTTAAGTCCACAGATCAGAATTGTTCAAACATGAATACAGAACTTGTGTCTGTATAGAAATATTGTTTAACAGGTCATCACTGTAAATCAGCAATTCTGCTGATGCCGATCTGACACAATTTTGAGCCTTACCTGAAGTACAACATTTAAAGGTTCAGAATCCAAAACTGTTTTATCTTCAGGTCTATGTGGATCTCAGAGTAATGCTATGGGTAATGTAAACAAACAAAACAAAAATAAAAAAGCGGTTCCTGATGGATATGATAGGATGCAGTAAACACCAATGAATCTTATTTTAGTTTAAAATTTGAAAAGACTGTGGGACTCTGCAGCGTTAAATAAATAATAACCTAAATCTTCTCTTAGCACCCCAAGGCTATACATTATGAATAATATGAAAAGTATAGGGCTTAATACTAATGCCAGTGCTATTTTTGTATGCAATCGGGGTACCTGTTTTATTCCCCATAACCACTGTTCCAAAAATATACTTAAAATATACTTAAATAAATAAAGTCAATATTTGCACCACTGAAATAAGCAGAGACCCCTGCCCATAAATACATCACTCTGAGGGTCATAAGCAGACTACAGTAAAACAGTGGGTTGTTTGTAAGCCATCTTATTTCACTGGTATTCAATTCTTAATGTTTCAACTCAAACATCTTGAAGTCTTAATGAAAACTACATACAAATCTATGAATAACACACTTCATGTATAATGCCAATGGTGTGTGCACAAATTGGTTTTCTTGCCATGAAGAATTGTAGACGTCTAAGGTCACACTGAAGTTAATGTGGGAACACAGGCAGTAATATTTTTTGATATGAAAGATTCCAGCTCTTTCTCTCTGGCTCAGTGAGAACCCACTTTTATTAACAAGACATTTTACTTAAAGGACAATCAGCAATTTTCAAACCAATAATTAGGCAGCTGTAGAGGCCCGATCATTTTCTAAGAAATGTTTTCAAATAATGATGGGCTTCTAGTATTATCTAAACAGTTTGGACTTTTCTCTTACTCCATAGTAGATTTTTAGTTTGGACATAAACAAAGAACTGCTCTCTGCTTGGGTTATATTTAACAATACTGTATAAGGCTTCATTGAATTTCTTCTCGCCTGAGGAAATCACTCTCACAAAGGACTGTGTTTTTCCTTCATCCACTATACCAAAAAGAACATATGAAAATAATTTTCTATTTTCACTTCACTTATTGTTTTACATAAGTTAACTTGATGTAATTTCACATACTTGTTTCAGCAGCCTTATTCAGAATTTTGTAGTGATTATGTTTTCGATTATGGTTCCAAAGGTGTTAGGGCCACTGATTTGTATATTCTCTGATTTCATCCAAACCCTAAGTGGAGGGTTGTTTACGTGATTTTAACCAATGCCACCGATACTGCACCTTATCTATTTTTACCTCTCTGGCTGTGTTGAATGTAGACAGCTGTAGCCCTGGACTTTCCCTCACAGCCCTGCCAATGCACCTTTGCCCTGGGTAGTTTGTCTCCATGCTCTGCTAAACAAAGACTGCCTACTGTGCCAGACTATGCATATTGAAGTCCTATATCATCTGTACTATTCTCCACCATGAACTCGTGCATTTTACTAAAGACTTCAGCCAGGATTCAATTCAGTCCTTCAGAAGGAAAAAAAAAGCTATCAGAATAGTATGAATTCATGTGCTGCAATACATTCAGTGATTTTTAAATGTCTGAATTTCAAACAAGAAAATCGGATACAAATCAATTATAAAAAAAGAAGATAAATGATCATGAAAGAGTGCAGATCCACTGTGCAAATAGACTAGGCCATTGTCATACACTGCCCCCAAAATAATTTGGTTACAGTATTTTAAATATTAATAAAACTAAAGAAAGGTGTTTGTCCAGTAGACAAAGATTGTAATACATTTTACAATGTTGACATGTTGTCTACTGGACTAAGAGTTTTTCTTTATTCTTATGATTTTGGTGTTTAACCTAGAATATTATTTGTAAATTCTACTATTTGATTTAAGAAAGCAGGATCTTCCTGTTATATATGGTCACTACACTAATATACGCTAATATATCTGGCACAGGATTTTTTTCCAAAAGATAAATATAGAAAATAAGTTTTTAGGCCTATTGTTAAATTTGTTAATGTAGTAACTGGTATTTTAAAAACTTATGAGCAAAGAGCAGTTAGTTTAATACCAACATTTTTGCATAATTGGTCTACCTGTACGTTAAAAGCTGCTGGTAGTGTTACTCATCTGCTGTTGCCCTCGACTGCACTTTTGAACTACTTCTAATGAAAATATTGATAGCTGCCAAAGGCTCTTGTGTGTATAACTTGCATGACTCACAAGGTGTGTAGTTGGCAAAGATTATTTGGTATGTTGTTGCTGATCCTCTGAAATTGTACTTTTTTTGGGTCCCTGCAGTCATTAGATTCTTCATCTTGGGCTTGTTTGTGGAGTCATCGGAAGGTGTCTTTACTTGTTGATCAGTAAGCCACAGATAATTTGATGTTATCTTGCAGAATGGAAATTCATTTATAAGGACCAGTGGTGAGAGTGTTAAAGAGGTTACACCTTCTGCTGCTTCTGCTCATTGGCTGAGTTGAGCTGAAGGCCTACGAAGAACACCTGGTACCTGTGTTTCCACATCACAAAACATCCGATCAGACAGACAATGGCCAGGGTCAGGTTCAAAGCAATCTGCAGAAGGAAGTAGAGCTTGAGGGTTGTGGTGATTGTGGAGCAATCCTTCACATCTCTGTATTCAAAGGTCCTGGCGATCGGGTCCATTGGGTCTAGCTTGCAAACACAGGATTCCATCTCACCTTTGGGTTCGCAGGTGAAGTTGTTGATTTGAGAATAATGATGTCCTGCAAAAGCCACCGCTAAGACACATATGACTAGCCCAATGGCACATAGCAAGAAGTAGACCAACTGTTAGGAGAAAAAAGAAGAGACAGGCTTTAATAGAGTTCATGGGATACTGTGATGTATAATGTCTAGTATCAATAAAAGTAGGATTTGTTTATTAATGCAAGACAATGATAATAATACTTAAACCCAGGGACAGAAAACAGCTTTATTTCTTGATAACCATTCAGAGTACCAAATGTGGCCAAGTAATTTTGTTAATCCTACTTGAATGACTGTACAGAAAAGCACTGCCCTCACACACAGCTGTTTACAGTTACAAGAAAGCAGAGAACAAGAAGCAGACATCTTGAAGATCTTCTTCTCAAACTTATTTCAAGGTATATTTTTAAATCGACCCTAGAAGAAAAGGGTTAGTCAATTGAATGTGCCATGTATAGGTCAATACGAGTTAAGCTAAAGCTCCAATGTGTGCAAAAGGTGATGCCCTGTTTGGTGGTTTTTTACCTTGGCAATAAATTGCATAGACGTCCTCTCATCAGGCAGGTATGTTATGCAATACAAGTAAAAGCCCAATAAGGAGACCAAACAGACCTAAAATAAATAGAGGAAAAATATTTTATTACAGGGTTCTTTAAAAGTTTAGCCAACTTCAATTACCATATATTTCAATACATACCCAATGGTTCTTAATATTAACAAAATATAGTGTACACATAAGCTTAAAAAACAAAAAAAACATAGAAAGATGATCTTCTTTGACAGTGGTTCAGATTGGTGAATTATTTTGGAACATTTATAGATGTTGTAGAACTAAAGCCATGGAAAGCTTTTCCATGCTTACATTCCTAACTTGACTCACAGTTCAGTTATAGGAATTATTTCATAATGTGGTAGCTATACCTTACACTCACGGCTGTAAGAAGATCAGCGAATTAGGGTGCTAGTTAAAAATGGTTAAGAAAGACTGTATCGGTTGATAAACTGATCTAACAACCTTTAGAGAAATGTGATTCTAAAGGCCTCTACACACCGGAGATGCGACAAGCGAACGTGTCGTGCGACACACTGCACCACGACAAAGACATAAAACATGTATTTTTGATGCAAGCCATTCACACTGCCTGCGATGCGACGGACGACACTGAAGTAATGCGGAAAAAATAGGATCAGTGTCTATTTTTGCGATTTTGTCGCTAGGAAACTAACCAATGAGGAACAGCTTCCCTTGTGCTCCTTCAGTTAACAATGGTGGAAGAAAAGATAATTCTTGCAGTATAAAAATACACGGAGCTATACAATAAAGGACACAAAAATTATAAAGACACGGCAATGAGGGAGAACACCTGGCAGTCCATTTCCAGGGAACTGGATACAGCTGGTGTGTATGACTCATTTACTTTTACTGAAATAAGTATTCTGAAAAGCTATTATGTAGTCTACATTTTTATTAGCTGTCTAACAGTATTTTTTCCAGCTGATGATACAATCAGATGAGAGTCGCCACTGGTGTGAAAGGTAGTGTTGCAGCGAAAGTACCATTTTATCACAGGACAAATCTCATCAGGTGTGTGGAGACCTTAAGGGTTTCTTCTACAGAAGTTATTGAAGAAGATTGCTATTACTGTGCATTTTTAAACCTGCACATTTGTGAATTCCAAAATATCAAGCAGTTGCTTGCTTTTATTTAGTCTTTTACACAAACAAAAGCATAAACAGTTGTTTTAATGCAATATAGCACATGCAGTTATTTTGTAATATTTTGTTCCCTTTCAATTTGTGGGATGACACACGGTCCCGCCCACTGAGGGTTTAATACTGTCACCAGGACAGTTCATCCTAGAACTGAGGCTTCTCAATGGGTTCTTAAAAGAAAGGAGGTTCCAGATGCTGACTCACCGTCACATTCTCCAGTCAGTCCAGCCGGGCGACTGGTTCACTACTGTGGACTTACGGGACGCGTACTTTCACGTTCCCATTCGTCCAGAGCACAGGAAGTATCTCCACTTCGCCTTTCAGGGAAGCGTTTACAAGTTCGCTGTGCTGACGTTTTCAAAGTGCATGGACACTATCCTGGCCCCCTTGCAGCTGCAGGGGATCAGAGTAATAAACTCTCGACAACTGGTTGATCTGTTCCCAGGGAGCAGTGGCCCACACAGCGGTCGAGACAGAGCATCAGGCAAGGCTGGGCCTCACCATCAACGATGCAAAGAGTCGGCTTACACTGGTGCAATGCACAACCTACTTGGGGCTCCAGCTGGACTCCAGTACGATGCGCACATACCTGTCAGACGACATAGTAGCAGCTATCCAGGGTTGCCTCTCCCTGTTTCAACAGGGATCGCAGGTCACCCTCCTATTGTGCCAGAAACTGTTGGGTCTGATGGCTGCAGCCATATCGGCCATTCAGCTGGGTCTACTTCGCCTACATCTCAAGCGCGATGGTGTCTCATATGTGCTCGACAGCCCTACACTGGTGGCGTGAGGGTGTACATATGGGGGTGGTTTTCAACCGCAAGAGGTGACGACAGATGCCTCCACCTTGGGTTGGGGGGCAGTCTGGTAAGGCAGAGGAGTCTGTGGATCCTGGTCGGACCGCTGAACGTCCCTGTATATAAACAGTTCTCCTAGTGCCCCATCCTCCCCTGGCCCAGGAGAATCTGGTTCTCGACCCTGTACCAGCTATTACACGTCCAGCCCTGGGAGGTCCCATTTTGCATGGATCTCCTCAATCAGGCAAGAGGCACTCTGGCACCCGGAACAGGGCAGGTTCCAGCTATGGGTCTAGCCCCTGAAAGGGACCGCTGGTTAGCCCTAGGACTATCAGATGCGGTTGTGGGTACTTTGCAAAATGCTAAGGCAGACTCCACTAGGTCGTTGTACACCTACAAGTGGAAGTATTTTAAGCTACGTGTCTGGCTAATCTCTTGCCCTATGCCAGTTATCTTAGTTTCTGCAAGAACTGGTTCATGCTGGTAGGTCCTTCCACTTTGAAGGTGTATTTAGCGGCTATTTATGCATGCCATGCCCTGTAGATTCGGTATCTCCGTGTGCGCATTTTTTGGCTACCCGTTTCTGAAAGGTGCTTGGCGATTACACCCTCCCAGGAGGGCTGTTCTCCCTGAATAGAGCCTTGATATCGTACTAGAGGCTCTCACAAAGGCCCAGTTTGAGCCCATATACTCCATAGTTGAAGTATCTGTCTATGAAGACAGCCTTCCTCATGGCTATCACCTCTGCTAAGTGAGACAGTGAGCTGCAGACGCTGTCGGTGCACAGCTCCTGCATGCGTATTTGGGAAGATGGCAGCAGGGTGTCTCTGCGCACCAACCCTGCCTTCCTCCCCAAAGTGATCACAGCATTCCACATTAATCTATCTGTGGAACTGGAGTCCTTCCATCCACCCCTGTTTTCTTTAACAGAGGATGAGAGATTGAATTTCCTCTGCCCAGTAAGGGTATTGAGATGCTATGTGGATAAGACAAGAGCTCTGCGTCAGTCTGACCAGTTCTTTGTCTGTCATGGGACACAGACCCTAGGACAGCCCCTCTCAAAGCAGCGCCTGTCACATTGGATTGTGGACACAGTCTCGACTGTGTATGATGGTGCAGGCTTGTCCCCCTCTGGGAGGGTAGCCGCACACTCCGCTAGAGAGTTGGCGACATCTCGGGCCCTCTTCAGAGGGGCCTTGCTGTCCGATATTTGTACTACGGCTAGCTGCGCTACGCCACATACTTTCTCCAGGTTCTACCGCCTTAATGTGGTAGATCCTGCTCTGCCTTCATTAGGTACAAGGGTCCTTGAGGGTGTAAGCTCTGATGCGTCCCTCATATGCTGCTGTTCCTTCTTCCTTGCGACGGCTCTGGTATACATTATCCCATACATAATGTCGTTGGTGGTCGTCTTCGAATTGAAAGGGAACGTGGTTCCCTGAAAGAGAAGATGACCACCAACTGCAAGGTCGCATCGGTCGCCCTCATGGGTTCGATGGAAAAAGAGAAATGGCTTCCTCAGCAAAACAGTTTTAATCCGTTGGTGGGCAGGACCAAGTGTGTCATCCCAGGAAGGGGCCTATCGGCAGCTCTGGTATAGAGAGCTCAGCAATACCTAACCAATGGGCAGACATATCCCATAGATAATGTCGTTGGTGGTCGTCTTCTCTTTCAGGGAACCAGGGTTACGGTAAGTAACCTAACGTTCTGTTTGTACATGCCATGCCAGTTTTGTCACAGGCAACACATGATACAGTAAATACACATTTTTTTTAAAGTTATCCGATAAGCAAAATTGATAAACAGTTTATAGTTCGGTTTACTGTAATTATACTGTACCTTTCAACTGGCTCCTGTCCGATGTAAACCAACAATGTAATGGTGAGCCAATGTTTGCTAATCTAATTATCAGATAACTGATTTATTTTACTGTGTGTTTCTTCATTCCCAAGCTTCTTAACAGCTGAGTAAGTCCTGTGACTTGCATACAGTATCTAATTTGTTTGTTTTTGCAAAAGCATTTACAGATGGAAAGGATCCTGACCATCCAAATCTTATTGTCCATGGTATTATGTCTCCGATTCATTTCTGTCTTGTGTAAACCCTGTTGAGGTCACAACTCTGTGCACATTAGTTGGGTTCATATTTAATGTTATTTGGTTTACCAATCCCATGCAAATTGCTTTAATATAATGTAGGAATTTAAATATATTTATAGTTAGATAGATACATCAGTGTCTTGGCAAAACCTGTTTTACTTATCTGTGTAAAAGGACAGGCACAGAGAATTTGCAATAAAAAAAAATCTAGGACCCATTATCTACTACAGAAACACATTTCTGTGGTTGCTTAGAAAGGTTGTTAATTAGTGGGGCGGTGACAACAGTATTGTACCTTATTAACAACAAATTTCTTTGATTTAAAAAAAAATAAATTGCAACTTTGCAACGTTTTAAAACTAAATCTTTGCACGGCATTTACTAACAAGTTGTGCTATTTTTAAGCTGGGGCTATTTTGCAATGCAATAAATATTCATGCAGATCAAATTGCGTGCTTGCAGACTGTCAGAACAGACATGCATGATACTACGTTGTTGCCAATTTTTTTTGTAGGAATTCCCCTTAAAACCAAAGAAAAATATTAGCAGTTACTGGTTGGCATTGAGGGACAAAGTGCTCCGAAACCAGGGGTTAACTGAGATGTTATTGAAATACAATAATGAAAAATTATTGTATTTCCTGCTCTTATTGTATTACTTGTATTGTAACACTTGAATGTATTTGTATTTGCTTGCGATTGTAAGTCGCCCTGGATAAGGGCGTCTGCTAAGAAATAAATAATAATAATAATAATAATGTTACTAAGAAGCAGCATGGGGCATTGCTTGATTCTGGTGACTGATTTAATGATGATGCAAAGACCACATTGCTGCAGTGTGAATGGACCACAACCCGTCTCTGAGAAAGGGAAGCATCTTCTTGTTGTCAGGTCCAGATAACACTTGGTTAGGTATGCAGCATTCGTGTGACCAAGAAAACTGGATTAGTGCACAGGTACAATTTTATAATGAAATGTTCTTTTAGTGATGTCTGTTGACGCGAAATAATATATATATATTTTTTTATAAATTTAGTCGTTGCCAATTATTTTTATTATTTTCTCCCTAATTTGGAAATGGCCAATTATTTTTAGGATCAACTCACCGCTACCACCCCTGCGCTGACTCGGGAGGGCGAAGACAAACACACGCTGTCCTCCGAAGCGTGTGCCGTCAGCCGACTGCTTTTTTTCACACTGCGGACTCACCATGCAGCCACCCAAGAGCTACAGTGTCAGAGGACAACGCAGCTCTCGGGCAGCTTACAGGCAAGCCTGCAGGCACCCGGCCAGACTACAGGGGTTGCTGGTGCGCGGTGAGCCGAGGACACCCTGGCCGACCTAGCCCTCCCTCCCCCCGGGCGGCGCTCAGCCAATTGAGCGCTGCCCCCTGAAAGCTCCCGTTCTTGGTCGGCAAAGGAATAGCCTGGACTCGAACTCGTGATGTCCAGACTATAGAGCGCATCCTGCACTCCACGTGGAGCACCTTTACTGGATGCGCCACTCGCGAAATAATATTTTACTATCTAAAAACACTACTACCAGTATGAATATACTGTATTTTTGTTCTGCTAAACATCCATCGGTGCTAAATATTATTGGACGACTATAATATTTGATCAATTATATTTATATATATATATATATATATATATATATATATATATATATATATATATATATATATATTAAAATAGCTGACAGTAGGAGAGATGAAGATGTAGGAAGAGAAAACAAAACACTGTAGCAAGTTGGGCAACATGTGGGTTTGGTGTGGATGCAACTAATTTAATCAACAGCCAGGTAAACTGGCTCGTTGGCTTAAGTTGAGGGGCAACTTACATTGAGGGAAATAGAGTAAGAAATTCAGAAAACTTGCTTTTGCTGTTAATTCTACAACTATTTAACTTCACTTGAAATGTATTTGCTTACGATTGTAAGTCGCCCTGGATAAGGGCGTCTGCTAAGAAATAAATAAAAAAATAAAAAATAAACAGGTATGTTAGAAATATAAATCCCCCAAATTCAAAATGAAGAGTAGTACATCCACCACAGGTTCAGATGGGGGGACAGGTTCTCTATATAGGATAGTCATCATTGAGACTGGATGGTAAGCCATTGTAAGGCCCTCCTACAATGGCAATAGCTGCCTTATTAGTCTGTGCGGCAATGGCAACTCCATGCTACAGAGCACCTTGTTAAGAGAATAATGGATACAAATGGTTTGTAGCTTTTGCTGCAGTTGTCACAGCAAGACCCCCCTAAAGATTTATAGATGTGTTTTATTGGGGATGGATCTTTCAGCTGTGTGACCTCTTGTCTATTCAATGTAACTAAACCACGAATGTGATGTCTTTGTAATATCAGATTAAATAATGCGGTTTGAACTATTAATGTGTTCATGACACTGGATGAAAGAACTGCACCCCTCCTAAAACTATGTATGTACGTGATGCATGCAAGCCTGCGAGAGAGACATCTGCTCCTAATTTCAGTACATTAGAAACCGTAAAGTTATACAAGCACACATTTCTAATGACCTGTTCTCATAAATTATCTAGCACTGAAGCTTTGAAGCAGGGGCTTTAGATTATATTGTAGCTTTGGTATAATAGCCTATGAAGTATTATTTTAAAAACTCAGATCACACTAATTTTAAGCAGCCAGAGATGTGATGTCATTTTGCAAACCATTACTGTACACTAGGTATCCAAGTGGGATTCACATTCCTTATGTAAAGGAAACTACAAAATCCTTAATGTCTAGTAGTACATTTTGTAATTTAAATTTAAATAGCATAATTTACAGAAAGTAACATTCTACCTATAGGCCCTAAAACATAATTGTGCTGTATATACTCAAAGATATTTGTAAATAGCTGAGCTAGGGACTTTTTTTAAAATCCAGTGCTGATAAGTGACTTAATACCATCCAGTACATACTTTATCCACTCAGTCATCACCAGAGACCTCAGCTCTCCTTCCTTAAACTTATACAGTTCTTTTGTTAGGAAAAAACATGTATAAACTCACAAGGTGAATAATATTGGAAATAAACTATTAACAAGCTGTGAATACTCCATTAGATTAAATACAACTACCTGGGTCTAAAATTAAAATGTGACAGTTGTTGATTCTACAGCAACTTTTCCTGAATTCCATTAACAGAAAAAAATCAATACACGTAATAAATTTGTTTCACAAACCAATTTGCTCTTTCTGTGTTGATGTAACAAGCACTTGCACATACTGTACATGCAGTTTTGTTAGTTTCATGTCATCATGCAATTTAAATCTGTTAATGATGGAATGTTTTGAAACCAATTAAAAAAAATAAATAATAGAAAGCAATAGAAAATCAGATTTGTGCTTACAATTATCCCAGCCCAGTGTGGAGTCTCTCTGGTCAGCAAATAGGAGCTGATGCCTGTCATTAGAAAGGCCACCACTACTATGGAAATGCTTAAAATCAGCTGCAATAAAGCAATCAGTAAAGGAAAACGGCAGCCACAAGAAGTATGGGAATCCTCCTTCTGGCCTGCCTTGAGCTTTCCCTTCTGCTCTTTATTCTTCTCCATGTCTCCTTTGTTTTCCTGAGCTGGGTCTGGGCTCTTCTCTCCTCCCGGCTTCCCTGCTTGGCTCTGATTGTTAGGGACCAGGCTTGGGTTGCTTTTCCCGTCTGTTCCCATTCCGATAATCTCAGTATTTTTTGCCTCCACCCCAACCCCCGCCCCCCCCCCCCCAAAAAAACAAAATGTTGCTCCTGTTCTAGCTGAGGCTTTGCTGCTATTTGGAATCAGGGAGGCTCTGAACAAATATGGAAAACATTTGGAGCGGCTTCTCAAGCTGTCGAAATGCCACATATAGAATAGCAAGTGGGGGGGCTGCAAGGGGGGCTACCACACACAACCGAAAAGTGTTGCAAAGTAGTGCTCTTGATAATTATACATTACAGATAATGTAACACAAGAGCCTGAAACAAATACAATATAGATAAAAAGGCAGATCAGTAGATAACAAATCAGATAAGCTTTATATGAAAACTGGACACATATGCTTTTTATTGTTTAATCCTACTAAGATCATGTGGCTGAGAGAGGGTACAAATTTGATCTTATGTCACGTGAGTATTATTTAGTCAAATCTGTTTTATTAAAAAAATAAATATATATATATATATATATATATATATATATATATATATATATATATATATATATATATATGCTTTGGAATATAATTATTCTATTCAGTAATATATTTAATTAGATTTAATTAAATCTGATATATAACTGTGATTGTGTTTTTCACTTTTTTGAACATAAAGTAACTGACATGTATTTGTAAGCTTGTTACACATATCAAAACTTGGTAACTGATGCTCGGAAGCAGTACTACAAAGAAAACTGTATAGGGGTGTAACTAAATGTAACTCCACACAGTGATAATATTACATTATGAAGAACTTACCTTATACTGCTGAAGCACTGAGGAAATTCTACTTTCTGAAATAAATACATACAAGTAACACCCAGACTTACATAACTTTAATTTAGCTAGTTTGGTTCTTTGTTTTTGCTCGATAGCAATGCATTTGATAAAGCTGGGCAGCCTCCCTTTCGTGTGTTTTAATGCAGCCTTAAAAATACACGTTGTCATGTGCTTACTAAATTGTATACACTACAGCATGTGATAAAATCTGCGAATGTATGAAAGGATGGGTAAGTTACCCTTAGCATGACAAATGGCCTTGACTTGATAAAATGATGTGACATGTGATATAATCAAACCTACCCTACCCATTGTGCTAAAAGGGTGCGTCACAGAAAACGTTGCGAAGCATGACAGCAAATCGCACCTAAAATAAACACAGAATATGAAACCTAAAACTTGACTCTGAAAAGAGATACAGTAACTCATCGCACTAGTAATCATTAATATACTGCCCTCTGAAAAGTACTGGGACACCCTAGCAACGCTGATGCAACCTGTGTGTATGTGAATTCAATTACAGAGCACACTAATTCCAAAGCTTAAACAGCACTTTTAAAAGACTAAAAGTGCAGCTTTCCAAACACTGCAGGAGTTGATTAATATACTGGCGGCCCACTGATTAAAGGCCAGTCACAGCCATAATGTTTGAATAGACTAAATCCATTCCCTCCAGCATTTTGATCAACAAGCACCTCCTAAAAAATGTTTACACCTGCAGAAAATGGTGTATAATATTAAGGTCTCATAGTCATAGTTTTAATTAATTCAGCTGGTTGATTATGTCATTGATAATATATATTTTTAGATATTTTAAAATAGATAAGGTTACATTATCAACATATTACCCTCTCCCCTAATTATGTATACTCAAAAATCTAAATTTTTACTGTACAAATCAGATAGACAGATATGCTATAACTGTAACTTATACAATGTGCTGTGAAACAGTAAACAAAATAAGTCTACAGCTATGACCAACAGTTTTGCATCACCTAGAATTTTAAGATTTAGGTCACTAAAAAATCAAAAAACAATATGAATATAATTTTGATCTTTTATTTAACACCACGTAATCAATGAAACTACAAAGTGATATTGCAAACGTCTACCAGAAGCCATAATAGTAGTACAATACATGTAATGTTAGATTTCAAAATGTCACATTTATTCATTTGTGTCTGTTTTTCATTAAGTATAAGGAAAACTGAAAAGCGGTATTCAATTCAATATGTTAACGTAACATTATACAGCAGGTTTCATTTAACTTTTGTGTTAATTTTAATGGGTAATGCAAAACTTTTGGCCATAGCTAAAGCTCTGTATCAAATCTACATAGCGCTTTAATTTCCAAATCATAATGACTGATTAAATTAGTGCTACCACTTTAATGCGTACCAAAATAGAAGATGTGTAAATGATGCAGAAATCCACCCACATACAGTAGAAACATGGTAGATAACTGGAAATCATGCAGTACTGGGAGGGACACACAATTTCAACAGCTCTCTTAACCTAAAAAAACAATCAAGTCATTTCTGGGAACTTTGACACCACTTCCATTGACTAATTAGCTGGATTATTAAATGTTCACTATGCAATCAAATACACCTTGCTAATATTTACTCAGTGGCATGTCTTTTCAGTGATGGGAGAGAACAGATGAACATTGAAAGCTCAGTGGCTTTGCCAGTTTGAAATAGGATTACAGTAATATCTGAGGTGCCAGCTGTAGCAACCATGGTTTCGCCATGTTCTGCTTGTCAGGAGAGGCACGTATTGCTGGAACTGAGAGTCTAAATAAACTGTTGAATAACTTAGGGGAAAATATGTGCCTTTTTGCATAACCATCCCCTGAAATTAATTTACCAATTGGACAAAATATGCACCTCTCTCGCTTTTATGTTGCTAGGAACAGAGCCAAGTATCTAGAATTGTAATTGGATTACATGCATCCATTCCGCTCCAGACAAACTGCACTAAGCATGGAAATAAACAACCTTTGATTAAGAATAAGGAACACTAAACAGGGTATGCAAAGTGAAACTTCTGGTAAAAGTTTAAATTTCTTCTGAACGACCAAAGACCTGGGTATAACAACCACTTTTTATAAAGACAGCATGCCTGGTTTATTAAATACAGTACACATACAATAAAAATAATAACATTTTCACAAACATTTGAGTTTTATAAAAACCCTTCCTTCCCAACGTGTTCGTAACTTTGGGGTTCTACTAAAAAGTCAAGTACTCAAACATTTCAGCTGATGCTGTCCAGTTATCGTAATGTAGGCCTAAATATTAAGTGATTTTAGCCTTGACACTCCCTTACTAGTATCTGAGCTATATCTTACAATATATTTCAGTCAGGAAATACACAACCCAGGAATTCTGTTTAAATTAAACGAATAGGAACTCCTGTTGACAGTGCATTATAATATATGTATAGCACCAGAAAGGCTTAACCTAATTCTAACAACAATGGTATGGTTTTTGGTGTCAAAATGTAACGTTCCTGTAAAATCCCATGCAAAAATAATATCCATCAAAGGCAAGCACTGGATGAGGTCTGAACTATTGCGTATTGTTCTCCATCAAGAACTACAAGTAGGATGTTCACCTACTGTAGGCCACATCTACATGGTTGCTGCTTGAATACACACACACACACCTCAGTATTATTTTCATGAACAAATCTATCAGATGTAGCTCAAGCCCTAGCCTTAATGATAACACTGCCAGAAATGTAAATACCATGCTGTGACAGAGAAAGAATGAATCTTGGTTATAAATCTCCCTCCTGACCTGTGAGGGAGCTGTGTAAAGGGAACAGTGTGCCCCGGACTGGATGGTTTGGCAATTCATTCCAGGGAAAGGTGGAAGTCGGCCATTTAGAAAGGGGGCGGAGCCACAGTACACCAAGTCATCGCCCCAGACGGCCAGCGATGTGGCAATCGCATATTGGAGGAAAAGTGATTGCACTCGCTAACCAAGGGGGCGTGGCTGAAGGTACAAATGGGGATGTGGCAAAGAGAACTGTTCCTTTGTTATGGTTGCGAAAGAACCGCTGGATTGTAAAGTAACCATGAGTGTTTTGTGTTTAGTTTGTTTGTCATTCTAATTGTACTAGTTTGTCATTGTTAGACGGCTAACACGATCCGGGAGCTGTCGCTAAAGGCCAGGACCAAACCTGGACAGCACTGCACTATTGTTCACTATAAATTGTATTTCACCACTTGCACGTATAGCACTCACTCTGGGCTTGTGATCATGTTTGTGTTCTGTGTGTGTTTATACTGTGTTTATTATTTCAGGACTGAACCCCGTGGTTTTAACTGTGCAGTACACATTGTTGTGTATTGCCAGTTACTATTATTTACGGTCACCAAACAACCTGGATTACAAAATAATAAAGGATTATTTGGACTGTGAACTTTGTTGTTTGCCATTCGTTTTAGCATTGCATCACCTCTACACCTGCACACTGCTGTTTCATTTTACAAGAGAGCCACCAATTCACGACAAGGCTGCCTCTTATTCTGTAAGACATGTGTATATTCAATCATGATAATAACTGCAAAGTCTGAATTACTCAAATCTTTTTTTATCCTTTTTTGTTCTTAACGAATCCCAGGTACTAAAGTTTGTATTACTAAAGTAATACATACAATTGCATTGCACTGCCTATTCACTAATACAGTAAGGCCTGTACTAACGGTCCCTTGAACCAATCGTCAACTTAACATCCAGAAAAAAAGAAAAAAAAAGTCTTAAGTAGCCACAAAATTTCAGCACAGATTACTTTTGAAATAAAATACGCTGTATTGTGTGCAAGATAGCTCACAATCACGCCATGCATTAGTATTATAAAGTACAACTGACCAGTAAGTTGGATGTGGAGTTAACAGTGATACAGTACTAAGCAAAACCACCAAAAAACAGGACATCTAACTATGACAAAGCCTAGACATCAGAATGCCATTGCCTACAGAATCATAAGAAAATAATAATAAAAACGGTACACATAAGTTAATGCACCGTTATTTTTACTGAAATAAACATTTATGTAAAAACATCTGTAATGACTCAGTGGTAACTACTAGTACTACTGCAGTTGTCAACCACCACAAATGACACAAATATTATTGTACATTTTTTTAAAAAAACATATACATCAAGACACAAAAACACCATAGTGATACGGTATAAAAAAAAAAACTTAACTTTTAACGTTTTACCTTAAGCGGTGGTGCACAACCCGCAGTCTCACTGAGTTTTCTTTTAATATGTTTTTTTACTGCTCTTTATTGTCATTTATACAGTCTATCTTCATTTTTTCGTCTCTGTTTTCTTTTTCTCGTTCGCATTTGCCGACAGTTGATTTTCAACACCGTTTGCTTGGTTAGCTATGTCAGGTTGTCTGAACTCCATTAGTGAAAGTAAAAGTAAACCTGAAAATATATTTAAAAAACACTATTGGCTAGATGAACCCCAGAATCCAACAGAAACAAACCCTTCCTTTCACTTCCCATATATGGCACATGATTACAGCCCTCGGTGTTTTGCTGCCATGGTTACTAGTTGCACCTCCACGATGCCGATAGAGCAGCAGGTGAAGGGTTAAGACAGAGAAGGTCTGTGTTCACAAACGAGACATTGAATTTCATAGAAACACCATCCCCTCGGCGGCTTCAGTACATGATTTATTTAGGTCTGGTCCACGACGTCATAGGTGGACACTGCTACAGTAAAAAACACAGTTCATAGCAAGTTTAAATGAAACACAGGTTTGTGAGGTTTTTTTTTTTGTTTGTTTGTTTTGAAAGTACGATTGATAACATGCGATTTGAAGAAAAACAACAACCCGCATTACAAAAATAAACAGATAAAAGTGAGCGTGATCTAATTATCCCCTAATTACAAGGCGGAGAGTTGGTGCATTCCGCACGTGAGTTGGATGCTGGGCTGTTTGGTGACGCGCGTGCGCTCTTGTTACACACAAAACTGGTTGCAAAGTGGCAGCAGAGAGAACTGGTTATCAGTAAGAAGTGTGGGTCTACCGGATGTACAGCTACTGATTGAGGTCGCCAAAAACAGATTATTTTCCAGAAATAATAAAATAAACACACACTTGGAACAAGTTATGGACGAAGGAATACCTCGTCTGCAAGACAGACAGCTACACCACGCAGATTTTTTGGGGTAGGGTTTTCTTTTTTTTTTTTTTTTTTACGACGATTTGTTATTTGAATTTGTATTTATTTATTTAAAATTCTGAACATTTGCCAAAATCTGACAATATCTTTGTTTTGGATTAATTGCAGGGTGGAATATTCTTCGCTTTACATGTGTAAATCAAAAAGAGGCATGAAAAGAGACGAAAGCAAGGTAAACACAAGTTCTGTGTACTGTATTTAGTTTTGCACAGTGGAATATTGATCCTGCTAGAATTAGATGACGACTTCGTTTTCAGGATTTAATATTCATGTCATTAATCGTTTCTAGTTTATTTAGTTTTGTTATGTCTTGTTATACTGTGTAAATATCATCCTATATATATATATATATAACTTAATGGCGCATTTGATTTGTATGCTAGTTATAATTTGGATATTTGTCTAAATTCCGCAGTTGTATACTTTGCACTTTTTTTTTGGTTTTCTAGTACCAAAACTTCATTATTTATTTATATACCAAATAGGAAGCCTACAAGCTACCACACAGATTGATAGAAAAGAAGAGGCGTGACAGGATAAATGAATGTATCGCTCAGTTGAAAGATTTGTTGCCTGAGCATCTGAAACTGACGGTAAGGTACTGCATTCCTGTTGATTTATTTATTTATTTATTTATTTATTTATTTATTTATTTTTGTATATATCAAGTGCTACATTTTAGTCTTAAAAATTTAAATAAATTATGTGAGCAACTGTGAAAAAAAACCGATGCCAGTTTTCCCATTATACGTATTGAAGCCACTAAATGGGCATTTGACATGCTTATCGATTATGTAAGATTTACTTGGGTTATTTCGAGAACCTTTCAATTGATCAGGTATCCGGAAGTTTTAAACTTTTTTTCCCCACCTTAAGACACTCGGACATTTGGAGAAAGCAGTCGTTCTAGAATTAACTTTGAAGCACTTGAAATCTTTAACTGCTGTCTCAGAGCAACAGCACCAGAAGATTATCGCGTTACAAAATGGTAAGTTTATTTATTTAATTAAATATAGATTAATATATATATATATATATATATATATATATATATATATATATATATATATATATATATATATATATATATATATTCATATTCCGAATAAGCACACTATAGATTTAAAGTTAAAATATGCTTCTAAAGCATGGGCGTGCGAAAACGTTTACTGGTTTTAGTTCCTCTATAAATTTAAGTACACAATTCAACTGACTGTAATTATTTTTATGTGGTTAAAGCTTGGGGGGGGGGGGGGGGGGGGGGTAGGACTCGTGCAGTTATTTGTTGATCCTACAGATTAAAAAACTAGTATTTCTGTTTAGGGGATCGCTCTATGAAATCCTCCATTCAGACTGATTTGGATGCGTTCCATTCTGGTTTTCAAACCTGTGCCAAAGAAGTGCTGCAGTACCTTAACAGGTTTGAGAACTGGACCCCTAGGGAGCAGAGATGTGCGCAGCTCATCAACCATTTGCACAAAGTTTCTGCCCAGTTCCTGCCCAGCGCACAGCTTCTGTCCCAGCAGATCTCTGCCCCCGTCCATGATCACAACAGCCAAAAACTGGAAACACAGACCAACTGTGTACCCGTTATTCAGAGGACTCACAATGGGGAGCTGAATGAAAACGACACAGACACCGACAGTGGCTATGGCGGTGAAGCTGAGAAATGTGAAGGAAAACATAATAATGAATACAACAGCGGGAAGCCGCAAGTACTGAAAAACGTGCGAGTAAAGCAGGAGTTTGGAGATGATCATCCTGCCAAAAAAATAAAAATGGAATCACCTGGAACTGCAAGGGTTAATCTTGATTCAGCCAGCAGACCCGACCAGTCTTTGATTAACTCTTTGGTGGGACTTGGAGGTGTCCCTTTCGGACAGCAAACGCCTTTTTGTCTGCCATTCTATTTTATTTCTCCCTCCGCAGCTGCAGCGTATATGCCTTTTTTGGATAAGGCAAATCTAGAGAAATATTTTTACCCAGCAGCAGCAGCAGCGGCGGCGGCGGCGGCAGCAACATCCCCGTTTCCATTGATGTACCCTGGAATCCCAGCACAAGCAGCTGCAGCAACCGCTGCTGTTTTCCCGGGGTTATCTGCAGCCCTAACGCCGGATAAAGTGTGCGCATCCTCGGCCATGTTATCACAGAGAGCAGTATCCTCTCCATCTCCACGATCCGCCATGAGAGCAGGATCGTCGTCATCCGCAGAAAATGAACTGACGTTTGACAGTGAAAGCCTACATGAATCAGACAATGACGAAACTTAATTTATAACTCATGTCAATACAGAATTAACAAAAGTGCTTATAAACTACCATTTAAGAAACGGTATTCCTCTTGGTTCTACAGTGTGTACATTAACTTTACGTTTTGCAGTTTCCCGTTCAATTTTAAAAGGTTTTAAGAGGACAGACTAAATATATATATATTTTTAGATCGTCCATTCTAAACAATATTTACCAATAGTTTGTTTACATTTTTAGATCAGTATATTAAATTAGTGTCAACCATGCTGGACCCTATATGATGAACATTTATGTACGTTTTTAAATAGATTAGTTGGCCTAAGGATGGAGTTTCTTAAATAAAATATATTTAAACAATCTGTTCAGATGTTCAAATAGTGAACTTGCTTAATGGGAGCAGGTCATAATTTGTACCTATAGGTATTTTAAAAAGTCAAAATAAACTACTTATATCAGCACCTTATTGGACTTTTGCTAATGAATGTATTAGGTATTGTACTGATTATATTTTGTAAAAAAAAAAAAAAAAAAAAAATAAAAAGTTCCAGGTGTTTGCTTTTGCAAGGTAAAGTGCACTTGTTCAGGCGGCTTCTTTGAGATTCCATGTGTACCCCTGAAATGTATGGTAATCGCGTACACTCTTTCCCTGTTTAATAAATAGTACTCATGCACTGAACCTTAAATATAATTCTATTTTTCCTTAAAAAAATAAACATGTCTTATACTGGAGAGAAAAAAAAGACGTATTAAACAGCGTAGATTTGGGCAAGATTCCTTGGTTGTGTGGCTTTTTTGATCATTTATTTTGTTTTACAGATATAAATCATTACCTGGGCTGAGAAGGATAATCTCCTAAGTAGGATATAAATGTATCCCAGGCAGCACTTTGAGAGTGCTTGCACTAGAATGTTATGTAAGAGAGGGTATGGAGTCTCACAATGACTATATCAAGTTTTTGTATATAAATATATTGCTCTGGTCATGCTTTTTATATCTAATGCTGCTGTTCATGCTGTTTGCCTCAAACGCTGCATTTAAACAATGTCATATCTGCCTAAAAAGTGACTTGTTTGTGTGTAAATAGTTTGTGAATATATATATATATATATATATATATATATATATATATATATATATATATATATATATAGTGTGTGTGTGTGTCTGTCCAATATGCTGTTGTTGTAGGATACATTTTTGGATTTTTAAAGAACTAAACAGAGCAGTGTTGCACTTTTTGTTAGTGCTTTAGCTTATGCTGTCCTAAATTATATAAAAAAAGGAATAAAATAATAAAATATCATCAGCAAGGTACCAAGCCGTTGAATACTGAGTCTGATTATTTGTAACTGTATGACACTGTGGTTCCTTTAGCCCTGAAGAAGAAGACACCTGTGTAACAATACTGTACAACTCTGTATTACATTGTGTTTGCAAGCCAATTTATCGCAAAATAACAAAGGGACGTGTCGTTTTACTGAAGTTTTCTGAACGAAGCATTCAAACCCAGCTTCAGGGTAAACATTTTATTGTAATCCTCTTACTGTTCATATGCCAAACTTGGGAAGGGAAGGTCCAGTGAAATATATAATGAAAATATAACAGCTGCACTAACTCGAAACAACAACATATGTATTCTCCCTATTGTTTTGTAGTATGTATTGTGTTTACTTTGAAAATAAACAATAATTTGTCTATTTAGGTCCAGCTGTTTAACATCTAACCTTTGCAGGCTGAGGTCCAACACCGCTGGTTTCATGCTGATGGTATATTTTCACCGAAAGGGAACACTTCAAAACAGTGGCTGCAAATTCATATTAATTTAATAGAATTTCATAGGCATGACACGTAAATTGTTTCATAGTTATTTTCTAATGATTTTTCTTGTGAAAAAAAAGATAACTTTAAAAAAGTTATTTAAAAGTGCTAGCAGAAATCATAAAAAAGAGTTTGCAGCCTGATAAACAACATCAGTATCAATAGAAAGTGGAACAGATTGGACTGAACCCAAAACACTGACTAACAGATGCTTAAAACGAATCCTCTAAGTAGTCATTCCTGAGAAATACCAGGAGTATACAAACATATTAGACAAAATGTCATACATATCTACCCTAATTAATATGTGACTGTTCACCGATTTGACCTGGAATGACGAGGTGGCATGGAAGGGATGTGGGCGGGATAAACCATGTACAAACAGACGTTCATAGTTTCATGACTGTTTTGACATATTTATCAAGAAGTTGTGGTGTAAAATAGCCTCCATAAAATTGAACAAAATGATATACAACCATGTGCTGCAGTAAAACTACACTGACAAACATCAATCCCCTTTGTAAAGTAGCTTGGAGTCTTGTCTACAATGGCCACAAACTACTGTAATAAGAAATGAGGAAAATAAGATGAGTTTCCTAATTATTCCTTACAACATTTGAGTGTGTGTGTGTACTCTTCAAAACGTCAACACTGCCAACACTTCAGTTTCTGCTTAAACAAATCCTGATTATATAGATTAGAAATATTCAGCATGTCTGCCAACTAACACTTTACCTTTCTAATAATTATATCACTGGTTCATCCATCAGTCAGTGTTCTTTGTTTCCAGCAGTGCCCAGCCAAGGTTTACAATTGATGGCACCACCCAATTATCTACTACTAAAGTAAGACAATGACTTTAAGGTTACAGAATATCACGCATAACATAATGGATACCAGTACAAACTCTAAAAACACAACTGAGTAGAAGGGTATCTATCTTACTGGTTTCTACCAGGCTCTGCATCAAAAATGTATTTGTTGTTCTGTTCCACTACCCTCCCTCTGTAGTACATATATGCTGCTAAGTATTCAGATATAATGTAAAGTCACTACTGGCTGCTAACAACCAAACTTAAAGAAATATTGTGTTGTAAAATACCTGCAGTTAAACTTACAAGATATGTTTTTTTTTAAAGAAGGATTGGACAATCTTTTATCTTTAGACATCATCAAACTGTTTCTAAAGAACAGTAGCATTGTTCATGGTGTTTTACATAATAAAAGTGTACTCATCGAACAAGAAGGACTTTGCCCTGCATATTTTTTGCCTTTGGCATGGTTTATTGTAGAGGTCGAGCTAATTATTCACCACAAACAAGTTAGTTTTGAGAAGAAGAAAAAAGAAAGTAAGAATTACTAAATTAACAATATTGCTGGAATAATAACACAGACCTAACACTGCTCCCTCTCGTGTTTCTGCACTCTCTGGTTCAGCAGTTCACTGCTGTAGTCTCAGACGATTACGTCACAGCTATCATCTCCCTGCAGTGTGATTGGAGGTCATTGCAGGACAATCACGTGTTTCCTACACATGCAGGCAGGCACGCAAAGCTGCATGTGAAAAGGCGGCGCAGCCAGCCTGCCAGCCGGACTTTGCACACTGGCTTATCTCTAGAGAGAAGGGTAGGAAGGAGGAGGTTGAAGTAAAAACACTGGTGTTCCAAATAGACCTGCCCAAACCCAAGGTGTTTATCGACTGAATCGCAATGCATGCTTTTCTGCGTGCATCTATTCAATTGCCTTTATACAAGCCTATAATTTACGCTTCAACTACTGAAAATAATTTATATATATTGTTGACTATATATATATATATATATATATATATATAGTCAACAAGTATGCTTGCCAACAAAACAGCTTTTAGGGTTTTTTTTTTTGTTTGTTTTTTTATATATATAAATTACATTTACCCTTTATTGACAAAAAAAAAACAATTTTCAGGCAACACTATTTTCTCGGATACACCTTATCAGAAACGACCTTTTGATGAAAAACTGATGTAGCTACACGTTTCTAAAAAAGGTAACCTCATTGAAACAGACCAGTTTATTTTGACGGTAGATAGACAGTAGATCCAGATTGCAGACTAAAAACAATAAGTGCTAACATCACTAAGCTTCGTTTTCCTGTTAAAATGTACCAGTTTTCGGACAATCAAATCAAAATGTCTCAGGGTGTGTATGGTGTATAAAAGGAACGGAGCGTTAAATACTGCTACTAACATCCACGTTTTATTGTTAAGCATATTGTGTATTTCCCTGTCACACCTGTTACTCACCTTGGATAAAGACGCCTGCCAAATAAACGAATGATAATACAGTAGTTACATCTCAGAACCATACAACCACCAATAACACATTTTAAACACTATACATTAAACTTGTAATTTAAACTGCTATACTGTCAATGCAATGCAATGCACTATTGCCGCAAAATGAATAATTTCATAATATGTTAGTTTCAGTGGGGGAGGGGGTACTGAATATCACTTGAGTGTTCGTTATTTGCCTTTCCCAAACTAACTTTGTTATTATTATTTAAAAACAGTTATACTGAGTGGACTAATCAGCCTATCAAGAATAAAGATACACTTTTACATTTAAGCAAAAAATACCTCTTATGCGCATTAATTGGAGGACTGCTACTGTAACTAAGGGTTAAAATCAATTTTCTAATCTTGCCACTGATTATCCCCCACCGGGGTGAAATCCCCTACGATGGGGATGTCGTGGACGTGGTTCTACGTACATATGTCACTGCATATATCTGGAGAACGACTTATCCAGTTGACATGGAACTCGGTAATAACATACTTTAAATTAAATTATTGACAGCATTTCATTATAGAGGCTTGCAGTTTGTCCGATTATCTATCCGTATGTACGTCACACTTCTGTATGCATTAATCTGGATAATTGTTTGCCGGTATCACATGGTCATTGATCCCCTATTCATTTCTTCCCTGTAATATGCTTTCAAAGACGTTGCCATAGATGAAAAGTTGCATTGCATCCCGGTACTTGATCACTTCATAAAGTAATTATAAACAATATTATCAAGTGTATTATTATCTGGTATATTAACACTAGCTTTCAATGCCTCAGAAGCCTATTCTTTACATACAGTATACCGGTTGTTGTCAGTACCGTATTAATTGTTATATAATGAACATTTTAGACAACACCTTCAGTCAGCAAAACCAACTGTTTGTGACGAGGTAAGTAAAAAAGGCATCTTAAATGTTTGTACCAAATTGGGGTAGATAGACAGTTTATAATGTATTGCTAGATTGGTTTCATTGTTTTTTACTATATATATATATATATATATATATATATATATATATATATATATATATAATGTAATATTCTAATACTGCAGAGGAATTGCTGAAACGATCGAACATGTGTATTCACCTAATTGTGGTTGAACAAGACCCACATTTCATAATCATATGATAGTGTTCTACTAATTGGAGAGGTAAGAACTAAACATGCAGCAAACATATTTATGCATTTTATACATGTAATTTAGATGTTTCGTGATTCGTGTGTTGATTAATGTGACACAGATTGGATAACACAAGTGCTATCTTTTTTCTTATTTATGATCTCATTTATCCCAAATAGTTGAAGATCTGCTTTTAAATATACGGTTCTGTTATAGTTTAGTTGTTTGTCAACAATACAGGAAAATAAATGTGAACCCCATATGTCACAAACCATTTGTGTGGCACAAACCTGCACTTACCCAGCCATGGCCAAGAAAACATGACACATGGACAGTTTCAGGGAAACCAGTGAAAAAACAAACCTATTTTTCCTGGAAACTGTCCCCATTCTCCACATATTTGCAATATTCTTTCAGCATGCATTTGACCAGTTCTAATGTGTGCAACATGCTCCCAGGTAGTATAGTTAATCATTAGAGAGCAAGCCAGATTGCGGGACAGCATGTATCAATGACACAGCGCCATCTAGTGCACTAAAATAGGATTTTTTGTAAGAAGATAACTGTATATAATGGGACTGATGTAAGGATCGGCGTTGTGCAAACAATTACGGCTGCAAAATCCAAATTGCCTAGCGGCCAGGCAATTATTTTGCACTGCGGCCTATGTAAGCTTAAGAGCAATGCAAATTACTCAAAACACACACAAATAATTAACTCATGATAATGAGGGTTGCAATGAGCCCAGAGGTGATGTGAGTTAGTACAGAAAGCAGTAGGCGCTGTATGAGATTTGTGGAACAAGAAAATCAAACCAAACAAAAAAATATGTCAGAGGAAGGGCAGCAAAGTCCTCTTAGCACACGGAAAACAAAAGAAAAGCTTTCCGAGGAGCTGAGAGTCCTTACGGTTGAAATGATCAACATCAGTTATGCTATCAAGGGCCATATGGTCCTCTATAGTGGAGAAAGTCAATGCTGATGGTGTTACCAGGAGGACAGTCAACCAGGTGATGAAAATGTGAAATTCAGCTATTAGATCTAGCATGACCTGCGGAGTGAGATGATAACGCCTTACCACCACATCCTCCGGCATCCCAAACAAAGTGACCCTGGGTTTGAATATGTGGGGTCTTCTCCGCCGAAGGTTTTCCTGCCTGTCCTCAACGAGATCCAAGCGTCGCTGCAACAGGAAGTGTACCACCGCAGCCATCCTGTGCCCAATGACAGGTCTCTGAAGGTGTGTGGTTTATACAGCTCTTAATTATTCGCTTCTAAAGTGGTTTGCACCTTGTCAGAGGAGATGCAAAGTTTTTGGAGGGTCAGCAATTGCCCAAATGCAAGGGAAAATCCTTATATCTCATTGTAACGTTTGCGCTCAATTCCATGCTCTTCATTTGAATACATGAAATATAATTTATATCAATTAATGATGGCAAAATGCTAATTTAATAGCGGGTGCATAACACCAGGTGAAAAACATTCTGTACCTTCACCCCATTTTTAATCACCGCTAAAGTCCCACCTTACGGCTGCTAAACACGGTTTGAGCGTGCAAAACACAGATTTTGGCTGCAGTATGTTTTGCAGCCGCAAATCTCTTTGCACGTGTCCTTATATCAGCCCCACTGTCTCACAGATGTCTGGAAAGTCCTTTTATGTTACAGTGAATTATTTGTTACTGTAATGTAATGTGTATTATAGTTTATTACTTAAATGTAATAAAAATGTAACATTTATTGATTTATATATTAGTATACAATTAAGTATACATATTATATAAATACAATACAAACATATGTTGATAATTGCTAGTTTTTCTTTACATATGAATATAGCTTCTTATAAATACAGGTTTAAAAAAAAAAAAAAAAAAAAAAAAGTTTCAAGGAGGATGCATGATTTTGAGATTTATGCCCAAAAGAGGTTTTTAATGTCACGTTTAATTTGTGTTTATATTGTGTCATTTTTACTGAGTAAATGTTATTTGTTACATTCTTAATAGTAAAGTAATTGAGAGGTAGGTTTTGTAGGGGGCGGGGAGGGCGATTGACTGAATGAAAGGTATACACAATATTATTAATGCAGCATCCATATTTTTGTGCCATTGAAGCATGAAGATATGTTAGTTTGTCAAACATTTCTACTCCAAAGGTGACTTGTTGGCAACAGGAGGACAGTAATACAGAACAGTGTCAGGTCCATTTCAATAATTTTGTAACAGCTAATTAACTATATCAGTTGCAACAAAGTAGCTTACCAAAAACCACAAAAAACAAGCAAAGTGGGATGTTAATTTCAGAATGAGTGGAGTAAAGACATATGATTTTTTTCTTGATAATGAGTTTCCAGCAGTGCATGCTGTACTTTGCTGGAAACACCGTTATCAAGAACACTTTTAAAACAACAAAAAAAACACACGCTCTACATGTAGGCTACTTAAGTTCATGTTTGTTACTATTATGCTAAATGTCATTTTTTATGTTATCTAGAATGTTAATTGTTACAGTGATTAACTTACATTTGTAGGACCTTGATTGCTAGCACAGAACAAATGGTGTAGCTGAGGTTAAATGGAAATGTGGAATCTAAATGCTTAACGAAGGGTCTGCATCAAATAAAACTTCAAAATGTCCTTTTAAAAAAACTGCCTACAAGTATATCCATTCTTCACAAAACAAGAATGACAGACAGCAATACTGTGAACAATTGTATTTTATTTTGCATTTCATAATTTTTAGCAGCGTGTTCCAAGTCTAGAGGAGGCATACACATTTCTTATCTGTGACATTAGTGGGAGATAAAATGCTGTAATAAAATATATTATACATAACACTTATTTTGTATTAAAAGTAATACTGAAAACATTGATTCTCATTCAAAAAAAAAAAAAAAAGCTGCAGCACGATTTCAGAGCTCAAATGCAACAAATGCAGAAATACACCCATGGACCAAGGAAGCAAGTTTGCATAAAAAATGTGTCTTACTGCACTTAGCTGCTTGGTTTGCCACACAATAGGACAAGTTGAATCATCTTTAATTAGAGCAATCTGTATGGCTTTAACATAAAAGCTACAAACTGAAGACAGCCACACACACACACACACATTATTTTTTATATAATATATATATATATATATATATATATATATATATATATATATATATATATATATATATATATATATATATATATATATTGCATTAAGGGCCATTTCACACATGGCTAGTTTTCATATTAACCCTTTTGTTTACAAACAAATTAAAGTTGGCTTTTGAATGCAGCTTATTAATATTTCACAGAATAATGTAACAGATCGTTTTAACAGATCAAAAGCATCAGCGCTAAATAAATACATTTACAAACCGTTTGTTTTGTCAAGACTATACAACTTATATCCATCATCCAAAACATGCTTATATTACAGCGAGTGTACAAACATGCACTTGTCTTTCCCCGTTCTCCAAACAAATCCGTAAGATGGCATAATAATAAAAAAAATGTAACGGTAGATATCCTGTACAGTACTATGTGCTATTTTACACCTCTTCAAAAAAAAATATTTATTGAACAATTTGTAATTATGTACACAATGTTGTATAATATAAGGCATGCGTCCTGTTGCCCCCCCCCCCCAAAAAAAAAAAAAATACTATTCCTGTGCGTTCCTCATTACGCACTCACAAAAATCTTTCTTCATACATTACATATTCCTCATTGGTGAAACAACAAGTTCAAAGCTGGGAACGCAGTGGAAAAGCTATTATTCCCTTCCTGCTTATAAAATGCATCACAATGGATGCTCCCGTAAACAAAACTGCAGAACATTCAAGTTATTTGAAGTCACTTATTACCACATTATCACTTATTACCTTTTCTGTCAGTGTCAGTAGCTTAATAAAGAAGATCAAACCATGTAGTTCTGGAAAGAACATTAAATCTAAGGACTTTTTGTTCATTTTTGTCTCACTTTGATTTTTATTTAATTAAACATTTTGGCTGGCTCATTCTGCAGTCAATGACTCGGACTTGTAGGGAAAAGTAAAAAAAATAAAAATAAAAAAAAATAAAATGAAAATAAAAAAAACTTAAATGTCTTCTACTGGCAAGCTTGTTTATTGCTTAAAGTACATTTAGCATATACAGTCTATAATTTTGTGTAGTGTCTTTGTGCACAAACTATAGCTGCAACATAACATTGGTGTTCAAATTAAGATTTTGTTTTTGCAAACAGAATTATCCTGTTCTAAAATTGTATTCTAATACAGTGAATCAAAGGAGGCAGATAACTCTTACCCCAGACAATCAGGGTGAGATAGATAGATAGATAGATAGATAGATAGATAGAGATAGATAGATAAACTTGAAGCAAATCTTACTGGTGCCTTTTATTTAAGCTATTATATTATTGGCCGAAGTCTGATGCCATCTGGTGATGTATGTTGTTTTTTGGCTTACTATGTAGTGTGCACATTGGTAAGCTTTGGACACAATCAGTAAACTATTATTTGCTGTGTTAAGTTTGCTCTTAAGATGGATTGGTGGCTAGTTCATGCAAAAGAAAAAAATAAAAACACACATCAGTGACATACAGATAAGCCAGTGGCATGTTGGATTTTGTGGGTATATGTACATGTGCACATGGGGGCTGGAGGTCAAGTACCACAGACAAGAGGAAGGTGGGTATGGTCCAAAAAGTTTGAGAACCACTGATCTAAGATACACAAGCAGAGGACATTAGATTAGCCTGGCATCTGTTGATCGATATACTACAGCTTCAAAGTTGAGTTATTTGAATGGGCAGGCCTGCTTATCTATGTTATAGTTGTTCACATCTATTATTCTTTAAGCTTGTCCTCCTACTGTACTTTACATGAAAGCTACTGATCTGATAACACTCCATTCTTGAGGCGATTTTATTTCTACAAATTTCAGCCACCATTAATTATGATCACATTCATTTTCATAAGGGTATGGAAAATGACCCTTCCATCTTAAACAATGGCTGGATATCTGATGGCTCAGGCAAATAACTTGTAATTTAGTTTACACCAGCAATGTTTGCCCAGACCCTTGGTATATAAAGAGTTGTGACTTCAAATACAAAAGGAATTTACTTCAGCAAATCTGCAGCACTGTTCCAGGTTATTGAGAACTAGTTTAAACCAATTTGATAAAGTTTTTGTACAGGCCAAATTACACCATGTTGAGTTAATGTTCAGTTTTAATACTGTACCTATTTACACACTCGGTCTGAATGCTTGTTAAAATGTTTTTTTTTTTAGAAAAGGTCAGAAAGTTAAATTTTGAATTTACAGCAGGCCAAGCTTTAAACAAAACAAAACAAAAAACAAAACAAAAAATAACACACTACATAAGGCTTTTTAGTTTAACATAAAATCGGGCAGCTTCAAAACACCTTTTCCTGTCCATAACTCCTTTCACACCTTTGGTACTTATGGGCCACAGTGTCATCAGGTTTGGTTCAAATGAATTCAAGTTTCAACTGCAGCTGAATCAACCCCCCCACTCCCCCATTCCACGTTTCACTACTGAGCAAACATCAGATATTTAATTGTTTGAAACCTTCCTTCATTAATTGACATGTAATTGCCATGCTCAACACAAAACAAACAGGAAAAATAGGCACTCCGCTGTATTTTCTGCTTCCTGTACAAATCAATTGTATTCCATTACTGTATGTTTTGGTTGCATCACCGACTGTCAATAGGCTAACACTGCTTTGTCCCTTGGAAAGCTCGTCAGCACTGTATATTAATTAGAACTCCAGGGAGAGATGCTTAGTTTTTCTGTAGCTTCAGTGCAATGGGTTACGGCTCAACTGGTACAGACTTCCGTGACACACAGTAATACTTTGGCTTCTACTTCAGAGCAAAGTCATGCAGCAATGGAAGAAAGTGGTGTGGTGCCTTTGAATCTTCTTGTTAACGTTCCAATTGGAGGTACACATTAAAATTATACATAGATGCCCTCAGGGTTGAAACCAGAGGAAAGTGGGTTCTGCAGAATCCGCAGGTTGCTGGGTAGTTGTCGAGATGAGCTTGGGCGTTTCAGGGAGTTGGTCTGGGCTGTTGACTCTGCACAAAATAAAAAGGAGAATAGCTAAATGTCTGAAAAGGTTAAAAGTTTAAGAGACAGATACCGGGTGTGTTTAAGAGTTGCTACAGCTGCTCACCTGAAAATCAATCTAAAAGAAGCATTTGCAAAGATGAAATCAGGAAGGGGTGCAGGGTGTTTCTCAAAGTATTTCATCCATGACTGTAAAACAATCAGTTCCATGTATTTTAAAAGTACTTACGTTAAAGTAAGTAAGTTTTTTTATTTTTATTTCCACATACTGTATGTATTTTACTGTGAATGGAACTGTAAAATACACAATATTGAAAGCAAAAATCACTCTCCACTTCTACCAGCAGGAGTCACCAGGAGGCTGTGCTGTGGTGTATGAGAAAGTTTATCATACAGTAGAAGTGAAAATGTGCAGAAATGTTGAAAGCTAGTATATCACTTTGAACCTTCAGCCTTTAAAAACACACACAAAAAGTGACATTTTATCTACCATCAATTTGTCTTTCCTATCCTGTTTGGCAGCTTTTGGTTCTTCTCAGACTGGAGCATTATAGGTTATCAAGAGGTGAAAATGGATAGATGTTTACACACTTTAGGAAACTCCTGCCTAATCTCCTGCCTAACCTGTTGCTGTAGAAAGTAATTTAGCCCAGGGCCAGACGGCGAGTCAGTGACCAAGCCTGAGCTCACCACTATATAAACACTTCGTAACACTGACTTATCATACACTGTTTCCCTGACTTAATATTGATACAAAAACAAAAGGGGAAAAAGTGTTGATAATATAAAGCTCTTTATAAATAAAGGCCAGCTTGTTCAAACAAACAGCACAGTCAAGGCAGGTGGCCTCAATATGGAAGAAGCACTTTCATTACTTTCAAAACATAACTTGCTGGAAGGGTACATTTACAAAAAAAAGTTAATTTAAATTATGGGATCCTCGAGTGAAACACAGGACTATGAAGTTGTTTACTCCAAGTATGAGGCGTGCTGAAACTAAAAGCTATATAATAATATGGGGGTGGTTTCATCTGTCTGGAAATGGAAGCATCAAGCATGCGTAGGGTGCAGCTGACAGAGTACCGTTCTCCAGCTGGGCAGGCTCCTCCTCAGTGGACTCTGCTGGCAGCACTGTGACCTTGGTTCCTGTCTGCTGGATGAACTGCTGTAGGTTCACTTGCCTCAGCTCCTTGGTGAGCTGTTCCAGTTCCTGTTCTTTCTCCTGAGGGGGTGATTCAGAGCAGGGGAGACATGAATACTAATACAGCTGTGACCCAGAATGCTTACAACTTCTGAAAACCCTGGGTATGTGCAATGTGGCAATTATGTTAGAACAAAAGTAAGACAACACACTGCAAGAACTGCAGTGTAAGAAATAAAAAAATAGCTTTTCATTGTTATGAACACCACATTTTGTTTATTCTGTTGTTGAAATAATTATTTTGTTTGTAATTGTATTATGGAGCAAAACAGAAAGTGGTGGCAGACAGTGGAATTTAAGTATCCTGGTATGTTGTTTTTGCATGTTACTGTGTTATCCATACATCATTATGAAACAAACAGCACACGGCTACTCCATACCAACAAGCCAGGTGCCTTCAGCATGGGTTGACATTAACACAAACTAAATGGTGGTCTGGTGCAAGTTACAAAAACTTTTTTACTCAGGGGGGGAGGGGGGGGGGGTGGTTATTTTTAGCAGTTATAACAAGCATGTTTTATTGGGACATGGTAGTGGTCCAGTTAATTGATCTGTACAATATACTTCTGGATAATAGAATCTGTATTGTAGTGTAACCAAAATATATAAACCGTATTGCTTGGTTTCAGACAGGACTCCTGTCTACTTGCACACATTGTATACATTATTGCATAATGTTTAAAAAATGGAAACCATTTTTAATAAAATTAATAGTTTGCATACGACTTTATTTACTATATATTCATGCAGTAGGAGGATTTCAGTGGGTTACATATTGTATCTGCCCTCCTGTGCAAATATGGTTAAGACCAATCGTCACTAGAAGATTAGTGTGATCTGACTTAAACACAAGCCAACGATGCTATTAATGCATATTCATTTCCACTCCAGAGCAGTTAGGTTCATTACTTTCAATAAATCTTGGCAGATTTTAATTTTAAGGGCTTGGAAAGTCAATCTCAAAATCTGCCTATGCGATTTGGACAAACAAAAAAGTTGTTTAAGAAACTTATGAATTAAAAGCAAGACAAATGTACAGCTGCAAAAACTCTGCAAAACAGTTAACCTTCAAAAAGGGCCAGATAGGATATCCGCTAATTCACAATTTTGTAACTGAAGTTTTATTAGAAAAGCTTAGTTTTGGTTATTAGTGCCCTAGGAATTAACAATGTATTAACCTTCCATAAATGATACACAAACAAGGAAATACAAGTCCGCTCTGCAGCATGTTTTTTTCCAGAACCCTAGGACAAGTGCCAAGATGGCTTAATTATTAGATAACACTTGCTGGGATTGTGGTAGGAAGTGTCAAGCCTGAAATTGTCTTTCTATACACACTTAATTCTGCACAAAATGTTTTAAAAAGTCTAGTAGGTGATGTTTTCTTCACCAGATGGCACTTTACATACAAGCCACTTGCACCAGACAACTATCGGAAGCAGCAGCACATTACATTGAACAGTATATCTGGACTTCTCAGAATATATACTGTGTTACTGTATAGGGAAGACTAAAATGTCCAAATCTGTATAAAACTATCAAACACATAAGGGACTACTAGAATGACCCACCCCATAAATATAAAACACTAAAATGGCAGTAAACATAAAATGTATACATCGAAAATAATTTTATAAGTCCATGTATAGGAAGGCCACATATCTTTAAAGACTACCTTTTATTAGCAGCAGTGTGGAGTAGTGGTTAGGGCTCTGGACTCTTGACCGGAGAGTTGTGGGTTCAATCCCCAGTGGGGGACACTTGAGCAAGGTACTTTACCTAGATTGCTCCAGTAAAAACCCAACTGTATAAATGGGTAATTGTATGTAACATAATGTGATATCTGTATAATGTGAAATAATGTATAATGTGATATCTTGTAACAATTGTAAGTCGCCCTGGATAAGGGCGTCTGATAATAAATAAATAAATAATAATAATTAGACACAAAAATAAAATAAAAAAGCAAATATAAATTTTACTTGGATACTGCTCTAGAGTGGCATTCAAAGACATAGGAACTGAATTCTAAACAGAAAATATTTTCTATAAAATAAAACAAACAAAACATTTATTACCAACATCTGATATGCATAATTGTGGTACTAGATTTGTCTTCAATTTTGAAGACAATTCATTATTATTATTTATTTATTTATTTTTTAATGGATTTTTATTGAGGAGTCAGCTGTAACCATCTGCTCCTCAAAGATCATTAGTAACAAGCAGTGTGTCCCTGGTCAAGATCCTGGACTTGATTGGCTGGTATGATGCTTGAACACGCTTGCTGGTGGTGCTTTTACACCTTGTCTTTTCCTTGCTGTCAATTTGAGCCACTCATTTGGCAGGAGTGGTTTGACGGCTAAACAATGGAACAGTTTGCTGCCTGTCCTCAGGAGATGAACAACAGGGTCTAATCCCAAGAATACATCATATTAGAACATGACGTAACTATTTGTTCAGAGTGCAGGTCACTAATAGAAGCCGTGTATTCAGTCACACACCTAACCTACCAGAACAAAGAAATCAAAAGAGTTTCAACAACTAGACCTGAACCAAGCTCCAAGTACACCACCCCTAAATGAAGAAAAAAAAAAAATAAATAAAAAAAATAAAACTAAAAGCCCAAGCAACAAAAGTAAATACTGTAAAGCAGTCATTTGAAGTAGTTTATTCTCTCAATGTTACCATAGTTTTTACCTGCAATCTTTTGGCAGCCTGACCCAAAGACCTCTCAACAGCCCTGCAGCCGTTCTCCAGCCTGGCAGTGTTCTGGTTCTGGATATCAAGCTCTCCTTTGACTCTGAGGATCTTGGCCTTTACTTCCTCCTCATTGACCTGCTGAGTCACCTGTATTTCCTGCTGGAGCTTCTCGGCCTCGATGCCCGCCTCCATGCTCTGGATCTTGGCCGTGTACTCCCGGAGCTTGTCCTCACACTCCCAGGTCTTCTGTTTCAACTCTTGCAGCTGTTCCTTCAGCTGCTTCTCATTTTCCTGCTCTATCTGCAGCTCATTTTGCCAGAACTCCTCTTCCACGATCTGCACCTCGTTCTTCTTCACCCTCTTCTCCAACCTCATGATCTCTTCGTCTAGCCCGTTGTTATTCCTCTCTGCCCAGAAACGCAGCTCCACCTCGTGGCTCTCCAGCTGTCTCTCCAGGGCCTGCAGCTTCTCCTTCTGGAGATGAATCAGCTTGCTCAGCTCCTCGGTACTGGCCTTGGAGGAGTTATTGTTCAATGCTTTCTGCTTCATCTCTGTGTCTTTGCTCTTTCCAAATATGTCCATCAGTCCTTTGGCACCTCCAGTAAAAGTTAACGATTTCCGTTTGGGTTCCTTCCTTTTGAGCGACTTGTCGTTCTGAGGCCTGAGCTTGGCTAAGGGTGGGAGGCTCTGCCTGTACAAAGTCCTCTCCGGTATGCGTGCCATGCTGTCAGAGGTAGGCCTCTCGCTCAAGGAAGGTCCAGTTCGCTTCAGGATTAGCTGCACGTCGCTGGCGTACTGTCCCCATTTATTCAGGGAGACAATGGGGTTCTCATGTGGGGCCAAGTGTCTCTCTGTGTCCCTCAATTTCTCTATCAGAGTGTACCTTCCAGTTCGACCTGTGGGAAACAAAATAGTGTAGTAATCCGAGGCACACAAAAAAAATAGTTTAATTTTTAACCATCATCATAGCAGACAATACAATATCAACATTATTTATTTTGTAAAACACTTTGCTATTGGAAAAACAGTTGTATATGTCTACACATACTTAATCTGTAGTTTGACAATGTGCCTCCCTTCTTTTCTTCCACTGCTGCCTGCCAATTAATCAAATCTAACCCGTCACGAACCCGGAGAGAGAATGTAGATTTGTGCTTAGAATACTGTTGTCATCACTGCCAAATATAACTAACAAGCTTAATTTTCCTCCCTTGGAATGTAACGTAAATGCAAGCTACTTTCCAAAAATAACACAATAGCAATCCCTTTTATTATTATGTCTCTTCGACATAGACCTAGGTTTACAGCATACAGTGTGAATCAGGCCAGCAGAGGGAGATGCTTAAATATGGTCTCATTGTCCTT
Source organism: Acipenser ruthenus (assembly GCF_902713425.1). NCBI lineage: Eukaryota > Metazoa > Chordata > Actinopteri > Acipenseriformes > Acipenseridae > Acipenser > Acipenser ruthenus. The sequence continues at coordinate 45,186,536 of NC_081195.1, forward strand.
CAGTGTGTAAGACAGATAATACATCAAATGTAGCAACATTTTTGGTTTCAGTTTTGATTGTGGGGCACGTTTTCAACCAAGAGAGATTTAAAGAAAATGATTTCCAAGACTACCAACTGATGCCAAGTGATTTTCAGACTGTCAGTGTTGATCCTTCACTCTTTACTCACTTAAAGATCTATTACTGCTGGTTCACTGGCATTTTGCTATCTTGCTTCATGTCAGGCACTGACACATCAGAACTAAACACCATAGGTGGTCATTTCCAACAAGACCAAATGAAGCACAATATTAAAAGAAAGGGCATATTGTGCAGTGTGCTCACCACAGGACAACAGCCGCTACTTGCCGTGTTCTATAGGAGATCAACTAAGCAAATCCTACGACTGCAACACCATTATAAAAATCTGAAACAGACCATGTCTCCCTGCTGAAGCCGCACAGCGGGGCTCCTTCCAAACCTCAGGGTAAATTAGAAAAAGTGCAATGCTACTAACAAGGGTAATTTTCGTTAATGCTGAAATTGTCTTTCTATACACACTTAATTCTGCACAAAATGTTTTAAAAAGTCTGGTAGGTGATGTTTTCTTCACCAGATGGCACTTTACATACAAGCCACTTGCACCAGACAACTATTGGAAGCAGCAGCACATTACATTGAACAGTATATCTGGACTTATCAGAATATATACTGTGTTACTGTATAGGGAAGACTAAAATGCCCAAATCTGTATAAAACTATCAAACACATAAGGGACTACTATAATGATCCACCCCATAAATAAAAAACACTAAAATGGCAGTAAACATAAAATGTATACATAGAAAATAATTTTATAAAGTCCATGTATAGGAAGGCCACAGATCTTTAAAGACTACCTTTTATTAGACATAAAAATAAAATAAAAAAGCAAATATAAATTTTACTTGGATACTACTCTAGAGTGGCATTCAAAGACATAGGAACTTAATTCTAAACAGAACATATTTTCTATAAAATAAAACTAACACAACATATATTACCAACATCTGATATGCATAATTGTGGTACTAGATTTATCTTCAATTTTGAAGACAATTTATTATTATTATTATTATTATTATTATTATTATTATTATTATTATTATTATTAATAATAATAATAATTATTATTATTATTATTATTATTAATAATAATTAATTTTTTTAATGGATTTTTATGGAGGAGTCAGCTGTAACCGTCTGCTCCTCAAAGATCATTAGTAACAAGCAGTGTGTCCCTGGTCAAGATCCTGGAGTTGATTGGCTGGTATGATGCTTGAACACGCTTGCTGGTGGTGCTTTTACACCTTGTCTTTTCCTTGCTGTCAATTTGAGCCATTCATTTGGCAGGAGTGGTTTGACGGCTAAACAATGGAACAGTTTGCTGCCTGTCCTCAGGAGATGAACAACAGGGTCTAATCCCATGAACTCAACAAGGGTTTGAGAAACTGGAGTCATGCTGAGGAAGGAAAGCAATGTCCTTTATTACGTGACAAACAAACAAAATGTACAGTGAAAATCTACTACTACTAGTTGAGATCAGGGGTTTGTAAATTAAGATTTTTGAAAAAAAATAATTGTTAATCACAAATTGTTAAAATAGTATTTCAAATAAATAAATAATTGCATTACAAGCCATACTTCTTTGGTATTTAAAGCACTTTGCATTATATATTCAGAGATTGTGGGATGGTTAGTGCATTTTCTCTATGAGCACAGGGCAGATGAGCACTGCCTAAATATGACAGGTTACCAGGAAGTTGTTTATAAGACTAAAGTTTGGATAATCAAGCTTTTACTGAACACTTAAACAAAAAACAAAACTGGCTTCTTATTTTGAATTAAAATGGTAATACTGTAACAAAAAATGTTCAATAAAAATGCTTTGGTTGTTTTTAATTTACAAATGTATTTTACTTAGAAATCAGAAGAACCAGTACAAAATATATTTAAAAATTGAAAAAGTTTGAATGAATTGGTTGCGTGCAACTTTTTCTCCACAACTTTGTCAAAGATGTTTTGAATTGCGAGACGTCAGTTCTGGAAAAATACTAGGATGCTGTCACAACAAAAGATTTGAAATTCAAATGACTGTACTTGTATTTAATATTAATACAGAGAATAGAAACATACACACGAACAGTAAGTGTACAGAATGATAATCGTGTTGGTCGAGTGATGGCTCTGGTTTAGTCCTGGAATTTGAAAGCCCTGCTTTTCTGCTGATGGTTACATTAAGGTATCTGAAGAGATTCTGTCTTGTTTTTATCCTTTTGCACTGGAAACTAGGCCTGAAATGAAACCCATAAAGAGGCTGTGGTTATGGTATGGAGGCCTGCTCCCATGGTGCTGGAGGAAACTGGCTTCACAAGCACACAGACACTGGTATTTAGTAAATTAAGAATGGGTTTAAATAACAGGAAATAGATGCAGAGCTTGAAAATCAGAAATGGAAAATACCACTCTTAAGCAATAGCATGTTGTAGTTTCGTCCCAAGTCAAACTCTCCAGGAACATTCACTCTCCGAAGAGTATCTACTTATAAACCCCTAATCCTATTCTATTTACCCAAAGCTTAATCTAAAAGATTATTCTCTAAACATCAGACAAGGAAAAACAATAAGGACACTGACTGAGCTAAGGCAGATAAATATCAGATCTCCAAAAACATTCTTACCAATAGCTTGAGCAAGAGCAATCACCACCTCCTGGCAGGTTGTGGCTTCAGTTACTCCACAGACGATTCTCTGGACCCCATCTACCCATACTTTCAGCTCCATGATGTACCATTAGATAAGAAAAGTGCTGCCAAACTTCAGCTTTTCAGGGACCACATGTCATTCCTCCATGCCGGGGGACTGTGGGAAGAGCCGCTTCTCTAGCATCCTGCAATTACAGCAAATAAAAAGAAAGACTTTGAGCATGACCTGTTAATGCACAAGTATAAAACCAATGACCACTATAGACTTGCTTGCACTGGACAGTATGTTCTAATATAACTAGTAAATGGCTTAGCAGTGGTTAGCACACAATGCCTTTGCTATGCAAATGAATAGTTCCACACCCCTGCTGCTAGGCTATCCTGTGGCAGACTGTCAGTAACGCCATGGGTTTGAGGAGAGAGAGAGAGAGAGAGAGAGAGAGAGAGAGAGAGAGAGAGAGAGAGAGAGAATAAATGATCTTAGACTATAAGCATACTCCAGTTAACACACTAACAATCTGTTCTGCAAAACATGAATTCTGTGCTTTTCATTTATTCAAGATGAATTTTTCTGTAAATGTCGTACTTCATTACCAAGAGCACATAACATTCCAACACAAACAAAATCCATTAAAAAAGAAACTTTTGGAGCAAGTGTAATTAGTTATTGTATTTGAAGCGAAGAAATTCCCCTTAGCACTTTGTTATTAATAAAATGACAGTGCTGTGAATAATAACAACAATAATAATGCTATGTGATTAATGCAATGCCATGGTCTAAAGAATTTTTTATAAAAGGAATGTGATCTGTACAAGGTTTCAAAACATTACTTAATATATTTAATCTGAGGCCTATCTATTGGCCTTCATTAGTTTATTTTTTTTTAATATTGCTAATATTAAAACTTCAAGTGCAATTAAAAGTGTTTATTCACATTTGAACTGAACATTGTGCTGTACTGCACTGTATCACCACTCACTAACAGCATCAATTTTATACTAGCAATTAGGGGCAGCACACACACACACACAAAACAGATTGAGAAATAAAACAGCAACTTTCCACTAGGAAAAATACCCCTACTATCAACAGAATTCTAGCATTTAATGATCCACTATAGCCCCCCAAAAAAGGCTGAACGTCTATTTTCATAAAATAAATAAATAAAATAAATAAATAAATAAATAAAAATAAATAAATAAATAATCTTCTCTAGTGGCTGGTGAGAGCAGATGATTACACATCCATCCATTGATCCAGGTTTCATTTCTGTGTCTGCAGTGTTACCTTGCATTGTGGAAATGAAATAAAGAAATAAACACCCCACTCCTGAACTCAATTCTTAAGTATCTGCTGATGGAAGCACTCAAACTCTGGCAAACTAATAAACACAGCTGTTCATCACATGCCTTACCTTGTTTATAGAATAGCCTCAAGCAAACAATCCTTGCCAAATTCCAAGCACAGCCATAAGGAATTTCATTAGCTTAGAACCTGCTGACTGTGGCACAGTTTTAGTATCAATGTCCAGCTCCCCCCTCAGCCAATCATTTTTATACATGTTAACAAACAGTGCTGCTAAGCACTCACTGCTGTTCCTACTGTATATATTCAATAGGACAGTTTTTCCTTGTATGTATTGTTTAGATGTATACTTAAATTATAAAAAGAATACAAAGAAAAACAAAACCTCTTTGCCAACTTCTCTCAACATACAGTTTCAACCCCATGCAGGGAACAAACCGACAATCCAAAAGGCAACACGAAATCTCTTTGGATGGTAGTAGTGGGACACCATCTCACTGCCGGTTGCTGTTTAGCCCTCAAGTAGACCATCTTCCTTGGGAGAACAGATCGGTGTGCACTGGTCAGGGGGCAGCGCCCAGTGAGAAGAAGATATGTGCAGACATGCTCAGGACTGCATTTCATCACACGGCATCACAACAAATTCTTTGCATACCTTCATTCTGATGTTATTCCACAGACAGCTTTGAACATTTCAATGAGCAATAGAGGATACATCATAGACGTTCATGGAGTACTGTAGCAATGAGGATAGCTGAGTGGGTGAAATAACCACAGCACTCCAAGAGCTTGTATCCATTATTAAATTTTGTTTGGGGGCTCTGTATATATAAAAATATTAAAATGTGGCACTGGCATATCTTAAAATTACTAATGAAAATAATCCTACTTAATGTCCCGGCACTGACTGCTATTTTTAGCATATAAAAGAACACACAGCATATAGAATGTGTAGCCAGTTGCTATGATGTAAATATACCTATGACCTCAGCAGATCATAATGGTTGCCGTCTAAGGCTTCTGGGTTCAGTCTCTCATTAGGTTATCTGCTGCATTCCTAGATAAATAAAATCTTAGAATTGTGAAATGGCAAGGGAAGAGTCTTACACTGCACCAAAAAAAAACAGGAATTACATCATTCAGCAGCTTTCAGAAACAGAGAACATTAATTTGGGAAAGCCAGCAGACTTAAAAATGATGGAAGACAACCCAGTTTTGTTAGCAGGCAATTAGGTCTGACAGAATTGATTTTATATTCCCATATATCATTTTCCATTGCAAAATCACTTATAAATTGGAAAAATTAATTGAAGACACATACAAAAACTGGGGCCACTTTCAAAATCCTTTTCTATCATGAACGCTATTAGAAGCACAGTTGAAGCATACTTCATTTATATGGTTTACTACAACGCTAATGATGAAGATTATCTTGGACAATTAGGGGGACAGAGTAGCTATTTAAACATAAAATAATCATTTTACCCCCAGGGGTCATCTCAGAAGTTCAAACATGCAGGATTTATTTTTATTATTTTACTATATATGTTTGCTTATATAAATTAAGATATCTATCCCCAATGTGCAGTACATAACATCCCGGCCATAAAACTGATGCGACAGGCACTCTGGTATCTGTTACTCCTGTCAACAAGAGGATGGCACAGTTTGAGAGCTGATACTGCTCATAAGTCCCCGGTCTTTTCATCATTACCACACTGAGGTCATGCCGTTCCTGAGACACTCACTAGTTATCCATAGATGACTTTCAATATAATTAATTCAAGCTCCTGTTCCGAGGTCACCTGATCAGCTGCTATGCTTCCAGTTTCATTTTTCCCCCCTGTAATGCCCTTATAAGTGCAGTACCAGAATTAATTTTTAAAAAATGTGTTTGTCTGTAATGATACAAAACATGAAAAGTAATTTTCTAAATGGTTTGACAAATATCTGTAAAAGCTTTGCGTCAGGCAATCAGCCTTCAGTGGGAAGTTAAAACATAAAACAGAGCCCGTTCCAGTTGCCTGTGCCAGGTTGCCCTCCTTTTCTAACCAAGTCTGTATCTCGTGGTGCACTAAATCTGTCTCGAGTTATTTTATTATCCACCGTTGCCAGGCACTGAAGTACTGATGGCATTCAAGCAGCGTGCACTTGGATGCAAGATTATGCACCTTGAATACCTCCAGTGTGATGTCTGAAATTCCATCCCAAGCCTGTGTAGATTCTCAGGGCAAGCGCAGAGATTCAGAACACAAGGGGTGACATGGATAGTGTCACTCATGGCAGACTGCCCTTCATTATTAAACTGAACCTATTCACAGCTACTAGGTTAACTAGAGACAAAGCAGCCAACACATCCAAGCAAAGTTTAAGCACACGACACTTTGCACTGCAGTGAATCAAGCTCATCTACAGTATAATGTCCTAAAGGTATAAAGGCAAAGGTATGTTGTAAGTTACAAAAAATAACCCCACACCAGTGTGAGAAAAAACCATCACCTGTCCACTTGCCCAATTAATCGGAGTCCAAAAGTAAAGTACCAGAGTATCCATATCAAGTTTCTCCACAATCAAATGCGTGGTCTACCCACACATGTACTGTACAGAGGATTTGGTCGGGAATTCCCTGCAATACATTTCCTCATTAAAAATATAAGGTATTTGAAGTAGCATAAGAAATCATAAGCCATGTCTGTAGACCGCTGTAATAATCTGCAGTCGTCAAAACTCTTGTTTGAAATCACTGGCAATACACGTTGTTATGGAATGTTACCTGGTGACGTGGAACAGATGAAACTAAAATGTGTGTTACTGTTAGTTTAATTTTACATGTACAGTCTAACTTCATTATAACAAACCCCCTGGGACCTGGAGAAATGTTCATTATATCAGGTTGTTCACTATAATAGGGTTTGGCAATTTGCTTATCAGAATGACGAAGAAATGCCCAAATTGAATTGAACATCTTTATACAGTAGTTATTTCAAGACAGCTTCACATTGATCAACATTTAAACTGTAAAAAAAACAGTAAAGAAATGAAAAAAAATTACATACTGAATACAGTAATTACGTGCCCTTTCTCTTGAAAAACGCATCCAGCGCAGATTGCTTCATATTTTTCATGCTTTTCTCAATGCACGCAGTTTCAATCTTGTTACCTCCTCACACCTGTTGCCATGGTTGCAGTTTGTGGGAAGATGGCAATGGTTGCATACATCACACATGATTCACACTAAAATTGTTTACTTATGAATCAGCCTCATCTTTGAATTCTTACCATGGTCTTTGTTTTCACTGAGAGAATAACACATTCACACTGGAGAAAGATCAGTGTCAGTCACTGCCAAGATCGTTTTATCCGGGTAGATTTTGTAAAAAATGATCGTTCTAATAAGGCTAATTTCTAGTGAAAAAAACGGTTCTTGCTGCTTGGATCGTTAAAAAGGGGGGCTCGTTATAAGGAGGGTTCGTTATAGTGAAGTTAGACTGTATTTATTTAGGTATGCTCCAGTACATTCTCCTTAATCTCTGAGAACTTTCTTTTCTGTGAAAACTTTTCTTGAAAGACATTCATTGCTTTCAGCTTTAAAAGACCTCTGTTCCAATTCGCCAGCATTTTGAATTCTTTTTTCTGAAAATACCTGTTTTTGCATTTAAGGTCACAAACCCAAATTTATAAAAGTTGTAAAAACCCATCACATAAGCGGACAAAAGGATTCAGTTAGGGGATTAAATACAGTTCAGGAGTTGCTCCTAGCCATGTTTTTTTTTTAGTTTTTGCTTAAATGTTAAATTCCCAAAACTAGTTTTGTTATTCCATTGATGAACAGCAAAAAATACTTTTGAATGCTACTGTATCTGGGCTTTTTGGAACACAACCAAGGTTATGATAGATAGATAGATAGATAGATAGATAGAGATAGATAGATAGATAGATAGATACATAGATAGATAGATAGATAGATAGATAGATAGATAGATGTCTGAAATAGCATACCGAAAGCCTTTAACAATAACTCATATTCTTGAACTTCATTTTTTACAGATTTCTAGAATTTTTTTTTGCCAAAGAAAACAAGGTAAAGATACTCATGGCCATGTTTTTTCCAGAGCAATCAGATAACTTCAAACAGAGACTGACATACCGAGACTTCCATCTGTTCTGATTTACTGACTCCATGTTCCCTTAACTCACATTCTAGGCGTTGTTCAGTGCAGTACTTCACAAGTTCACGTGAACTTAATTTGCAGGTTTATACGTGTTGGCTTGTTTCTAAATAATTCTGGTTTACTACAGACTTTTATATCTAGCACTACTGTTAAAAACCAACGGAACATAATTGGAGCTTATGAGGCCTGGTTAAAACGACTGAATGAGTTCAACAGAACAGCTGAAGACCACTGACTCCAATACAAAGGGTGGTAAACCCTCATGATACAAGAATGAAAACAATATAACTGTTGGGTGTCCCCTTACCCACTGTGCTACAAAGAGCAAAAGCACTAAAGTAAGTCACCAATGTATGCAAACATAACTTATCTTGTCTTAGAAGTGGCTGAACCCTTACAACAGTTAACCACAGTAAAAGCATAACAAAGTGTAATGAAGCATAGTGAAAGCATAGTAAAAGAAAAGCAAGGTATGATAAAGCATATTAATAAACATGGCAAACCAGGGTATACTATGGTAAATGCATAGCATGACCATGGGAAAAGCATAGTAAAACTGCACAAATACTGCAGTAAACTTTAAGGGGAATAGGCTCTGAATTGAGGATCCTTAAATCAAATGGGCACATAGTTTTTGTAGTATTGAAGTATTCAGAATAAAATCTGCAATTAAAACATCTTGAAAATTCCACAAGGTCAAACTTGTTTTCTCAAAATGTATTGCACTGATGGTTTCACATACAGTACTACATTCATTAACTAGTGTATTTAAAGTGCCACTTTAAGTGGTAGTGAACTTTTCAAAATAACTGTTTTTTAGCAGGGGTATTCGTGAAAAAATTAGATGTTAATTGTGCTTTTGCCCTGCAGCACAAAGGCAGGGCAGATGTCTTTGCCAGCGATCTCCAACATCTCAAAAGCGTGTCACTTGTTAATGTACTGAACTGTAATTCTAATGGTGCCATGTTGCAAGCAACCTGTCTGGAGTTGCCCCACAGTCTAAACCTCGAACTGGATGGAGAGAGGGTTACCTCAAAGAAAGGAAAATAGAAACTTCAAGAGCTCAGGGTTTGCAAGGGGTCTGGAGTTTTAACTGAAAGAATGAACTGTGCAAGATGATATCACTGCACATCTGAATCCCAGCAGTTTACCTAGGGATTATATTGTTTCCATGTGTGAGCTGCACTACGTGGGCGATTGGAGCTCTGCTGACAACCAGCAATATAATACCAAGCTGCAGAATCCTCAACAAACAGACCTAGTGCCCTAATCCACTGCCAGCCACACAATGGCTGCTGCACACTGTCAAAACACACTGCAAGAATAACAGGCAGAGGAAATCTGCAAGAAAAAGAGCAGATTCTAGTCCCGGCTGAAATGTTACTGTAGATTTATTTAATGCTTATTTATTTTTTTAAATCAAAGCTTTAAAAGAACACTGCCCTCGGTCATATAAATCACTAAAAATAAATACATTAAATAAAGAAAATAATAATAATAATAATAATAATAATAATAATAATAATAATAATAATAATAATAATAATAGACTACACAGACAATGCAATGTTTCACTGAACCACCTAAATCTGCTCCAGCTTGTTGCCATAACCACATACTAAAGGGTTTTGCACTTGTTATACGTTTGTTTGTTACTACTGGATTCTCAGGTAGTTATCATATTTGCCTAAAACCAGAAAGAAAAGACCTGCAAGTGTTGGATGAACTGTATACATTTGTAATTGGTTGCCTGTCTAGATAGGCTCTTGAATGTGTCCTTTCGTTTCTAGTGTGGTGTAAGAAGCAAACCAATAGGAACTACACTACAAAGTATTACATTTAAATCCAAAGATTATCAATGAACAAAGATACATCAATTGATTGGAAAAAGAATAGCAAAAGCAAAACAGAATCCCAGTACACTGTATTATAATCAAATTGTTGGCTTTAGTTCTTGAAGTGAAAGACACACATTGCGAGGAGTACCACGGGAAAACATTACCTCAATTGTTAAGAGGGAAAAGTTAAAAAAAAATATATATATAAGGAGAAGAAGAATTGTCAAAACATAGGAGGACATACTTGTATTAATGCTTATTTATATAACTGACCTCACTCCAGACAATGACTAATAAAACCAGCCACCCACCCACTTTCAAATATGCAGACATGATAGGAGTTGTTCAATCCAACAGGACAAATCTCTCATAAAAAGTAGTTTAGTATAAATAATAATAATGGTTAATATAAAAATACATGTTTATAAAATGTACATCAGCTATATACATGTCATATCTATCTATCTATATACTAATATATAACTAAGAAGAATATTAAGAGCTCATGTGTTCCTGCATACAGTCAATATTGCTTTTAATCCTGTTTTTTGTATATTTTGTAATTATTTCAAACAGCAGAAATATTTCAAACTCAAAATGAACTTTATCCCAGGATCAGAATGCTTAAAGATTACAATTAACAATGACAGCCACAAAACATTTTAATAAATCCTGTTGGCCAACACACAGCTCTAATGCAGTCAGTCATTTCAGAGAAAAAAAATATATAATTTTAACCTTCATTTACTTGACCTTCATTACCAAACTTCCTAAAAGAATTAATTTATAACAAAAATCACCTTCAAGTTAACAATACACTTGCAATAGCATAACATATATTAAAATGCCTATACAGTCTTTGTAAATAAAGCTTGTTTTATTAAGTCTGCAGAGCTAGTGAGAAACTGCAGTAAAATAAAACCAATGCATTCATCTCCTTTCTGAAAAGACATAAGCCAAGACTATAACACAATGTATCTTCATATTAGTTCACTTCATATATTTAAATAGTTGTATTCAACACCACCTAAACTTCAAAAACATGAATATACCCATAGGTTCTTTACATGGAGTAATACCCCCCCCCCCCAACCACACACAGAAAATTATGCATAACCTTCCATAAACTAACAGTTTAAAAAACACATTACACAACACCCTCTAAATCTTTCAAAATTAAACATTATACTGTACCCTCTACAGCGCTGTTAATTCCACCAAGTTTTACAGTAAGCTAAAACCATATAGTTGTGTATCACATAACATATAATTTACTTACAGATATCCACATTCTTTAGACACAAGCACCTTACAGTACCTTTATTAGCTCTCAAATTCTCCAAGCTTCCAACAGACACACAGCCCCTACTACTACTCCTCTGAACAATGCATGACCAAACAGCTCCTATTTCTCCAAAAAGCCCCTCCTTCTCCTAAGTAGTAAGCAACTGCCCAGCCCACAACTAACTCAGTCACACTGTTGGATGCCACCAGCATTTATTAAATGGGATTTAATGTAACCTCAGCCCATTTCCTGAAAGTGCTGCACTTATCAATCCTCTGTATTGAAACATTCCTTGTCTGGGGTTTGTGCGCTGCTGTGGTGAAGTGTTCTCACTTCTACCTGCCATACCTAAAAGTAATCTGTCCTTCTAAAGTAAAACACTGTCTAAACGAATAACCACTTCTCGTAGACTGCAAGATCATTTTAAGAAACATTCCATTAAGATGAGTCCCCTCAATATGAACACGACACTGTATTGTTTGTTTGTAATACCACTCTGTCTCTTCCGCCTTTGTGGTTTGGGGAGGGGAAAACTCGTCATCCCTTCAGTGGTCGTTACGACATCACCAAGCATGTATTGTAATTTAGATGGTATGCACGCACATTCGGACCTAAGCCGGCTTAGGTCTGAGGTGGCAGTGTAAGCGCAGCAATAGTAAGGGAGGATTCGTTTGGGAATTCAATTATGAGTCTAATTTGCCATCTACAGCTGGATGTGACAAATACACCTACATTCAAAGCTTCTACAGTATTGTGCTTACAACAGAGTGCCTACATGCAATTCATTCTCCATAGGGATCCCGTTTGTTTCTTCTTTATTTTTGCACATTCCGTAATGGTTAGTCTCCAATTAAACATTTAAATTGACACTGCCATGAAGTACATTGAACTGACTGATTAATAACACATTGTGGCGGAGTGTCCCGCCCCTTTGTTTATTATTTGTATTTTGTATTTCATGGCTGGATGAGCAAGACGACGTCCGGCAGGTTATTGTTTTGATTTTAAAAACCTCGTGAGGATGCGTGACTGATCAGCTACTGATTATTTAACTAGCTGACAGTCACGCATCCTTATTAAACTCGTGCAGACTATGGCTGGGGGGTAATAAGATAATTAATAGCTAGTTAACCCCTCCGCCAGAATATAAAAGCCTGCAGCTTTTCTTGTTCGCAGAAGAGAGTGTCTAGGAGTAGAGAACAGGATCGAGGAGGTAAATTAAATAAGAGAGAAATATAACAATTGCTAAATGTGCTGGCTTAAACACCAGCACGATACTTATTTGTTTTTTGTTTGGCCAACACGTCTTTTTGTTCGTGTAGTTTTGTGTTTGTTTAAATCTTTTATTTTCTATTATTTAATAAAGCACTGAGCGCCACTGCGCCTCAGTTTCACCCGCCATTCATTGTTGTGTGTGTCTCTAGTCTGACATCACCCCTGTAAAGCCACCCTTTCACACACATTTATCTAAGTCTGAAGTGCTTTAGTTGCATTAGATGACTAATAGGTTGGTCTCTAATGAAAACAGTTAATTTGCTGCTCGCATTTCTTTTCCCTGACAGTTAAAAATGACACCTCTTTTACATTTCAGAAACTTTAGAAATTAAACTATTGTATATTAACATAAAAAGATGTACATTGTTTTGTAAAAACAGGCCTAACCATCTAAGCAAAGCATGCCAAAAGTAGCAGTACAAGTTCTCCCAGAGACTATACATGACAAAAGCCCCTAAATGTTCATCACGAAGCTCGTTTAACGAGTACTGTAAAGGGTTTCACTAATGTCTTATTGTCAAGAAAGACCCATCCACGCCTTGTCACTGCTAGAGAAAACAAAATCTGCATCTATTCTGTGCCGAGTGGAGATTACAAGGTGCCAGCAGTTGCTGCAGATGTGAGAAGCGTTTATCGTCAATTAATTCAGTATTCTGAAATGCATCACCACACTGCTGTGACTGAAACAATCAACAGCTGTGCAGCACGCTTTTCTCAATTCATCCCAAATATTGCTATAGCCTGAAGGTTTAATTTGAACCAACACTGGATCTTTTATAGCCATACTCTTCTATGGGGAATGAAGTAATTTGACATGCCTTCACAGCGTTTAATCGCATAATGATGAACACTATACATTTAAGAATTTACCAGCAAGAAATATCAAGTGCCGGTAGCAGCTGTTCAGTAAAAGGAATTCACACCCATAAAATATAAAAGGGCACACATTTTTTCAAGGTACTCCGATATACAAAATTGAAATCTTCTTTGAAAAATGATCAAATTACCAAAACCTGAACTCCGAGTAATTTACAGTACTAGAGTCAGCACTCGGATATCCGTTACCCAGATACATGTCAGTCACGTTTTACCGCACCTTGTATTAAGAATAAAATCAATCCCCATATATATATATATATATATATATATATATATATATATATATATATATATATATATATATATATTATTATATTATATACACACATACATATACATATACAGGCGTGCTCAAATTTGTTGGTACCCTTACAGCTCATTGAAATAATGCTTCATTCCTCCTGAAAAGTGATGAAATTAAAAGCGATTTTATCATGTATACTTGCATGCCTTTGGTATGTCATAGAATAAAGCAAAGAAGCTGTGAAAAGAGATGAATTATTGCTTATTCTACAAAGATATTCTAAAATGGCCTGGACACATTTGTTGGTACCCCTTAGAAAAGATAATAAATAATTGGATATAGCGATATTTCAAACTAATTAGTTCCTTTAATTAGTATCACACATGTCTACAATCTTGTAATCAGTCATTCAGCCTATTTAAATGGAGAAAAGTAGTCACTGTGCTGTTTGGTACCATTGTGTGCACCACACTGAACATGGACCAGAGAAAGCAAAGGAGAGAGTTGTCTGAGGAGATCAGAAAGAAAATAATAGACGAGCATGGTAAAGGTAAAGGCTACAAGACCATCTCCAAGCAGCTTGATTTTCCTGTGACAACAGTTGCAAATATTATTAAGAAGTTTAAGGTCCATGGAACTGAAGCCAACCTCCCTGGGCACAGCCGCAAGAGGAAAATCGACCCGAGTGAACAGAAGGATAGTGCGAATGGTAGAAAAAGAACCAAGGCTAACTGCCAAAGAGATACAAGCTGAACTCCAAGGTGAAGGTACGTCAGTTTCTGATCGCACCATCCGTCACTTTTTGAGTGAAAGTGGACTCCATGGAAGAAGACCCAGGAGGACTCCACTTTTGACAGAAAAACATAAAAAAGCCAGACTGGAATTTGCTAAAATGCATATTGACAAGCTACAATCCTTCTGGGAGAATGTCCTTTGGACAGATGAGTCAAAACTGGAGCTTTTTGGCAAGTCACATCAGCTCTATGTTCACAGACGAAAAAATGAAGCTTTCAAAGAAAAGAACACCATACCTACAGTGAAACATGGAGGAGGCTCGGTTATGTTTTGGGGCTGCTTTGCTGCGCCTGGCACAGGGTGCCTTGAATCTGTGCAGGGCACAATGAAATCTCAAGACTATCAAGGCATTCTGGAGCGAAACGTACTGCCCAGTGTCAGAAAGCTCTGTCTCAGTCGCAGGTCATGGGTCCTCCAACAGGATAATGACCCAAAACACACAGCTAAAAGCACCCAAGAATGGATAAGAACAAAACATCGGACTATTCTGAAGTGGCCTTCTATGAGTCCTGATCTGAATCCTATCGAACATCTATGGAAAGAGCTGAAACTTGCAGTCTGGAGAAGGCACCCATCAAACCTGAGACAGCTGGAGCAGTTTGCTCAGGAAGAGTGGGCCAAACTACCTGTTAACAGGTGCAGAAGTCTCATTGAGAGCTACAGAAAACGTTTGACTGCAGTGATTGCCTCTAAAGGTTGTGAAACAAAATATTAGGTTAGCGGTCCCATCATTTCTGTCCATGCCATTTTCATTTGTTTTCTTATTTACAATATTATGTTGAATAAAAAATCAAAAGCAAAGTCTGATTTCTATTAAATATGGAATAAACAATGGCGGATGCCAATTACTTTTGTCAGTTTCAAGTTATTTCAGAGAAAATTGTGCATTCTTCGTTTTTTGTGGAGGGGTACCAACAAATTTGAGCACGTCTGTGTAATATATATATATATATATATATATATATATATATATATATATATATATATATATATACACACACACACACACACATATACATACACACACACATATATACAGTGCCTTGCCTTGCAAAAATTTCATTGTTTGATATTTTATTTTAAAACACTGAAACTCAAAATCAATTATTGTAAGGTGACATGGTAGTTGATAAACTACCCGAAATAAACACATCAACTAGGAGCATCAACCTTTAATAAATGTCAAGAACTGGGATATTTTTCTACTTTAAATTCAGTGTTGCATATATAGGGCTACTTATTTTCCAGAATCCCGGAATCATGGAATTAGGCATTGGGAATGGAAGTAGGCATTTTGGTAATATAATTTTGCAGTTTTGCACTGCACCCAGCCAAGTTGAGTTTATTCATCATGTGACTTCACTCACGTGTCTCTGCTGAAACTCAACATGACGGCTGCACCAACGAAGAAAAAATAAATAAATAAAAGGCAATGTTTCAGCAAAAGACAGAGCTAAAATATTTTCTGATTATCTATAGGAGGATGGTGGGATACTATTCTGCTGTCATTTGATTGATCATGTACGAGTCAATACCATTAAAAGATACTATTGCCAGTCGTAAACATGTAAAGAACAACAAAGCAAAAAAGACTGCAACAAAAAATGGCAAAGCACTGCATTCTTCTATGCTGAAAAACGTAGACCTAAAAAGGTACTGCACTCAAGGCGGGGTTTCCCAAAGTAAGGAAGATAAAATAATTGTGTATTTAATTATTGTTTAGTTTACTGCTTTCCACTCTACCTGCATTTAATAAAAGCTATAATTAGCAATGTTAAACCACGACCGTTTCTCAATTAAATTATATTATCTGATGAAGAAACAAGCTCAAAGCTATTTTTTTTAGCTATATATTCCTTAAAGGAAATTGATCACTTTACTGTGTAAAGGATGTAGTGACTACACTACACACAGTTTGTTTCATAAAGACATTCTCTGGAGACATACCTCTTGTTAAATTTTACAAACAAGACTGAATCAGCAAAGAAACAATTGGGAGGATTAATTATGCATTTACATTAAAAGGGGCACTATTTAAATTACAAATCGGGCAACACACAGCACTGAACCTGTGTAGCAACGACTCAGTCAACACGCCTTTTTTTTACCAAAGTGTTTAATATTTTATATATGAATATTTTTATCCTTGTTATTGTAAAGCCAGTAAAACTGAAATATATTTGTGAGTAGTGCAAATAGGATTACTCTGGCATGACATTGCTGAACTGTTATATTTTCTTATTGTTATTGTAATGCCAGCAATAAGGCAAACATGTACTTTCAAAACACCTTTATTTGTAGACTGAACTACAGTGTTAGTGGAATACTGTAATGAAACAGTGCTGGATGTTTGTTTTCTGAACTGTTGTAATATAAATCAAGTTTTCCTGCTTATTTTAATGCCAGCAATGAGCCAAGTGACGTTTATAAACATTATGACATGCAAGTGTCTTCAGGTGCTTTACTTACTATTACAGCAACAAGAGTCTGACTGAACATCTTGGTTTTCATTTAAAAAAAATGTGGTAATATGTATTAATTTTCTTATTTTAACCATCAACATTATATTTATGATCAAATTCCATGTTTAAATTATCAACAAATTGATTAAAAAAAAAAGTAGGAAAATGGAATTGGTCATTTCTGAAAAACAGAATTTGCTGTTCCCCACAATGGAAAATCAGTAGCTCTACATATAGGGCTTTGACAACGTTTTACAAATGAAGGAATATTTAAGTACTTGTCTGAATCTTGAACCAATATCCAAACACAGAATTCTCTATGTATAGGAAAGCAAGTTTGCATTACAAGGTAACTTATAAATTGAAAAGATAATATATAAATAAAAACAGAAAAATACACTGTTGAGCCAATAAAATGGTCCAAACTGGTATGTATTATTATTATTATTATTATTATTGGCCAAATGCCTTTATCCAAGGCGACTTAGAGACTAGGGTGTGTGAAATATGCCTCAGATGCAGAGTCACTTACAACAATGTCTCACCCGAAAAACGAAGCACAAGGAGGTTACGTGGCTTGCTTAAGGTCACACAGTGAGTGAGTCAGTGATTGAGCCGGGATTTGATCCGGGGACCTTTACAAGCCCTTTTCTTTAACCACCAGACCACACAGCTATCATAGCTGTCAAAGGTTGGATTATTGACCTTTGGGTATGAAAAATATAGCAGTCAGTTATCTTAGCTACTGTAACCTGTTGACTCCTATGTTTATGAACATCTGCTTAACATGGTGTTCTCTCTTTCACACAAACGGAGAACAAAGTTTGCCACTCTACTAAAGCCTGCAGAAGAGATAGGCTTTGTTAACAAACAGAAACAACACACAAGAGAAAGAATCAGATCATACAAGGAAATAATTTGATTTGTATTATGAAAGATCGGTCTCTCCTTTATATGCTTGTCAGGGATTATGTAACTTAATGAAGGTGATAGCGATTATTAGCCACCCCAAGCTGCAACACTCCATCAGTCTTCATCAGCAATTACTGCAGTCATGAGGCAAGGACGTATGCATGCGTTACCAAACAGAAGCATCCTCTTCAGGCATGTACTTTCCATCATGCAACCCAGGATTTATCCAGCTGCCACGTTAACACACAGGGATGGCAACAACAACAGCGCACACAATCTAAATGCAAATCGCAGTCCACATTTAACAGTGCATGCTGGGTCATCTCCAATACTGAAAAATCCACATACCTCTCAACTGAGAAACAGCATGTATAAAACTATTCAAGCACCTTACCTTGATGACATGCTTAGTCATTAACTGAACAATGCTGTTATGATTTCAGCTAATGGGTTACATTAAATGCTTCATATGGTAATGCAGTACCAGCACTTTACATAAGCGACTCTCTCAATTCCATGAAAATAGTCAATTTGTCCTTACAAACACCCTTTTTACACCACATCACAAAGCCATCATAAAATGGAGCGCAATTGGCAAACTGGCACTCTCTTCTGCAGAGGACCAGGACAGCATTAGGAGGGGGTGTTCAAGTCATGACAAGGTACAGCAGAAGAGCTCTATGGGGGACACAAAAAAAACCAAAAAAAAACCAAAAAAAAAACCAAAAAAAAAAAAACTGCACCAAGCACCAAAACATAAAAAAAGATAAAGTAAATTAAAAAGAACATAATAAAAAAGTTAATTATCTACCAGAACTAAAATGTTCCATGCTGCATTTGACTAGTGTTCTGGAAAACAACATTTTAAATCTATTGACCTTCTAAAACCTTGCTGTTTCCATGCCAAATCCCTGGATGAAAACCAAACAGTGGAAGATGACATCACAAGTGGAAGTGCTCGCTGGTTGACCAATGTCCACCACTTGCAGTAATCCAACACAAGAGATAGCAGGAACTAAAAAACACTATCAACCCATCAATGCGATTAGTTTGAGGTGATTACAAAAATCACCCTGGCCGAGTTAGTACAGTATGTGGAATGTTTATAAGGATGCTGGTTTAAGACAGAAACCTGAAACACTCACCATAATTGATCACACTTAGGGCTTCTGTTTTTAGGTTTTTATTCATTTCATTTTTCAATGCTTATTTTAATGTAAAACCATTTTTTTTATTTTTTTATTTTTTTACGATGCTTTCACTTTTTATATACTATGAAATTATTGTTTGTTTTCCATTAAGGTGTTTTCACACCAAGCATGTCGCGTCAAAGCTCCAGAGTATTTTGACGTCGTCAAGTTGTTTTTATACCAAAGTGTCAAGCTCTGTCACTGAACTCAACATTTCCCTTAAAAAGCACAGAATTACAGAAGTACAGTCTTTCAACATGAAGTACTGCAATCTAAATACTATCTCATGAAAAGTAAATAAAGTTCTATGTCTTTTGCAGAAAATAAATACAAATGGGAATACGTTATGAATATTTAGTGTACATACATTTGGATAGCCTGCCGTTGAGTGTGTAAAGCAGTCAGTCTTACTTTACTGTCCGTCTTCACTGTTGAAAATGAAGTGCCTTCCCATCTGACACACAGACATACATGCACAACAATGACTTCAATGTATAATTAATTATAAAACTGTTTGAACACGTCTTTCTACCTGCTAATCGGCTGTTGAAATTCTGAACACAGATCTTCTGTCACTGTAAACTCTCGGTTGTGATCTTCATATACATACAGCACTTGTGCTAGTTGTATATGAAGAGAAAACAAACAAAAAATGTTTTACCCTCCATTTCCCATTTTCTCCAAGGCCACAAAAGAAAATAGGGATGAGGATTTGAAAGCTATAAAAATAGCACAGCGCCTCCTCAGGATTATTACACAGGGATTCTGGAATGATTGACAATTACCTCTCTCGATAGGAATTCAAGGACAGACTCCAGTGTTTAGAGACCCCACCATTACCTTTCAGCTTTCCATTGTTTAAATACAAACTAAATGCAGTGACAGACTGCTAGACGTAGGCAGCAATTCAGCACGGCAACTGCTAGCATCACTGAAATATATCATGCTGCAACTGTGAAATATTCCAGTAACTTTCGTCTACCTTTCATTGCAGGATAAGTAAACATAGGAAAAAAGAACTGTTCAGAATATAAATCGTTACAAAAAATGATTACACACATTATATATATATTAGATGCGGTTTATTATCAACCCTGATAAAGACAACTTTCAGTTATTAACAACATTTTCCCAGGAATCAATCCCGACTTTAATGTTAATGGAATTCTGATATTAGCAACTGCACGCCGCTTATTAACAACTGTATTACTATTTGCCAGTCCTACAGAGCGCACTTGCATGATTGATGTGCATACTTCATGCAGCTTTTATAACACACTGACTTCGCAACCGAGTATTTCTGGCAGGCCGAGGCAGAATCGTGGCTTTGAAACTGTCTACGAAGCGGCACGCATAATTGTGATGGATTTACAGCGGGAGGTGGTACATTGTAAAAAGCAAACAACGTTGGACAATTTCTTATTTTAAAAAGTGTATTCTTTAGAATTGATTGTAAGTACAACACATTTTTTATGTTTGCTTTACTCATTGTAAGGACAATTGTAGTACATCGTTGTGTAGTGCTATTTAAGCCTACTCCCTTGTTTTTGTTTTACACACGCGTGAAGTAAACAGTTCTATGTTTGGGTATGTCATGTTTCTCATGTTCATTTTAACACCAACATTTAAAACACATGTATTTCAGTGCGTAGTTGTACAACTACAGTATATATCATTGTTCGATATAAATACACTTGAAAGTGGGCTTTTTCGCTTATTGGCAACTTTTCGGTTAATGACAACTTTTTGCTGGGAACCGAGGTTGTTAATAAGCGGCATCTACTGTATATATACTGCTGTGCTAAAGTCTTAGACATGTTGCATTTTTCTACTCTGATGCATTATGAGCATCAGCAATTTACTCAAAGCCTCCACTAGTGTTTTCTACTATTATAAGAATCTTGACTTGCATTAAGAAGGAAAGACATTGAGTGAAACAGCTTGCGTCACTTGATTTCCAAGGTGTGGTATCCGAAGCATTATCAGCAAGTCCAGAGAAACATCTGCAATTGACCAACCCAGGACTGGATGACCCAAAAAGCTGTCTAACAAGGATGAGCAATACTTGAAGATAATATCCTTAAGGAATAGAAAGACGACAAGCATTGAATTGACAACAGACCTGGCAGAAAGCACAGCTGTCGTTGTCCATCAAATCAACAGTACTTCTGTTGTAGGGTTTTTTCTTCCCGTAACTTGAATGACACGCTCTGTTTGATTCACTGATAATCAGAGATTCACAAAACATAATTAAGAGAAAACTTGCATAACAGGTGAAATAATTTTTGCAACGAGTCACTAAGATTTCAAAATGGGGATTAAAGGAATTTAAACTTTGCTTGTTTTTGGTTTCAGTTTGATTTAAAAAAAAAAAAAAAAAGTTGCCTTAAATAAAAAATTTTAAAAAAAGCATTTTTAGCAGTGAAGCGGAATGAGAAATGCATCATGGATACTGGTTTGGGGTTGACCTAAAAAGCGATAAATTATTAAACTGAAAGTAGCCTACATATTTTCTGTTATTAATATTTCTCTGCTGGATAATTAAGCAAAGGTTCCCCATTTAGCAAAGGTGTAATGCTTACTTGTTGCTCAATTTTGTCGTGGTGATTATGGAGCAATTTGTTAGCTTTATAATATCATTATGGAATATTTACACAGTCGTATATGTAAATCGATAGTACAACTATCGTCCCAACGCACGTACGTTCTGAACAATTAACAGATTTACTTTCAGGAAAAATAACTGGTTAAAAACTCAAATATGAACATAAATGTCACTGACTTTTCTCCATGACACAAACACAATCATCTTAAATTATGTTTTAACTCCTATTCATTCATTCATTCATTCATTTTCTTCCTGGTTAGTAGTTTATCTCACGCACATTTCCTTTTTCTCAGTCTGCTTTTCACTTGTTGGCTTTAATATAAAGCCATACTGTTGTTCTCTCCAGCAATAAATGTAGGACTAAATTTAAGTAATTTTCCTATGCCCAGTTTAAGTATATTGATGCCCCCCCCCCCCCCCGCCAATAATAGGATCATCAATGGTATAGTATAAAGAAATAATAATATTACATTAATCCTTGTAACAAATAACCATAGACAGTTTTATTACATTTATACGAGCATTTATACCAACATTGCTTGATTGGCCAGTCCATTAGGTATTAATAAAAACACACTCACACATACGCACACACATACACACACACACACACACTCAAAATACCCTCAATAACTTCTGCCTCAAAGGGGATGCTTAATAATCATTATAGAATGTAAATTGCTGTAGCTATTTTAAAATTACAGTGTCTGGAATACATTTGGAACAACAAATTCATGGTACTTTTACAGAACTACATCTTACTTTGTTTTAAATAATGAGGCATTAAGAAAACACGTCCTCTGCAATTTAAAGAGCAGGAGGGCATTTCAGACCTGGCAGGTTCAGACCTGTCAACTCTCCCTTATTTGCAGGAACTTTCCCGTATTTTGCTAAAAACTCTACTGTTAAACCCCTTTATGTCAGCAAACCTTTCATTTCTGCAAAAGTCATGTAGGTCTGTGATTACTTACCTACTAGGGTTTATGACCCAGGGGAGCCCTGTGGCAAGCATGCAGGCAAGCTCTCTGTGACAGGGTAGATGGAATTCCTGCACTGAAAAGTTCACCTTTCACTAGCAGGGGGAACAGGAAGAACCTGTCCATCCAGCAGGCTATGGCAACTACGGGGTTAACATTCCATAGGCGTCTGCCTGCTAGGAGGCTGGCGGAGGGGAACAAGGTACACCTGGTTCCAATCCCAGGTAATGGGATAAGAGGCAGAGCCAAGGTGTACAGAAAGGTGTACATAACTTACTGTACTTCCATTCATAAAATGTTTGGGCCCAACTGTATGTGAAAACAATTAAATGGCTGAACACTCTTGGGAAAGAGGGAATGTAAGGAACCGCATCATGTAATACATCAACATTAAAGATTAATCTTGCGTAAGGGCTTTAACCAAAAATTATTAATACAAGGAGCGTAATCTTTCTTCATTCACCAGTGACAGTATATTCTTACCACACTAGATGGGTCATGGTGGTGAGATTATATATATATATATATATATATATATATATATATATATATATATATATATATATATATATATATATGTTTTTTAAATGTTTTTATTAAAAAACAAATAAAAAATAATACTACTTTTTTTTTTTTTTAAACTTTCCTCTGACAAACTGTCAAAACAAAGGTTAAAACTTTAGTGAACATTTGTTAGGCATCCAGTTAATGGTTCTACCCCTGGCTTGGCTCACTCTTGATTAGTAATCTGGAACAGTCTGTACGGGGGATAGATAAATCCTTATTCATTAAATCAAAAATGACCACAATAAAGAAAGTTTATAACTTCCATTTGGGAACAGTCTGACCCAATGAAGAACTGACCCTCTGACCTCCCTGTAAGCTTTAGCAAAAACTACTTTACCACAGTACATGACTTAATCAAAGCAAACTAGTTATACTTTCACAAAATATGACATAAGAAAAAAATAGATATATAAAAAATGAAGCGACACTGATCTCTGCTGCTCAACCACTTTTTTTAACCCAGTTGTGGAAAAATTACATTGATGTCAACCCTGGCTCATGAAAAGTTCCAATTTAATATCAGCTGTACCGCATTAAAACAGCCATGACTAGAAGAAAATGCTCTCTACCCTCTAAGGCCAACGCAGCTTTAAAAAAGTTTGTCCACAGCTTTTTTGGTCGGAGTCTGGTCTGAACGGCTCAAACTGCAAGCTGTCATCTGCACATGCTGTGCGTTTGTTCAGGCTCTGGGTCTTGTTCCCACTGCACACACAGCCCTGCCAGCTTGTTCGGTCACTGCTCCCCAGTGATTTCAGTGGAAATCAGTTCAATGTGGTCACTGCCCTACTCCATACCCAAATTGCCTTATGCTTGACAAGTAGCTGTTTTCTTTAAAAGGCAGAGTAAGATAGTTTCCGATTCAGCGCAGACAGAAGAGTAACAAAAGCATGTACACATACCGACTTCTTCAGAACTAAAATGTGCAATGAAAATCCATCAGTGGATCTGTAGGTGAGATTGAAATATTAATGTTCACAATTTAGAGCTGAAATACCATGACCGGATGAATAGTATACACTCTTTAAAAAATATTCAGATTATAAAATGGACAGTTCTCTTTTTTATGTTTGTCTACATAACCAGATCCTTTCTAACAACTATGAAAAACAAAACAATGTTAAATGTTCAAAACATAATTAAAATAGTCCTTTTTGTTGTTAGAGCACTTAACACTTCTGATAAGCAGTGCAGAATTAAATGCTCTGCAATATGGATATGGATATATGCCCTTATTTCACTCATGGAGTCAGCCTTGGATTAACCCCATAATATTATGGTCTGAAAGGGCCTTTGTTTACTGTAATTGCCATATGGTTGGTATTTTTCTAAGAAATCTTGACTGGCAAACAGTATTTGGGTATGGATAATATTACCATAAGTAGGCAGTAATTGGATTTTAAGCCTTTTGCTCCACCCAGGCTGAAAGGAAAATACTGTTCAGTTTACAAAACTAGTGAAACCTTAAATTGTTTGTTCAGCTGGTTTATTTTTTGCCTGTATAAAACTTTAGGTCCCAAGCAGAAGAAACTAGAAAAAAAAGGTACAAGAAAGCACTTCTGCTCACAAAGCCACATCATTGCAGAAGTCTTACTGCGTCCATTTGACCTGCAAGTCATTACGGAAAATCACAGTACTTCCAGGAAACGGTAAGTAATCGTTACAGACTAGGTGCCCTCTAGCAGAGCATACCAGGACTCTGGATGCCAGCGACAATCTTTCAGTAGGCTTGTTTACTGTGGATGTCCTTTTCACTTCTCCCGTTAATGAATCACAGACTTCAAGCAAAACACCAAGGGGGATGGTGGGGACAACTACACAGAAGCAATCATGTTAACTGTGACAAAAAAACCCCACTAAGCTCATAGGCAGTAGTGCTCTGGGACAGCATTATAATGTGCAAGATATAAAAAGAACTCCGGGCCTCTGTCTTTACAGAGTGCTTTTTTTTTAACTTAATAGACTCTCTGATTCCAGGGCTGCAAGTTTAATCCCTGTATGACTTTCGACCATTACTTACTCTGGCAAGAACAAAGCCGCTATTTTACAGTAAATGACTTTCAATTGTTACAAGTCAAATTGTTCTCCTAGTTACAGTATAACCCTCTTGGGCACTCCTTGAACAGACAATAACAAACTTGTACTTACTCAGACTCCCTGAGCCTTAATGGACCATCTTTAATGTGGAACATGAAATGCAGACATTATAGCGGGGTGAAACAGGCTTAATGTTTACAAGCTTCCTGAAGGCTGCTTGTCTTACACTGTAGCAGTTCCCCGCTCTGCAGGCTATAAAAGAGACAAGCTGAGTTAATGGCACAAACCCTGAGGCCAGTGCTAGGACAGCAGATAGAGCTATGATTTTCTCGGAGTCTGATGTAACAATCAGATTTATAAAAAAATAATTCACTCTCTCCAAAGATTAACTGTTTTGATGAAAGGCAGGGATGCAAGCTCTTTCTGGCTCGAAATACATAATGAAGATACCAGCTATGTAGTATTGTATGGGCACTCTGAAGGTCTTCTTCCATGGCTGATCACCTGCAGTGCACATGTTTCTACAGGCTTACACTGCTGTCTAAAGTTACCTACTCTTTTGGACTTAGCAGTGTTGATTCCACAGTAGGGGCAAGCATGGTTTATCCCTTATCTAGGCAAGTGGCCAGTTTGTTAAGAACTTATTTTAGAAACTTAAATCTATACTTAATTTTAGCCAGATAATGACCATGTGACCTTCCACCCCAGCTAGCAGGTGTTTCAGGGGATGTTAAATGCTGCAGTGTTCACTAGTTTGGCAACATTCATTTTAGTTCTTGCTCCCATTAAAATGGAGATTGCACCTGGTTTCAGTGCAAACCTATGCAACTGCTTCAGTCAATGAATACCACAAGGCAAACACATTAAATAACCAAACATTGTCCTTGTCTTTTACATCTAACATCACCGATCTGACAAGTAAATAAATAAATAAGGGATGTCACAGTATGGTAGAATTAGAATACAATAAAAACCCAGAGAAAAAAAGATCAGTGACAGGTCAAGTTTATTTGTTTTAGAGTGGCAGTATTCTGATTCTAATGCCTGCTTAAGGCCAATGATCTCAGCCAAGTTTTTAGCAAACATATGTTAACATCACAATACCACTATTAAAGTTAACACGGATTGTCACTTTTATTGGTAGTCTTACTGCAAAACCAATGGCAGAATAATCATAATGACAGTACCGCTTTTCAACCCTCCATAAGGGTGGTTCCTCCATGGCACACAGGGAACCTGATCTTCACTCCCACTGCCAGTGTTATACCTGCCATTTAAATTAACAGAATGCTGCATTTCTCATACCATCCACCTAGTTAGGCATGTAGGCCTGAGTTTAAGGAAACATTAACCCTTTGCAGATGGCCCATTATGAATTCAGTCGATGACGTAATTGCTTACTACGCAATGACAAGCGTGTTATTTTTTTTTCAAGATTAGCATAAAAACCTTTGGTCAGACTTCAGACAATAAAACAATCTACAGTTAGGTCTGTAGTTCAAGATTGTTATTTTTATTTAATTTTTTAGCAAGTTTTTTTTTTTTTCTGCCGAGTGATTCAGCGACCACAATGCGTTCTACAAGTACAAAAAATTACCTGACAGCATACTAAATCACCCAAAATGTTTATAAACAAGCAAAACATTTACTGTAGTGAAATATTTGTGTGACAAAACTTAAGGCGTGACAAACCAATCAAAATGTATTTCACTAAAGCCCCTAGGACGCAGTGCAGCATTTCAGTATCTATGGTTGCAGTGTTCACTCAAGATTACTGTAGACCACGGCATCAAAGCGCAATTCTTTACCAACCAGAGGGGTTTCTAAATCGTTTTGCATGACCCAGAACGCTTACTGATCCAAAAGAAATATGGTAGAAGACATTTTTATAGAAGATGTTGATGGAATGAATGCCAGAAGGAGAAGAATATCCCCTGAATTACAAACTTCTTCACACTGATATGAAGATTCTGAACTAGAGAGTTTTCAATAGATGTTAGTTATGTGAAATAAGCCCTGGTTATAAATAGACTAATGTGTATAAGGACAGTACATTGTTACGCTTATATTGCATCAGACTTTGTTGTTAGTGTTACCCTTTATTTTATTTATTTATTTTTACATTATTGGTTCCTTTTTCATTTTGCCATTTATGAATTTGGTCCAATGTAGTATATTACTTGTATAGCTATTAATTAGTTATTATAATTTTAGTATTTATTTATATTGAAAACATGTTTTTTTTTTGTTTTTTTTTTAAAATATTTTACTGACAAAGTGCACCAAGTATTTTTCTGAAACAAAAGTTGTTAAAATCATATTTATATATTATATATAGCTGTTGCTCAGACATTCATATTTTAACATACCTATGCACATACGTATACAGACGGTATTTGTTATGAATTAATTTTTTACGAAATAAAAAAGTGTGTGTTTTTTTCTGCTTTTGTTTTGCTTTCTAGTTGGGTAAATTATGATTTAACTTCATGTCAGAGTGTAACCCTTGGTATGTCCAGGTTCTACAGACACTCACTCTATGCTTTAAATGGATATACATATACTCACATAATAAGCTAAAATCCTGCCAATTACTTATCAAAAAGGTAAAAATGCGCACCTGTCAAACAATTTGGTATAAAATCAAGAACATACATGATATTTAAAAAATTATTTCAGATTCTAGTTCCTGTGGTGTGTGGCTACCACTGCTAACTGTACATATTTTAAAAAGCAGATCAATAAATTACACTTACGAGGACATTTCTAAAAAATGAATTTTCAAGTGGATTTTTAAACTTTTGTGTCATTCAAAACTAGGTCAGTGTGGGTATACTTGATCATAAAATGAAATAATTATTTATTTAGTAATCTGCAGAGCAACAGCTTTTTAGAAATGTATGATACTGTATACTTTAAGTAGATATTTGGTCTGTTACATGCTCTAAAAAGTTAAGTCATCTCAGTCAGCACTCAATGTTAGAATTCTCACAGTCCACAAAGGGGTAATGATGAACAAACTAATAAACATTTTCACAACTGACTTAAGATGAAAGATTAACATCACTGGTGAGAGGCAGACATCAAATGCTGGATAGCTGAAAATGTGAAAGACTACGAAAATGCTTGAATTGTTTTTCACATCGTTGGAACAAAGGCTCAGTTCCCTCCAATCTAAACATTTTAAAAATGTGTGAAAATGCTACCCTGCTGAATGAGCTCTAAATAGCCTTCTAATTTCCATGGTTTAGGAGGGGTAATCAGCTCAGGGCGAGTTCACAGATTCAAATTCTGGAGATAACTTGGATATTATCCAAAATGGAAATGGTGTGCTATCAAGGGTGCAGTCATCCTTACCTAAATGCTGTACAAGGTCATTCTAGATTTGGGAACATCCTTAAGACCTTGATGAAGATTAGCTCTGGCCCAATTCCCAGAGTAGCTTTACTTGCTCTTTGCAAAATAAGGACATCATTTTGCAACCAAGCATTGATAGCTTAAAGACTTACACACAGCAATTTTGCTACAACGAACAATAGCCAAGAAGTACCACAGAACAAATTCAACTGAAACGCTTGAAAGAAGTGGACATCCAAAGAAAATGACAGATACAGCAGGTAGGAGAATCATGCAAAAAATCCATGACTAACAGCCAAGGACTTAAAGAAAGCATCAGGCATAATAGTGCATAAAAGAACTGTACAAAAGGCACCTGAACACAAAAGAGTTGCATGAACGCAGACCTCGCTGCAAACCACTTTTAAGGAAAATTCATAAAACAAACCATCTACAATTTGCCAAGAAATATAAACAGGAATATGAAGCATTATTCAACAAAATGATCTGGTTCAATGAGTCTAAAACAGGGTTCCTCAATTGGCAGCCTGCAAGAGTCTTCCTTTTCGCCCGTCGCGTGTCAGCTGTCCATTACAAAAGCTGAAATTGCTGATACGCAAGTTTGTAATGTCACCGCTATCTACAGGGTATTTGTGTCCCCTAACAAGTGTTTTTAAAGTCAGCTGATTGGCCAGCTTTCATTCTGATGAGATTTCATTTTGGCATGCGTCACAAATCTCCGTCCATTTAGCTTAGTGTTAGTGCGATGTGAAAACACCGGTATGGCGTAATATTATTTTCTTTAGTGTGGAGAAACTATTGAATCTGAATATTGTTACAAACATTGCTTCACATTAATTCGAAAGCAGAAATCTATGCCTGTGTCTAAAATGGCAAGTGATGTGTGGTATTAACACAACATCAACAAAGTGATGCTTCAGATTTGGCAAGCGAGTCAGAATCGGGGGATACAGATGCAGGTAATGCACATCACTCGAAAATGCTGAACACTTTCCAGACACTGGCCAAAACAGCAAGGTAAATGTTACGTATAGTGATCAGCGTTTTGTTTTGTTGTGATCCTATTTTCTGTTATGAGGAGAGTAATAAACAAAAAACAAAATGTTGTTTTTTTCTTCTTTGTGCAATGCCCCATTTTCTACATTTATTTCTTGAAGAGTTTATTTAAGTTAAATTTGACAGTTTTCACTTGTGTGCACAGCTTAAAAAAAGAAAAATCAATAATGCTATTACTTTATGAAAATGTGTCATTTGCCAATTTGTTTATTGCGAAGAAACTACAATGGCAGGGATAAAAAAATCAAAAATAATTTAAAAAGCGATATATACTTTTGTACAGTTTCTGCCTGAAATACACACATGAAAGTGTATAACATTTTTGACATCCTCTGCAATATATATATATATATATATATATATATACACAAATTTGCTGTAGTTTCAAGATAGATAAAGACCATTTGTTAAATTACTAGAAATTTATTTTTTTTATATTAAAAAAAAAAAAGATTATTGTCCTTAATCTTACCATGCTTTATGGTATAATAAGTGTAGGGTGCCAGTACTTACTGCAGATTTAAATTATGTAAAATGTTATTTATATACAAATATATTACACTTAACCAAATGGGAAATAAAGAACAGTATATTCCAAGTGGACCAGTGGTGGCCTTCACAGTATCAAAGATTTTGCCTTTTCCTTTAAAGGTTATGATGGCAAAGGTTTGACTGCATTGTGGAGAAAGAAGTACTTCTTTAAAAAAAATTGAAAATGTTAGATTTGTATCAAATTAATAATGTGTTACTACTTCAGTTCTTGGTATCCATTTGACAAAAGACTCAGAAATACAACAAAATTGGAATAACTAGCTTGCCAAATTGTATCAGTGTCAAAGCTGGTGTATGTAGCTTCTTTCCTTCTTGTTTATCTGCCCAGGATTACTGACTTATTGTCAGACAACTATCTTGTTCAAACAATTGTCTGTTTGTGATAGAATTAAGTCAGGAAAATCATAATGTGCCTGCACGGATATGCACTTATCTCCCCACCACCAGCACCTAATTAGCAGGGTCTATTGTTCGCTGTTAGATATGACCATTGGGCTCTGTCAGATAAGAGAGCAAAGACTGTTTACTGCTGCTCAAATCAAAGCAAACCACAATCTTCCTCTAGGACTAAGCAGTTTCATCTAAGGCACATCAAACATCCTTAAACTGAAACTACTAATAGTGAGTGACAGCATGATTTTGTTTGACTTTAACAGTTTCAAATCCCAGACTTACAATGTCTAGCTGTGATGCGCCCATCAAACTCCACTGAAGCTCCTACAGTATACTCCCAAATCTAACACTCCACAGCAGTAGCAACCAGGCATATTCACAAACACCTAAAGCTTGTTTTTTCAGAGATCAATAATTGTAAATACTTAACTGCAGCCCCCCTTTCCAGAAAGCCACCCTGAAGTTGCTGTAAGCAAGGTACAGGACTCTCTGGAATGTAGTAGGAGGTTGTGGTGCTGATAATTTTCTGTGAAACGGATAAAAGACGATGAAGCCCTCTAATAACACATTTTTTCATGCATTTGTTACATCTCGTTTGGATTATTGTAAAGCTCTTTTTGTTAATCTTTTTGTTAATCGATTGCAGATGGTGCAAAATGCAGCAGCAAGGGAGCTTCCCGGTACCAAGCGGACAGAACACATTACTCCGGTCCTTAAGCGTTTGCATTGGCTTCCTATCCAGTCCCATGTTTCCTTTAATAAAATATTATTGGTGACCTACAAGGCTTTGCACGGTCAGGGTCCTAGTTATACAATGGACCTTCTTAGCCCTCAGATCCCTGGGAGGCAGCTTAGATCCTCTAACTGGATTGTTAAAATGCATGGTTCCAAAACGTGTTACGCTCGGAGGGCATAGTTTCAGCTGTGTTGCTCCTTTTTTTTTGGATCTCACTACCAATTTTTATTAGAGAATCCACAACAGTAGCCAAATTTAAAAGTACCCTTAAGACACATTTATTCTCAGCTATATTTGAAAGGCGCTTTAACAAATTAAAGTTATTATTATTAACAATAATGGCAATTGAATGTTCATTGTCACAGAAATTCTTCAACCCTAACTTCCAAGGAAAGCATCTTCATACATGTTTCCATAGCTACTGATATCACAGAAAATGTGCATTCCAATCTCCAAGACGTTTTTTTCTTTGTATGTCATTAGTTAAGGAATCTCCATTGAGAAAATAAGAATACATTCAAAGCCTTTCTTTACATCCTGAAGATGGAAAACCAAAATCCTTCTAATGCGCCCGAAAGAAGGATCTAAACAAGTTTAAACAAAAGAAATTTGCATTCACTGTAGCGTTTTAAATTTAAAGCAGATTTTCTTTTGTACATTAGAGAATATAATGCTGTACACAAACAGTGGTGTGCAAATTGATTAGAACACCCCATTGCTTATGTAGCTTTGATTTGTTGTGTATGTGAAATCAAACCACTATACTGACAGTCTTGGAAAATTGTCAAAATATCTAAGTTAGGGATTGTCTAATTTAATTGATGACTTTGGCAATTAATTTAAAATAGCAAGACAAATGGTAAAATGCATGAGACTTTTTAGAAGTTGTTTAAGATGCCCAATTAAAAGCATAAAGTGATCAAACATTTTCACACACGAGTGCCTTTTGTTTGTACATCACTGACTGCTGGCTGAAAATTGAAAACCTGGAGGTGTTCTAATAAACGTACACACTACTGTAAGTTATATCATGCATAAATTATTTAATTTACAGGGAGAAGCCATCAAAGTGTATTAAAAATATCCATGAAGTCCACTATTTTCAACTGACCAAAAGATGAGCAGGAAAATGCCAGGCACACTATCTGTGAATTCAATCTGATTACTGAACTTATGGACAACCATATAAAACCAGAAGAGAGGTTGGATAGTCTAGAGTAAGAAATCTATAGATAGATAAGCACTTGATGAAAAGGTCTGAGGTCAGGACCTCTGAAGATTTTAATCTGTCCAGAATTGGATTCTTGACTAGACAGAAAGGGTTGTAACCTCTAACACCCTCTTGTTTATCACGCCAGAGCACAGTGTCAAGATTGCAGACCCCTGATATATTACAGATCTTTCACAATAAACTGTATGGCAGATAGTCCAAACCCCACCTCAGTGTATTTTCTTCTACTTATTGTTATAGGTTAATTGTTACATTTTGTCTAAGTCTGCAAGTGGGTTGTTACCCTGTTCCTCACACTTAACTGGACCCAAGAGTGAACACTACTGTAATGAAACGAGAAGATGAAAGTGCAGCATGTATTGTTATATGGGAGTAAAGGATTGTCCTACTCTCCTTATAGGTCTCATACTGGGTCTTGCTTAAGAACATGATATAATGATCTGCTTCTAGAAACCTCCCCCTTCAGTAGAGGGAATGGTCTGAAAAGCACACAATTTAAATGCACCAATGGCCTGCTTTTAGAATACAAAATAGGAGAGAATGTGCTTGAAAAACAATGCAGCTTTAACGAGATGAGACAGCATGAGATACAAGCAAACACCTTCAAGAAATTCTACCAGTAATGGTTAGTTACAGCAAAATTATACCAGATTGCTTTGAATTTAAAAGTCATTTCACAGCTGAGCTACGATAATAATCGAACCAATTAAGTTTAACCAATCGGTGACTGGTCACAAACAGCCCCTCGAAATACCTTCAGTAATTTGCAGTAAAACCAGCCCTGAATGGAAATGTAGACACTGCAATCCAATATCTGAAGCCAGCTTAGATTGCAATGCATATTGTGGTACAGTGTGTAGTATCTGAATTGCATCTGAAGCACAAGCATTTTATTGTTTAAACCATTAAAATGCAGTTTAAGGAAGCTTAAATACTGAGGGTGCCACAGAAAATAAAATTGCTCAACAAGCTTTTTGACTTGAAGTCTTTATAAATGTCTTAATTAAATGACGGCTGTCAAACAATTATACTAGCTTCTTTTTGGTATTTCTACATAGCTTATGATTGTATGTGTTTTATAGCAGGAGAAGAAAACCAGAACAGAAAGAATCCTTTTTTTATACTATCAACCTTTCTAATAACTTCCTGAATAACCTGCATAGCAGATTAATACCAAAAAAATGCTATACTCCAATTTAAGGATCACACAAAACAGGCTACTCAGCAGGCAAAGGGTTGTACAGTGTATTTGGGTCGTTCCACGCCAACTCTACCAGAAAAAGAACATTTCGTTCCCCGTCCATCTCAGATTTACCTAGAAAAATTCAACAAGGGATTTTCTGACATGCTCAGAAATGATAGCCATTTTTGGGTGATTTTTTGGAGTCCCCCCACGCAAGTTATTACGGCCTAAACTTGGTACAAATAGCAAAAATTCTAATTTCGAGGGGTTTAATGGCCAGTGGTGGGACTTGAAACCAAATGTTTATCACAGAATTTGGAAGACTGGTTCCTCAGGTTCTTACAGCAATACTTACATTTTAGGACCCACATCCTCTACATGGTAAAGGGTTAGGCTGAAGTTAGAATAAAACTCGTCAGTTACCACTCGTCTTGCCAGAAGTGAGTAGGGTGCTCCTAGTATTTTTTTTCTGAAAAGCCCTATTCAATACGAGTAGAGCGAGGTGCTACACATGATGGTAGCATCTAAATTGCACCCAGGGTGATTTTTCTGGTCAAGGTCCCTTTCTCACTTTAGGTTGACCTTTGCAAGGTCACTGGTCGAAGAGGACATTTAAAAAAAAAATAATGGCTATCATTTCTGAATTCAGCGCGTCTGAAAACCACCACATGAATTTGTCCCCTGGGATCTCCCATCCACAGTCGGCAGTGAAATAGCCTCGACTCGAACCGGCGACATCCAGGCTATAGGTTGCATCCTGCACACCACGCAGTATGCCTTTACCGGATGCACCACTCGGGTGCCCTAATGGCTGTATTTAATAAACTAGTAGTCTGAACGCACAGCATGTCAGAAAATAAAATAGTGCTCAGTCGTTATGTGAGCCAGTCCCATTTTCTACTTAAGGCCATTTCACTTTCCTTGCATTTCTCATTATAATGAGAAACACATACACACAGTTTTATATATGGCTGTCATCTACTATGTTATAGGGACTAATGTTTACGTAATTTTCTAAAATGTTCAGCACAGTAGTATCCATAGAAACATGCAATTAGATTTGCATGGTCTTTATCACAAAATAAGTGCTTGGCAAGTCCTGCCCCGATTGGCTGTTGAATATTCTGTGTTAGGAGGGGAGGACCTACAAATCATGCATGCTGGGAGCTTTGCCAGCCCTTCAGTCCTGAAGGAAAGAACCTGGTGTACAAGGCTGCCAATTGTGTCTAATTGTGTAGGTTTTTGGAGATGTGGACTATAGTCCACTGAGGACAAGCTTGAGACAACCTACCCCACTTAAGACCCAAGTCAGATTTGAACCCAGGCCTCCAGTTGAAATACTTAAATTAACGCTACATGGTATTCACATCTCTAGCTAAAGAATAGCAGCAGTACAGTTTCCAGTTCAAAAGACAGAAGCACTGCTACTTCATTGGAACTGAATTATCGGCAACAAGTTCAGTTCCAATGGAGTAGAACATACTTCTCAATAAATACAGAAAGGGTTAAATACTACTTCTAGTAATAACAAATTACAGCTGCAAAAGTATAATGTGCAGATCTGTATCAATTTTTCACTCGAAATGGATTTGCACAGTGCACTGTTTTAAGCTCGTCTATTTAATATTGAACATTGACATTTGCTAACACTCTCCTGTGCTAGACAAAAAGATAATATGTATATGTTAAAGCGCTAATGGAGAAATGTAGTGTTATTCTATACCTTATTTGCTAACATTGTTTGATACATAGCAAAACCCAAATCCTCTACATGGTTGAATAATTACAAGTATCAGACGGACGTCGCTGGATACACATACACTGCCACTACCGGAGTTCTGCTAAATACTGAAAACAGTCGCTCAAGCTGTACATATATTATAATG